>NC_053040.3:41644062-41952812 GCF_002575655.3 Aegilops tauschii subsp. strangulata | reverse complement strand
TGATTGTAAAAAAGATTGACTTACCATTAACTGCGACACAATCCCGAGTGTTGGACAGAAAGAAGCAGCATGTATGAAGCATAACAAAGCAGTACCATGCACCCTTGTGGAACTTGTACAACAAACCATGGCCAGAATCTGCAGATCCAAACAACGACGGAAAATTAGTTTATTCTGCATTTAGAAAAACAAAGCAGTACCATGTACAGTACCCCTAATTCACATTTAATTGAATGTGCGGACATTCTTGTAGCATCTCTGATTTCAGTTCCTGGAAAACATCCAGTACAGTTTTTGTATTCAGTGCATATAGTTCCTGGGAAGTATTAACTAAATTGAATCTTAATTGATATATGATTTGCAGGAAACTGCAGTAGATCACACCGATGAAAGGGTATCAAAGCTTGGCATGAAACTTTGCTACTTTGTGCACAGGATTATCGGACAAACCACACGTACACCTATCTACAAAAGCAAAACTTAGCTCTGAATCCCTCTTTGACAGAGACTATTGGAGCCTCTATCTATAGTTCAATGACAGGACAAAATCAAGGCTTACTTCTTCAACCGAAGGCGACATCTATTATAAATGCTACAACACAGCCATCAGTTGGTCACACCACCCTGATGCCACCACAGACCCAAGACCCACACAATACTCAAGTGGTATAACATTCCATACTTTCCAATTTCTGAACTTCAATGAAACTGAAATTGCTAATTTTCTGTCCAGGGTCATCCGATAAATCACATGTATTTACAGCAGCAACACTCGGCGCAGAATCCCTCAGTGCAAAGCACCATTGGAACCTCTACCTCTAGTATGATGACAGGACAAAATCAAGCTTTCCTCAATCAACCGAAGCCAGCATAATCTATTTTGTTGTCGCGTGTTTTATCTCATGTGTTTTTTGACCTCCAAGTTGCAAATAATTTTTATTAGAACTTATACGTACCCTCAACTGAATGCTACTACATCTTCCCAATCAAATATACTAGTTCACAGATATTTTTTTATTGCAATGGTACTAATTCATAGAATTAGCTATATATGAAGAATTTTCCACAAGCATCGCTTCTCTCAGTTTAAGTTACGATGACAAGGATCCCAATGATCCATTTTAATTCTGCGAAATATATGTACACAGAACCATCTATCCGAATGTCATGCTAAGAAGCATAGAGCGAACAGAGAAAAGATTGACAATCGGTCTGAATTTAGCATGCAAAGAATCTTAATTTAACTGAATGAAAGCAGAGTAATGGAATTGCTATTAGCTTTCCTTCTCTGAATTTAACACGCATCAGATGGAATGCCACAAGAAGAAGTGGAAATTACCTCTGTTCAGCGGAGGTAATGCTGTATGTATGAGCTGCAATCCCTTTCTCCTTCCTCTCCGAGTACCAAATAGATGGCGCTCATGCTGCTGTCCTCCACTTCCTTCTTCTCGCCTCTTGACCCCTCCTCCACAAGCCCGAGGACCAGCCTGCCAAGGACACGCCGCCGCCCTCTTGCGTGGCCGTCCCACATGCTACCGCTAGGATCCGCGACTCATATTAGCGAGGACGGCGCCGCGGAGGATCCCGTTCCGACCGAGCTGCTGCACGGCCAGTTCCAGCAGGTGCACTAGTGCGGCGGCAAGCCGAGACGGAGATGCTGGTCTAGGAGGCGCACGAGGCCGGCGGCCAGCCTAGCCGGAGGGAGGTCTAGCAGGCGCAGGAGGTCGGCGGCAACCCTAGCCGGGAGGGAGGTCCAGCAGGCGCACGCGGGCGGCAGCCAGCCGAGCCGGGATGAGGTGAGATGCGCGGGTGCGCTCGCCCGAGTGGAAGCTGCACGGCAGCGCGACGAGATCCGCTCGGCGTCGGTGGGCACCGAGCCTAGAGGCTGGAGGAGCAGGAGCAGCAGAGGGACATGGAAAGCTTCGGCGCGAGCTTGAGTTCAGACCAAGGAAGAAGAGGAATGTGGATAAGAGTGTATCGATACAGACCCAATAGGTATTATGATCTGTATTTGTTTTTCTTTTTGGATGAGAAAATCTGGAGCGGGAGGGGGTGTACGCACAGCCGTGCGATGGCTGCGTCGCACGGATGGTCGCACCAAGCGGCCGCAGGCAAGCCCCGTCCCCCATTTCCCCCACTTTACGTTAAGTGGGTACTTATCCCTTGACCCTTTACCCCCTATATAAAGCAACAAGGAGCCATCATTGTAATCGCTGATCATTGATTAATAAAGCTGGTCTCCTCCATATCTCTCTGTGTCATTTACTTTCGCGTGTTCGACTACTTTGACTACTTCGTCTACGACGCTCGCCCCTCGCTCCGCAACCTCAGACCGGACTCGCCGGCGGAGTTGCGAAACACGTTATCAACATGCTTCGCTCCATCAACTCTCCGTCAAGCCTGCGTCAAGCCTGCATCACGCAGGCTTTCGTCGATCCCGCGGAGGTATAAGATCCGATCCCACTCTTTGCAAAAATGGATTCCTCTCGTTACTGCGATTCCGTTTTTACGATTAGATTATTTTTCGGATCAATCTACCTATGGTGTGGATTTCTCTCCCAAGAATTGAGCGGACGAATACGTCGCCGACCAATGTCGATGTTCTTGGATCAAGTGAGATTTGTTGACTACACCCTAGGGGGACGGTGATTACACGTACTCCAGATGAGCACGGCACCGCCGCGTTGTACCCGACGTACACGCGTCGTGACGTCCCGAAGACGCCATGGCCCTGCTGGCCGTCCCCGTCGCCGAGCGCTCGACTGCCGTCGCTGCGCTCGCGTTCCTGCTGCACGCGCCGCCCTGCTGGCCGCGACCCCGCTGGTCGCCGGCGCCGCCGTGCTGGCCGTAGCCCCGCTGGCCGCGCCGCGCAGACCCGCCGTGCTGGCCGCCCCGTGGCCGTAGCCGTGGCAGCGCACCGCCCGCCGTGGCCGTGGCCGTAGCCGCGCCGTGCCGGGACCGCGCCGTGCTGGCCGCGCCCGCGTGCGAGCCGCCGCCGCGCGAGCCCACTGGCCGCCGCCGCACCCCGATGCGGGCGCTAGGAGAAACCCTAGCGTCGCTACGCACCAGGCCGCTGGCGGCTGGGCCGGCCCGCTGGCTCCTGGGCCGGATGGGCCGTGGCCGTGGGGGTTCCTCCAGAAAAAAAAAGGGGGGGCGCCGGCTGTAGCGCGGCAATTTGCGGTTTAGCCCCCGTAGTTTTCAGATTTTATGCGAGTTTTTATTCCTGCTGTAATATTTCACGTAGAAGCCCCTAGAACTATCTGTTTTCGCTGAAAACACGTATTTGGGCTTAAAAATGCCTCGGGAATTCAATTTTTGGACTAGTTTTCACATACTAGATGCGCTTAACATGCTACCTTTGTAACATGATATTATAGTATGATTTTACTGCTATAGATTAATTGTTTAGCACTCTTAATCATTTAGTAAGTCATATAATAGCATGTTTTAAATATTGGAACGTCATTTTATTGAATAAGTTTATCAACATCGCTTTGTGCAAAAGATTACCTGCTGTAATCTCATGATTTTTGCATAAATCGCAGATGGCCGGAATTGTCAACAAGGAGTTTCCTGAGTTGGCCCAGACAGGGCTGAACTACCTGTCATGGTCCTCGGACTGCGAGATCTTTCTCCAGGGCAAAACCCTCCTGAGGGCGATCGGTAAGGGGGCCCAACTGGCCGTCACTGATCCCAAGTTCGAAACTGAGAATGCGCAGGCTCTGCACTTTCTCCGTCATCACCTGTCACCTACTCTGAAAGATGAGTATATGGCTGAGCGCAGTGCTTCTGGCCTTTGGACCGCTCTTAAGCAGCGGTTTGAGCGGCTGAAGTACACTGTGAAGCCACGTGCAGAGGCAGAGTGGATCCGTCTGAGGTTTGCGGACTTCAAGACGGTTGGGGAGTACAATTTGGCTCTGCACCGGATTTGTACGACTCTTCGGTTGTGTGGTACTCAGATTACCGACTCCCAGAAGATTGAGAAAACCCTATCCACTTTCCACCCCGACGCGGTCCAGTCCTCACGGAACTACCGCCAGGGGAACTACACGAGGTATTCAGAGTTGATTGACGTCCTCCAGGTGGCGGAGGCGCAGGACGAGGTTCTCAAAAAGAACTTTGTCGCGCAACCACTTGGGGGGAGTTCTCGCCAGGAGGTGAACGCTCTCAAAGTCCGCAAGCCTCAACAGAAGAAGAGGGGCCGGAAGGGCAAGAAGAAGGGCCCTCACCCCCCCCCCCCGGCTAAGCATAACAAGCCGGGCAAGGGAGGGCAAAGGCCTCAGGACTGCTTCCGTTGTGGCTCGGTGGAGCATTTCTCCCGCCAGTGCCGCGCACCACAGGAGGTCGTTGATGCATATAAGGCTCGGAAGGCGCGTGAGCCGCACCTCGCCTTGGTTCAGGAGGGAGCTCCACCGGCGCCCATGGCGGCACCCGTGATGATCGCTACTCCCCCTGCTGCGCCCATAGAGGCGACCCCCGTGGTGCCCATCGCGGCAGCTTTGGCGGTCTCTACCGACGCCCACGTCGCCATGGAGGTTGACCACATGGCCGCCTCGGCGGCGCCGCCACTAGACATTGATGCTGCCTCCAAGATGATTTCTAAGGAGGATCAGCTCACTAGTATGGAGATTGCGGCGGAAGTGAATGGCTTCTTCACCGAGTCCACTTAGCATACCTCTTTGGTTATCATGATTCCGTGATTTGATACAATAAAATTGAATAAATTCGATTTGGTTGTAAGCTCTATGAGAGCATAAACTTATTCTTTACTTTGGCGATTGGATGACATTTATTCATTTATTCCATTATTTATACATGATAGCATGTTATGTTCTGAGATGTGTGCATTTATTTTTAATGTATTTTCTTCCTCATTACATTAATTAGATGTCATATTTTAGAACGCGTGTGGCGCCCGAATGGAGGAAACGTGCCTTGCCGATAGCGCCACCACTCATACCATTTTACGAGAAACTAAGTACTTTGAGTCCATTAAAAAATCTCTGGGAGGTATTATGACAATCGCCGGCTGCGGTTCTCACATAGTTGGCTCCGAACGAGCCACTATTATACTCCCCATGGGAACAACTTTGATCATTAATGATGCGTTGTTGTACCCGGAGTCGACTCGTACTCTTTTGAGCTTTAGAGACATCTGCGCTAATGGTTTCCATGCTGAGACCGATGATGAAAACGGCAAGGAGTGCCTACTCATCACAAAGCGGGATGCAGGTGGTAAACATGTTATCGAAAGGCTTCCTTCGTTTGACACAGGGCTATACTACACTAAGATCGTAGCACCGCCCGTGTACACTGCCCTCAAGACCGTTTTTAGAAGCTCTGAACTCTTCTGCCTCTGGCACGATAGGTTAGGCCACCCCGGACTTAGGATGATGAGAAATATAATTAACAACTCACATGGCCATAATGTTAACGTGAAGAACTTCCCGAATCCCGATGATTTCGTGTGCTCCGCATGCGCTAAGGGGAAGTTAGTCATTAGGCCATCGCCCCTCAAGGTGAGGGATGAAATCCCCGCGTTCTTGGAACGTATCCAAGGGGACATATGCGGTCCAATTCAGCCCCTCACGGGGCCGTTTCGGTACTTCATGGTGCTCATTGATGCTTCCTCTAAATGGTCCAATGTTTGCCTGCTGTCAACAAGGAACCATGCCTTTGCAAAATTGATCTCACAGATCATACAAATGAGGAATAATTTCCCGGATTATCGTATAAAGTCTATTCGAATGGACAACGCCGGCGAATTTACTTCAAAGGCGTTCGATGATTATTGCATGGGAATGGGAATCAAAGTTGAGCACTCGGTACCACATGTTCATACACAAAATGGACTTGCCGAGGCATTGATTAAAAGAATTAAATTCATTGCCCGACCGCTCCTTCAGGGTTGTAATTTACCAACTACATGTTGGGGCCACGCGGTGTTACACGCGGCTAATCTCATCAACTTTCGACCGTCGGCCTACAACATCCACTCTCCTGTTCAACTTGCGCAAGGGTCGGCACCGAAAATTTCCCACCTTCGTAGGTTCGGTTTCCAGGTATATGTACCAATACCACCCCCTCAGCGATCGGCGATGGGCCCGCTCCGTAAGTCGGGGATATACGTTGGTTATGAGACTGTGTCCATAATCAGGTATCTGGACCCCATGACAGGTGACTGTCACACGACTCGTTTTGCTGATTGCATTTTTGACGAGGATCTTTTCCCGACTTTAGGGGGAGAGAATCAACCCCTTGATGCTAAAAGTCGAGAAATCACGTGGCAGGCCACGGGGATCCACGCTCATGACCCGCGCACTGCTGAGACTGAGAGAGAAGTCCAAAAGATAATAGATTTGCAGTCTTTAGCAAATCAACTGCCCGACCACTTTAGTGACTTAAAGACTGTGACAAAATCGCAAGTGCACGCACGCAATGCACCGGAAAGGGTTGAAAATACCGAAGAAAAATGATGGTATACCCGCTCCCGTCCAAAGGCCTAAAAGGACGAGAAATCCGGCTTCTCAAATACCAAGTACTCGGGGACGCCTGACGAAAAAGGATAAGAGAGATTTATCACAGCCTGTCGCCAAAGTACCCCAAATTGAAACGGGGAGCCAGTCGAGACCTGGCACAAGTACGGAAAATTCAGTGCACGAAATTCCGGACTTAAACTTTCCCATAGGGGAAACACCCAGCGGAGATGTGAGCACACATCGGCGCGGGAAATCTAAAGGACCTTGCTCCCATAATGGGAAATTTGGTAGAGCAAGTGTTTGCGCCGGATGCACTCCATGACGAAATGGCCATAAATTATATTTATACGGGGGAGTCCCTGAACCGAGCAACGGTGACTGTCGACATCAACTTTGCTACGAAAATTGCCTCAGACATAGATCTTGACCCTGAGCCTAACACGCTCGCTGATTGCAAGAAAAGGTTAGATTGGAAAGATTGGCAGCAGGCAATTACTGCCGAATTATTATCTCTCAACAAAAGGAAGGTGTTCAGACCAGTTTGTCGAACTCCTCCCCACATTCGCCCTGTTGGTCATAGGTGGGTTTTTGTTCGAAAGAGAGATGAAAATAATAAGGTAGTACGGTACAAAGCAAGGCTCGTTGCTCAAGGGTTCACTCAACGACCAGGTGTCGATTTTGAGGAGACTTATTCCCCAGTCATGGATGGAGTTACCTTTAGATACTTGATCTCGATGGCAGTAAACATGGGCTTGAAAATGAAACTAATGGATGTTGTCACTGCTTACCTATATGGTAACTTGGATTCGAACATATACATGAAGGTTCCAGAAGGTATCCCTGTTCTGAATCATGATAGAGCAAACAGGGGTCTATACAGTGTTCAACTTCAAAAGGCACTGTACGGACTCAGACAGTCTGGTAGAATGTGGTACAATCGCTTAAGTGATTTCCTTCATGAGAAGGGCTACACGAGCAATAAAGATTGCCCATGTGTTTTTATACGGCGATCCCAAGATGGATTCTGTATAATCTCGGTGTACGTGGAAGATTTAAACATAATCGGTACGCCTGAGGAAGCGAGTTCCTACCTGATGTCGGAATTCGAGATGAAGGATTTGGGTAAAACCAAGTTCTGTCTAGGTCTGCAACTTGAACATTCCCCTGATGGGATTTTAGTGCACCAGTCGGCCTACACCCAGAAGGTGTTGGAAAGATTTGGATTTGATAAGGCATATCCTTCTAAGACCCCGATGGTCGGAAGATCTTTACAGCCAGACAAGGACCCGTTCAGGCCAAAGGAAGAAGGGGAGGAAACTCTGGGACCAGAGGTTCCTTACCTGAGTGCAGTTGGAGCACTCATGTACCTCGCAAATTGTACACGGCCAGACATTGCGTTCGCCGTTAGTTTGCTTGCTCGGTACAGTTCTGAACCTACCAAGAGGCATTGGAAAGGTGTCAAGGACGTCTTCCGTTACCTGCAAGGGACCAAAGATCTTGGCATGTTTTATAAAAGAAATCAAGACCTATCTATTATAGGCTATGCCGATGCTGGGTACCTATCGGACCCGCATGATTGCAAATCGCAGACTGGATATGTTTTTCTTTGTGGTGGAACTGCGTTTTCCTGGAAATCGTCCAAGCAAACACTTGTGTCGACTTCCACGAACCACTCGGAAATCATGGCACTATTCGAAGCGTCAAAAGAGTGTGTATCACTTCGACGGATGATCGGCCACATTCAGCAGACATGTGGGCTGAACACCGTACAAACCCCTACCATTATCTATGAAGATAATGTTGCTTGTGTTGCACAAGTCCAGATGGGTTATGTGAAGAGTAACCTCACAAAGCATATTAGTCCCAAGTTCTTCTATGCACATGAGCTGCAACAGTTGAACGAGGTGAGAGTTTTGCATACTAAGTCCTGTGACAATCTTGCTGATATGTTCACTAAATCATTACCGGCATCAACCTTAGAGAGGTGTGTGCGTGGAATCGGTATGATGAGACTTAGAGAGATGCAAGGTTCAGGGGGAGAAACTTCACAAGCTCGTCGCTAAAATCTCAATCCTGATGATCGAGTACTCAACTTGATGGTTGAGTGGATTGTACTCTTTTTCCTTGAGTGAGTTTTCCTGATGTTTCTCACACGAGGTTTTTGACGAGGCAATTCGTGCAATACAACAATGTATACTGTGTGCTCTTTCTCCATATTTGTTCCCACTGGGTTTTTCGGAGTTTTGAGGCATGGATATACGGATAATTACCCAAGGGGGAGTGTTGGGAAACCGGGGCCACCAGGGGTGGCGGCGGCCTCGTGCGTATCGCACGGGCTAGCCCCTCCCGTTTCCCCCACTTTACGTTAAGTGGGTACTTATCCCTTGACCATTTACCCCCTATATAAAGCAACGAGGAGCCATCATTGTAATCGCTGATCATTGATTAATAAAGCTGGTCTCCTCCATATCTCTCTGTGTCATTTACTTTCGCGTGTTCGACTACTTCGACTACTTCGTCTACGACGCTCGCCCCTCGCTCCGCAACCTCGGACCGGACTCACCGGCGGAGTTGCGGAACAGCTCTCCCTGCTCTGCGCTCACCATCTGGTTCATACGGTGGGTCGGCAACGCAGCCTAATTCGCTGCTCCAGCCAAGGTTAGCTCATCAGACTCTACGAACCTTTCCCAATTCTCATCTTCTCCCGGTGTTGTAATCATAAATTAGATTTTACCTTGTTTTGTTGTGTGTGATTCGAGATGTCCCAATTCTCATCTTCTCTCGGTATTGAAATTATATATCAGATTTCACTTGTTTTATTGTGTGATTCGAGATGCTACAAAGACTTTATACCTTCTACATGTCCTATAAATTATTGTGATGCAAATTATGTTATACGATTTCTTATCTATGTGACTGTGATGCCAAAATTTTCTATGTCGAACTTATACAATATAGCTAATTTTGTGATTGCCATTTACCGTTCAGCAGTTATGAAGAGAAAAAACAACGCCAAACATCATTAAGATTAATTCGTTTTTAAGCTGCTTGCTTCCGAGTTCTCAACCTACTAACCTTGTTTTATTTGATTTTTTTGCACCGGATTTTTTTCTAAAGTTGGCTTGCCCCCCCCCCCCCCCCCCCCCATACTCAAATCCTGGCTCCGCCCCTGATTACGGACATTCCATAAAATCGACAACAGCGACCCTACCAACACCCATAAGGACGGTCGCTCAGTACTAGAAAATGTGAGAACCTCCGCAAACATATCCGGAAGGTTGGCATGGCACCAACCACCACCCACTATCTCACGAAAGCAGCTCCACAAAAATCGCGTCGAAGGACATACAAGGAAGATGTGGTTCGAGTCCTCAGGGACCGAGCACAAAGGACATAGCCCGTTGGAGGGGCCGTTGCGCTTAAGTACCTTCGTGCATGAGGGGAGGCGGCCCCTGACTAACTGCCACATGAAGTATGTATTACAAAACAGTGACTTGTTTCTTTTTCCTTTATCTTACACTCTTAGTGACTGGTATTAACCAAAGCAATGGCTGAAATTAAACAAAAAAAGCCTATTACCATTTACCACTGATTCGGCAATTGTGGAGGAGCTACTGGCTGTGGCGGCAGAACTGCAGCCCCTGGTAGTGTCTTCCTGCTTCCTTTGTAGCCAAGTGAGCGTTTATGTATTGGACAGTTCACTATTTACGCTTTCAGATTTCAAAATACTTCCAGTCGTCAATTATTGTCGTCTACACAATAACTTCTTAAATAATAGGTTTTTATGGACGTCAACAACCTTATATTCTGAAATATTTGTATGGACATTTTGAATGATTTTGATATGTATATTTTTGTTCCTTGTAGTCAAATTTTGTTCTTCATAATTTTCAATTTTGTTTTCAGGACAAGAATTTGCTCAATGTGCATGCTTAAAGAATATATTCACTATACTTGAAATCTATGAGATTTACATGTCGTCCGATTCGGCTCGTCTGTCTCTTGGCATGGCCTGACATGACGCGCCCTTGTTAAATGTATTGAGTCATGGGTTGTGGAGTGTCTGCATTAATTGCGCCTGCTGCGTGGTACAACATGCACATCCTAAAGTTTATTGTTCATAGCGCGGTTATAGTTTTTGTTCATCATGATATTAATTTGGTGTTGAAGTCAAAATTTTGGTTCGGTCTACTTAAAGAATGTGTCCACTACACATAAAATTTTGGTTCACTGCAGTAAGAAAAAAATTGTCCTCCGCAGTCCAACCTTCTGTTCTTCCTAGTTTTATTTCCTTTACTTTTCATGTTGAAATTTTGTCCACTCTACTTAAAGAATGTATTCACATTTCACTTTTTTTTTTGTTCATGATAGTTAAGTATATTGTTCACCAACTTAATTTTTGTTTATACTATGGTAGCAAAATTAGTTCACTGGTAGAAACTTGATTCATGGTAGTCAAGCATTTTGTTTACAGTGGTTTTATTTTCTACTCTCAAGAAAAAAATTGTAACTGGTTCACTGCACTCAAATCTTTGGTCACTTTGATTGACGCGGGGCAGAACTGTGGTGACCGGGGTGGTGCGGAACTGTCCAACTTCCCATCTTGCCCCTCGTGCGATTGGTCATGTGTTTCACCAAACAAAGCTTTGGTTTAGTATATTTATGAAAGGAGAGAAAGAGGGAGATAGGTAACTTTGTGTATAATTTTACCGCACACAGTTCCCTTTTGCAATGGTGCTCGCCCGGCGATGCCTGTGCCGGCCGGGCTTAATCACCAACGGGCTCGGGTAGCTGTGGGTGTGTGGTGTAAGTTTTTCTTGGCAGGTGCATTGTGCGATAATAATGTGTTTCAAAATAATGGTAAATGGTATTGATATCCAATAATAATGTGTTCCAAAATAATGTTAGTCGTATTGATATCCAATAATAATGTGTTTTTCAAATAATGTTAATGGTATTGATATCCAATAATATTGTGTTTTCAAATAATGGTAGTAGTATTACTTATTTGATACTCCATAATTTTTTTTGGTATACAGTATCCAATAATAAATGTCTTTCCAAATAATGGCAATGGTATTGATATGAAGTCCTCTATAAAAGGATTGCCATCTTATTTGTTCTCCTTCACTATTCTAAAGTTTCATAGCCAGATATCAACGCCATATACGGCGAAAATGAGGAGAAGTACTGTGACCCAACCCCTGGTCCTCGCCTTCCTTCTGCTAACAATATGTTGCCCATTTTCTTCTGTAATGCATATCTCATAAACTCATTTATCAAATTATGGTAATGATGTTTGACCCGTGCCGATATCTTGTAGGCGCGACAGCATATAAAGATTGCAAGAGAAAAGTCATCCCACAGCCGGGTGGTCATGATTGTGATATAATGGCATGCCAGAATCAATTTGGCCAACAGCTCTTGAAGTTTCACTGACCTCCAAACTGCGCGTGCAACGCCAGTGCCAAGTGTGTTCCTTTTGGGTGTGAGTGCACAATGTTTTTGGAATTGATGGGACAATTTTCGAAATTCACAAAAAAAATCATTTAATGAACATTTTTTTAAATGCATGATCATCTTTTTATCCACGAACATTTTATGAATCAATAAACTATTTTGTAAGTCATGAACAGTTTTTAAAATTTTATGATATTTTTCAATTCATGAACATTTTTTGAATTGGCAAAATTTTGTTCAATTTCATCAATACTTTTTAATACACAAACTTTCATCTATACCAATATAAAAAGACCAAAATGGGCAGATCCAAACCATCTCGACCGTCAAATCACATTATCTAGTGGTTCAAATCGCTCCAATGTTGAGCACCAAACACGTTTAACACTCTAATTACCCACCACTGCCATTGGTTATAAACACATTTTGACTCAACGCTATCCAATGAAATATGCCGTGTAATTAATATCCTACCACTCCCGCGACAAAAGTAATTGATATCTTATCAAATACCGACATACAACAGATATATCTTACCTAATATAAAATGCAACTAATATCCTACCTAATATAAACGTGCATTGCACGTACATCTCTACTCCTAATGGACGAGTTGGTGAATCGTCTCCGCGGTTTATTTTCGCTGGGTTTTTTTTGTCTCTCCTCCCACCACCTCCTCCCACCCTGGTCCGCGGTTTATTTTCGCTGGGTTTTCTTGTCTCTCCTCCCACCACCCCCTCCCACCCTGGTCCATCGGTTTATTTTTCTCTCCACTCTTTATTAGAACCAGAACTTTCGTAACGTATAACAAATCACGGATCTAACTTCCTTAAATTATGCAAATCAATCGATTCCTTTTATTGGTTCAATTTGTCTTAGGAAACAAATAACGGATTTTCAGGAAACAAATAATACATTTTAATCTAACTTCCTTAAATTATGCAAATCAATCGATTCCTTTTATTGGTTCAATTTGTCTTAGGAAACAAATAACAGATTTTTAGGAAACAAATAATACATTTTAATCTAACTTTCCTAACTTATCTAAATCAATCGATTTCTCTTATTAGTGAAATTTGTTTTATGTTAGGAAACAAATAACAGACACGTCACAACTTTCCTCCCAATAAATAGTTTCTTAACATTTGCAAACTTTCCGAATCAGACACGTCACAAACGGGCAGGTACTGATATCACGTTACCAAACAATAAAACCCCATTTGCATAGAAATCAGTTCAAAAATCCTAAGTTTCCTAAATTTTTACCTTTCCTTGATAACAACCAATATTTCCTATGTTTTCCACCTATTGAAGGAAATCACCCCTCCATCAATATTAGCATTTTTTTGAACTGAGATCTTCGGGTTATGATTTTTTTTGCGATTCTTTCCAATTGTGACCTCTCCTTCCACTCCGGCTCCTTCTCGCATAAACACCTCCACCACAGCCAGGTGACACCGCCCCAGACCTCCTGCCTCTCCACACCTTCTCCGCCACCTCCTTCTCGTACTCCATTAAAAATCCCTCCGCCACATTAGTCCACGGCGGTGTCGAGGGCATGGCGCAGCAGCGTACCAGCGGTAGAGCAGCGCATAGCAGCAGGAAGCAACACGCGGCAGGCGAGGCGAGCGGCCGACGGTGGAGGGTAGAGATGCGGCCGGCGTGGCTGAGGGGGCGGCCGGCAGAAGATGGCCACGACTGGAGGCGGCGCGAGGCAGGGGCGCGACAGCGGGGCGAGCGAAGGGATAGGCGGCAGCAGACGGGGCGAGCGCAGCCAGCGAGAGTGTGGCGCGCGGCCAGGGTGTGTGTCGCGCGAGGCACAGTGGTGCGGTGGCTGCGGCGAGCGCGACGGCAGCGGCGGGCGCGACCGATGCGGTGTAGCACGGGCGTGGGCATGGAGAGGGAGTGGCCCCGCGGGCGCGGAAGAAGAGCGGCAGGCTCGGGCATGGGCGTGCATAGGAGCGGGCATGTGCCACGGGGTCAATCCGAGGAGCTCGGTGGCTACCCCTGCAATGGCCGTGGCGGACGGCGGTTCTCGGCCACGGCGAAATACCCAACGAGAGCAAACGAGAGGGAAAACAGGGGAAAGGCAAGAGGAGATCATGGCGGTGTCAATGGCGCCCTAGGGGAAGACATGGGAGCTCGGGGCGGCGCGGATCAAACGGCAATGTCGCGGTGGCCCAAGGTTGAGGAAGACGGCAGCGACGTCGATGCGGGGGTGCTGGACTTGATCTCGTTGGCGCAGACGAAGTAGCGAAGGCGTTCAGAGCTCCTCGACAAGCTCCTAGCCCGCAGGGAGGGCAGTGGCCATGTGGACGGGGTCGGTCATGGTGGCCGTGGCGTCTGACTTCGTCCAGATCGACGGGATCGAGCGAGCGAGGACGAGAAGTGGATTTCGGAGGAGGCGTCGAGAAGGAGTGAGGCCATGGGGGCAGGGAAGGAAGGGAGTCACCCTTATCCATTCCCCTTCGATGCTAGCGAGGTGGTCGGGCGGGAGCCCGGCTCTGTAGCGACGCGGCTCGGGGAACAGGAGAAGACGACCGCGCGGGGACTGGACCGCTGAGCCGATTCGGTGGCAAGGCCCGGGGGGCAGGGCGAATCCCCTTTTACATCGTCCTTTTGTTTTTTCAGTGTATTCTAATCTGTTTCTCCTTTTTAACACCGTTTTCTATTTATTTTTATCAACTAAATGATCTCTACTCCTAATGTCTCAGTTGGTAGTCTCCGTTCCGGGTTTATTTTCGTCCCATCTCTTGAGTGAGGGAGAGGGGGAGAGAGAGTGAGGAAGAGGGAGGGAGAGGGTGTGTGTGTGAGAATTTGATGGTAAAAAAGGTCGTCAATGTCACTTAATATGTATGAGAATATTAAATATAATATTAACATAATTGATATTGAACTTTTAAAGTTAATGTGGCCCCGTTGCAACCAATGGGCGTTCTAGTTATTACTAGTAATCTCAAATGGCCATGACCACATATTGCTACTTCACCGAGATACAGTATACTCTCATTTTCATGAAAGCGTGAACAATTTTTGAAAATCATGAACAATATTTTAAACTCGTGATCATATCTGAAATCGTGAAGATTTTTACATATTTTTGAACATTTTCTAAAATCATGTAAAAATTTGAATTCATGAACGTTTAATACTATTTGCGAATATTTTTTAAAACATTTTTTTGAATAGGAAAATATTTCTAGAATCTACGAACATGTTTTTGGAATTGGTGGGACAATTTTCAAATTCACAAAAAAAATCATTTAATGAACATTTTTTAAATTTTGATCATTCTTTTATCCACGAACATTTTATGAATCAATAAACTATTTTTTAAGTCATGAACAGATTTTAAGATTTTATGATATTTTTCAATTCATGAACATTTTTTGAATTGGCAAAATTTTGTTCAATTTTATCAATACTTTTTAATACACAAACTTTAAAAAAATCATGGACATTTTTTGATTCCCCAAACATTTATTTTGAATTTTACAAACACTTTTTGAATATGCAAACATATTTTTTAAAATCGGGAACATTTTATTATGGCACAAACATTTATGAATTATCAAACATTTTATTTCAAAATTCTCGTTTTTTTAATTTTTGTAATTTTTTGAAATCCGAAATTATTTAAAGTAGAAAAAATGAAGACGGAAAACAAAAACAAAAAATAGAAAACAAAATTTAAAAAATAGGCCGCCCAGACTTGGGCCGGCACAAACAGAGGGCGGTATAGTAGGTTCCTACTGCATGGGCCGGCCCAGGCGGGGATTACTCTGTGTGAAACATTTTTATCCCTTATATAGATGGCATCGGTGTGTAATATTTTGCAACTTTGGGGGCAATTTTGATAACATGCCGCCAGAAGCAATAGCCCCTTTATTATTAGGTATAGATTTAGCTAGACAAAAGAACAAGAAAATAGCATACAAATTTCACATATGAATAGGAAAAAGAAAAATCATTGGTTGACAAATGGCTTCCATGTCTTGATTGGTTCAAAGAAAACAGAGTAAGGGACACGTGATGTTATCATCCAGTACTAAGACTCATTCTCACGAACAGGTGCAACACAAAATTAAAACTTGCATCAACAAATAATTAAGTGTTGGATTCCTGTTGTTGACTCTCAACCCAAAAAGAAATAAAAATTTATCATAAAAAACATTGACCTTAATTTCAGACCATTAGATAATTGCATGTGCATTGTAACGAAGGCACACATAAATGTATGCAACGACCATGATTTACCTACAATTTTATTATTAACTAAAAACAAATATTATTGTTAACTGGATCAGTACTTATTGGCTCACCAATGCAACATGATTTTATTAGTAAGTCAATGAGATTCCCCTGCAAATATCTCTTTTATATAAGGAGTTAAATATAAGAGTTGGGTTAAGTCCGGCCGTTATCTTAACTTGTCATTTGAAAAGTCATATAATGGTGTTCCGGTTAGAAATGCCCTAGGAAATTTATATTTTCTTTTGCGAGGTACTATTGCACAATGTAGAATTGTAGATAATCTATGTCCTTTTTGTAGCTGGGGCGACCATGATACTAGTACAATATACTTCCTCCGTTTCAAAACAAATGTCAACTTTGTATTAAATTTGAGGAAGGGAGTACATTTTTTCTCTCATCAAACTTTACGATGGTACAGAGAGAGAGGGGTTGATAAAGCGTGTCGAAGGGAGAGAGAGAGAGGTTGTCAGACGGGCCGGGATCCCATCCCCTCCTCCCGGCGTGCACATATTCCTTGCCCCTCGCACCCAAACACAGCACAATTCTTTACTTAACCTCGGCGCGCTCTTATCCACCCGACGCCACCCACTGACACTGCGGCCCACCGCACCCGAGCTAACCCGACTCCGCACGGGTACAAGAGCCGACGCGTGCGCCGCACACCCCCGCAGACCAGAACGGCACAACGGCGCCGCACACCTCCGACCCCTTCCACCCACCCGAGCCGACAGCAGCAAGCTAAGCCCAGCAGACAGGTGGGACCAACCCACGTCCGGGCCCATCTATCAGCGGGGAATACGGGTAGGCCCCACCGTGAGCGTGGGACGCTATGCGGCGGTTTCCCCCGGTGATTTCCACGCCCCTTTCTATCCCCAAACCCGAAGGCAAACCCCTCTTTTGAATTCCCTCCCTCCCCTCCCCCTCGGCTGCCTCGCCGCCGACCCGGCCCGGGACGGAGGCCCCCTCCCTCCCTCCCTCCCGGAACCTTCTGGAAGCTTCCCCACCTCCCTCCGCTGCTCCGGCGAGAGCCCGCGTCGCAGCCGCCGCCGAGGGCCACCACCTCGCACTGCCGACCCGTTGCTTGCAGCGGGAGGAAAGGTATTCGTTCCCCGCCCCGCTTTGCTTCGATTTGGTCCTTCTGTAGGGGCGGCAGCGCCGCCCCCTCCCCGTTCCGTCTTCGCCAGGGGTGCCCTTCTCCCCGCACACGCTACGGATATGCTGTTAGGTTGTTTCGGGTATGGATTAGGCCGCGGTTGTCGCGTCCCGTGCCCCGTTCGATTCTCCGCGCTGCGGTGCGCTGCTGCTCCGGTGCCGTTCGGGGGCCGCAACCGCGCGGTGCGTGGCGCCCAGGGGCTGCGAGCCGCTCGCATTTGGAGGGATTTGCGAGCTTGATGTAGCAGTTCCCCTGTGCCGTGTTGATTTTGGTTTCGTGGTAGGTTGAGACTGATCTAGTTGGGATTGCGCGAGGTACTTTCGGCTGCTCGTTTAAATAGATTTCTATCTGGTGCCTCCGTTTAATTTGCTTCCCTGTTCATGCTTAGATTAATTTGGTTCGCCTTCTTGTGAGAGCATAGGTGTACTTTTGGCTTCTCGTTTGAATTGATCTGTATCCTGTGCCTCTATTCGATTTGCCTCCCAGTTCATGTTCAGATTGATTTGCTTGGTCATTTTCTTCGAGCAGAGGAGGTGTACCTTCTGCTGTCATATACTAAAGCCGAAATGTAAACAGTATATTGTTTGGTCTGACTGCGAACAAGTAATTGTTTGGATTTCCCCCTATTCTGTGTAATGCTTGTTGTGACAAAATCGAAATCTAGCAAAACGGACTCACCTGAACTTATGATGCTTGATGCACTCTCTGTTCTTATCTAGACCCAACTGTAACAGAAGTTCTGTTTGGTCTCTGCGTGGCGCCGAGGGGTTGCGGGCTGCTCGCATTTGGGGGGATTTGGGAGCTTGATGTAGCGGCTCCCCTGTGCCGTGCCGATTTTGGTTTCGTGGTAGGCTGAGACTGATCTAGTTGGGATTGCGCGAGGTACTTCTGGCTGCTCGTTTCAATTGATTGCTATCGGGTGCCTCTGTTTAATTTGCTTCCCAGTTTGTGTTTAGATCATCTGAGCATAGGTGTACTTTTGGCTGCTCGTCTGAATTGATCTGCATCGGTTACCTCCATTCGATTTACTTCCCAGTTCATGTTCTGATTGATTTGCTTGGTCATTTTCTTAGGGCAGAGTAGGTGTACCTCCTGCTATCATATACTAAAGCTGAAATGTAACACTATATTGTTTGGTCTGACTGGGAACGAGTAGTAATTGTTTGGATTTCCTCCTATTCTGTTCAGTGTTTGTTGTAAAAAAATCGAACTCTAGCAAAGCGGGCTCACATGAAGTTATGATGCTTGGTGCACCCCCTATTCTATATATCTAGAGTTCTAGACACAACTTTAACAGAAATTTTGTTTGGTCTGGCCAGAATAGGTAGTCGATAGGTTTCCTCTACTCTGTGTAGCCTCTGTTATAACAAAATTGAACTATAGCAAAATGGTTTGGTATCACATATGAACTTATGGAGCTAACATGCTTGGATAACGCTTTTTAGATGTTCGATGGCTGAAGTAATCAGCAAGATAAAGGCTTAATCTGGCATGCAGTACCTATTTCCATCTTTTTTATGTTTTCTTTTGCTGATGCGAAGGAGCTTTTGGAAGGCTATGGCATAATGGCTGCTAGCAAGTTGTGATTTGACTCTCCTACGATATTTATCAATGTTGCTTTTGGCAATTGACAACATATGTAATTGATGTTTCTGTGGTGTAGGGGTCAAGATGGTTGTTGGATCATTCATTACCAGAGCTTTGATGTAAGCAGGAACTCAGTTCTTATTTAATCACAGAAATGTTGTGATTTTCTTGTTTACGTTCACAATGTTTCTGTTATTTATCTGTTTTGCAGACTTGTTCTTGGATATGCATATCCGGCTTACGATTGTTACAAGACAGTGGAGCTGAATAGGCCTGAGATTGAGCAGTTGCGGTTCTGGTGTCAGTACTGGTATGTCTTTGAGACATTCCATTTTATTTTGGGCTATCATTCTTTGTTTTTGCTTGGTCTCACATGCATGACCATGGTTTTGCAGGATTTTACTTGCAATGCTTACTGTTTTCGAGAGAGTTGGGGATAATTTCATATCATGGTAATGTGACTTATTTGAATTAGGATTTTGGGTGATTACAGTTGGGGGACTTCATCTGCTTGATGGTTGATAGTTCCATTTTCATACAGGTTGCCAATGTATAGTGAAGCAAAGCTGGCTTTTATTGTGTATTTGTGGTATCCTAAGACACAGGTTTGGTTTCCTGCTTTTTGTGTTGCCCTAACATGTTATGTCTTATGGCTTGTCTCTAACAATGGGTTATTCCAGGGGACTTCATATGTCTATGAGTCGTTCTTCAAGCCGTATATTGCAAAACATGAATCTGAGATTGATCGCAATCTTCTTGAGTTGAGGACAAGGGCTAGTGATATGGCTGTTACTTACTTCCACAAGGTTGCAGACTACAGTCAGTCAAGGTTCCATGAAATCTTGCAATATATTGCTTCTCAATCACAAAGATCTCGTTCTCAGGTACTTCCAAAACTTTAAAGCTTGCGTGATAGTCATTTTGTACTGCTATGATGTCCATTTTAGCGAGAAGTGTGACACTACCCACTATATGATGTACTGAACTTCTATAGTTTGTATATGATATAATCTGGTGGCTTGTTCCATAATGGTAGTGCTAGTTAGGTTTTCTATTTGAGCCCAATGTTGTAGGCTGGAGTAGAATTTTAAAAGCTAGGCCATGAATTTATTCACATGTTGTATTGATAACAATGCATGTATTGCATCCTACCACCACATGTTTTTCTCTGTTAAAATGTTCTTAAATTCACATTTATGCCCTGATTTCTAGTGTTAGTTAGAAAAACATGAATAATACCCATTTCTATGATCCTTTACGCAACACTTTTTGCATTCAGCCTCTCGTCTACGAGTGGTGTTTACTGATTTTTTTTGTAGTTACAATTGGAGTCAAATAATACTCCTATGTTTGGGTAAAAGAAATATAGTATGACGCTCAGAGATCATATATTGCTGGCATATGCATTTACCTTCCATTTATAATAGAGAGAATATGCATCTAAGTTCCTAGTTTTGAGAATTTCTGTGAATTATCGATAGGTTGGGAAATTTGCTCTGGTCTTCTAGGGGCACTACTACTGAAGAGTGTTTTCACACCATATTGTGAAATTCTAGAAATATTTTCCCCTAGTTTTCAGTTGAATATTCTACCTTGCGTGCACCCTCTGTATGAATTTGTGTGCATGTCCTGGTCGCACCCTTTGGAAGAATTTGTGTGTCGCACAAGTTCTGCTATGTCATCAACTCATCACCATCTTGTTGCATTATAACATTATCCCTTTTTCTTTTCATCAGTTAAGGCGCATTTTAGTCAAACCCAATTGTTCTGCCAAATCAAACTGGCTTAGGATTGTACCTGGATTTATCACTATTCAGTAATCTCTGTTGGTACTTGGTAGGAAATGGCATTTGTTTCTCTGGTTTATTTTACAGCTTAGGAGCCTGAGTTGTGGTTAATTGTGGCATTTGTGTGGACAAAGTTAGCTAGCAATAATTTTGTAGTATCATGCCATTCATCTACCATACTTCTGTACCAATTTTCTTGCAAGAACTATCACAATAGGATTATCATGGTGTCCTCAACCTCTAGGTTGCTTAGCTCTTACTATTTGTTTGGGCACACATACAAAAGCAAACTTGTCTAGAATTACCTTGTCATGATTGATGCTTTACATAACTTGTTAAAGACAACATGGATATTTGATCGTTTACTGACAGTGATCAAGTTGACGACCTGCAATTTAATTTTGCTCCATACCCCTTGTACTTCTAGCAAAGTTTGATCTATAGTTCCACAGTTTGTATCACCTTGCATGAATAGCACTTCCATTCTTGTTACATCCTTTGTTAGAGTTAGTGACCTGAGAAGCACGTATAATATATAATTTCCATATTGGAATGTTATAACTGCTGCACCATTTCGTCATACCATTTGTTAGGAAGTGTTAGGATTATTCATGTACAGAAATTCTGTGTGCATTTCTCGTGACTGCAGTATGGGCTTTCTGTTTACCAGTTGTAGGATTCAGAGTCACATGTTTTTTTTCTAACTCATTAACTTATCTAGTATTGTGTGCTTGTGCGTGGGTGTGTGTCAGTGCCAGCTGTATATGTCTCATGTACTTACTTTACTGTCTCTCTCTATACAGGCACAGCAACAGCAGCAGCGTCCACCACCTCCACGTACTCGGATGGCGAATCCTGCACCACCACCTGTTCCTGCACCAACCGCACCACCGATGCCACCACAGCCCGCCCAAGTTCCTCCTACTCCACCAAGGATGCAGGTGCAAGATAAGGGCCCAGTTCCAGTTGCCCCTCCTGGCGCAGTGCCTCCTGTGCAGCAACAAACACCTTCCGGTTCTGGCCCTATCGCCGGCAACAGCCCCCCAAACAGTGAAGACATGCTGGTTGATCAATCTGGGCCTTCGACAAGCAATGTGCCACCCCGCCCAACAATGCCTGAAGACGAGGAGACCCTCATCCAGGAAGCTATTCGGTTAACTCGGGGCCGGCTCAGGAGGCGCATGGGTGGATCTGGACCTCCATCCAACTAGCTCTTCTCGCACTTACGATGATGGCAGGGGAAATGCTGGGTTGGTCCATCAGGCATGGCTGAATTTCCTCGCACAGTTACGCATGCAAGCTCACGTCCACCTTGTAAAACGATGAATCCTTGGTTCCTGTTGTTTCACAGCCCAGATTGTGTATATAAACCCACCCCACACCAGGGGTAAAAACGCTGGGATGTCAGTGGACCACCAGTTTAGCTAGGCGGTAGCAGAAGATGGTTAAGATGCTCGGTGAAATCGGTTCCAACTTAGTTCTGTCGAAATTCGTTGGTGGTGACTTCGTCTGTACTGGAAAGTGGTTCAAAGGTGAAGTGAAATAATCTTAGGCTGTACCGGGAAGATAGAACCTTCGCTCGCCTCGCATTAGCGGCAAAATTTCGTGTTTTGATCCTTTTGTCAAACAAAATCGAGATCTGACCCTAGTTTGAAAGTTTTTCGAGATCTGACCCTTTTGCTACCGCCAGACCTTTAGGCGGTAGGGTTGCACAGTCTACCGTCGCAGGTTCTGGCGGTAGGTGTGGCTGACGACCGTTAAGCCGTTAACGGCTGCTTACAAACCTACCGCCGAGAGCCCTGGCGGTAGGTTATCATAGTGGCATAAAGTTAACTGCTTTGATTTTGTCTTCAATTTTTTTGCCATAGACATAAGAAACAATAAGCACAATTTTATAGACATAAGAAGTTTGATCACATAACCTAGTTTGATCACATCCAATTAGTTTTGCCATTACGGACTAAGAAACAAGTATCAAATAACATAGTTTGATCACATCCAAATAGTTTCACGAAGCCAATATAAGAAGTTTAACAAGTTCAACGGTCATCGACCACGTAAAAGGTTTCATCCATAGGTAGCAATTAAACATGACGATCATCAGCAGCCACACGCATATATAGTTTAGATGATATCGATGACGATCATCATCTTCAAGCCTTGACGGTTGGTGTTCCTGATAGTAATTAGGATGGCCTGTCCAACATGAAGATTCTTGTCAACGAGGAAGCTCTTCCACCCAACCGAGCTTAAGTGTGTGCGACCGTCCGTGTCCACGCCGTACGCACAAGTAGTGATGGGGCCCCTTGCGGTAAGGCGTATTCCAACATAGCCTTCTTCATCAGCCTCGATGCCACAACTCTCAGATAGGCTCTTTGGCAATTTCTGAATAAGAAAAACATATCAATTAATAAGTATGGATTATCTAAACTATTAACAGTTCCTTGGATTCTACACTAATAACATACCATGACATGTCGATCGTTCATGGTACTTGTCAGACGGGTCACGAATGGCACCCCGACCAAGTCAGCACGTGGCAGAAAGTTGTCCCATAGGTTGCACACCTCCTGATCGCTCAACCTCACTCTTTGAGCACAGATGGCTTCCTTAAGTGGGTCTTCATAGTCATCATCCTCATCAAGTGGTGGTGGTGGCGCCATTTTCCTTATATAAGCATTGACTGGATAAAGTTAATTAAACATCAATATTTGTTCTAATGCAAGCATTCATCAGATATAGGTAGATTCCACCTAAATCAATGGAGATATATAGCAAAACAAATATCTACAATATTCACACAATAAATCATCACATATGGCTATAAGAAAGACTAAACCTAGGGTTCATCTAGGTTCTAGGGTTCATCATATAACCTAGAGAGGGTTCCTCATATGGCTATAAGAAAGGCTAAACCTAGGGTTCATCTAGGTTCTAGGGTTCATCTAGGTTCTACGGTTCATCATATCAACTAGAGAGGGTTCCTCGTATGGCTATAAGAAAGACTAAACCTAGGGTTCATCAACTAGGTTCATCACAGTGCAATCATCTAGGTTCTAGGGTTCATCATATCAACTAGAGAGGGTTCCTCGTATGGCTACAAGAAAGACTAAACCTAGGGTTCATCAACTAGGTTCATCACAGTGCAATCATCTAGGTTCTAGGGTTCATCATATCAACTAGAGAGGGTTCCTCATATGGCTATAAGAAAGCGGATTGATTTGACTCAAACTAATTGGGGGATTGGAGGAGCTTACCTCCCTCTTTCCGTAGCCATCTTGATCCGCAAAATCCGTGAATCAACGAAGAAGATCGGAGTGGGGAAGTGGAGGAGATGAGAAAATGGGCGAGAGGAAGAAGAAGGCGGCTGGGTGGGTGGGGATTAGGGGTTGGGGTGGGGTGGGCGGGCGGTTGGGTTTATAAATGCCCAAACCCTACCGCCATAGGACGCGGCGGTACGAGACCACACCCTACCGCCATCAGACCCGGCGGTAGGATGCCTCCCCCACGCCCCCTTCTGTGACCAAAAAATCGAGCAGCGCAGCGGTATGGTTGCACACCCTACCGCCGAGGCCCTAGGCGGTAGGATCCTACCGCCAAGCGCCCTGGCGGTAGGGTGTGCAACCCTACCGCTGCGCTGCTCGATTTTTTGGTCACAGAAGGGGGGCGTGGGGGGAGGCACCCTACCGCCGGGTCTGATGGCGGTAGGATGTATAGACCTACCGCCTTTGTGTGTGGCGGTAGGGTGGCCTAGTGTGCATTTTTTGCACCTTCTAACTTCTTTTGTCTTTAATTTTTGGCAGACAACATTTAAACAGCATATGTATGACATATGAAGCACACAATGTATGATTATATGATGCACACACCACAAATCTATAAATAAGGTAGGTTCGATACATAGCAAATAAGTTATACATAGCAAATTAACGAAACAGTTTCACGAGCAAATTCATATGGTTCACGAAGCAAATATGCAAGTTTTTAGTTCAACGACACGGCAGCAACTTCAGTCCTTCCTTCCCCTCTTCGACTTTCGGTCCTCGTTATCCTTGGATTGCTTCTCGGCCGCCGTCTTCTTGCGGGCCGTAGGATGTGCTTTCTGAAACGGGGATGGACTCTTCCAATCCTTCTTCGGCACATTCCTCTTCTCACGCTGGGTTGGCTGAGTTGCTGGAGGTCCATCGTCATCATCGTACTCCTCCTCCTCATCGTCCTCTTCCTCTTCCTCACCATGTTCTTCTTCTGCGCCCTCTTCTTCATCTTCCTCTGCATCATCATCGTCGTCGTTCTCCTCCTCGTCATCTTGAACCACCCTAGACGACGAGGCTGCATGGCTTGATGAAGTGAGGCTACACATCGGTGCAGGAGAAAAAACATCCTCGGTGTTTGTAGTGCACCCAAGCAGGCCCACAAGCCGGCGTGCTTTGTTGACGTATTTCTGCAATGATAACGAAACAATATGAACTTCTCGAATGTCCAATGATAACGAAAATGAACTCTGTATTACCTTCACCGTTTCCCTCAACTTGTTCTCACTAGCTCGAGTCCCAGGGACAACACTAAGCGCATCAGAGGCATGAAAAATTCTTTTGTTCAGCTCCGAAGACTGCAAAGTAATAAAATGAGTCAATAGCATGAAAAGCTGATTTCATCCAACCGTCGGTTCCAAAGAGGTAAAAACAACATACCACTCTGTTCATGAGGGGTCTGTACTCCCTAAACCCGCCTTGAAGCTGTCTGATGCTCTCATTGTAGGCTTCATTCTCTGAGGCGTCATTGAACAGGTCTTCGGCATCTGCTGTCGTCCACTGGGGCCTCAGACGCAGACGATGCTTGATGCCATCATCGTACCACAGAGCATGTGATCCTCGTACTCGTCCCAGTCAATCACTCTCCTCTCCGTGTCTTTGAGTCCTTTCCACTCGTTCCATTCCTTCACGTATCTCGCATGTTCGGCTTCCCAATCCGTGATTGATTGATTCTTCTGCCTGCTCATCCTGCAATGCATAAGAAAGAATGTAAAACACCCTTCTTTTATGAATGTAAAGCATCAAAACAAGAACTTAGAATCGATGAGGACGGCTTGTGGTACTCACAGGTGTAGGTCGTAGCCACCGGTATCGTGGCCGGCTGGTGGTGTGTGTTGCGCCTTACCAAATTGTGCGGCAACGCGTTGTGGCAAGTGGTACTCCACGGCATAGACACAAATCATGGGCACGATGCACCGGAAGATAAGCCGGTCCTGCTTGCACATGCTGTTCAGCTCGAACCCCCACTCTCGATCATCACTATACGGCCGCCAAGTAACCTATGACCAAACAATGTTAGGCTCAAGTGAAAGTGTTATCGAAACAATGGTAAGCTCAAGTCAAAATGTAGTTCTTATACCTGGAAAGGCGTGAGAGCATCAAGCTCGTTGCTGAAGACCTTGTACAAGGCCTTCGATTCGCCCGTGTAGACACGCACCACGTCCCAAGCGTATGCGACGGTCGGGTTCCGATCATCTTCGTCATATTGGCCATAGTCCGTCCATGCACGCGAGCGCAGCTTCTCCGGACGGCCCACCGGGATTCGCTCCCACATCCAAATGGAGAGGCCCCATACACATCCACACATACCGGACGTGACTTCCACTCTCTGGGTCGCGTCGTCAAGCTACAAACCATGTTCAGATGATAAGATGTCAAAATGTAAAGCAGAACACGTCTGATATTTGAAAGAAAGTGATATTCACTTACCGAACGGTATAGGTAGGCGAGTCCGGCGGCCCCCCAGCTGTACCCCGCATCCCAGTCCTTTAGGAAGTCGAGATACATCCATAGGGCAGAGTTCCCGGAGTAGTCCGGAAACACTACCTTCGTGAGAATGTACCACAAGTAGGCCCTGGCGTACTGCTCCACCACCCGGGGCTCGGCATCTTCCGGGCACTTGCTCCGGTGCTCGAGGAGCCATGACAGCGGTATGCCGGAAGTCCGGTTGCTCTTAGCAGGGGGGCAGTCGCCGATGAGGCTGACAACCCTCTTGTGCTAGTTCGCCCTCTCCACTCTTCCTGTGAGAGCACGACCCTCGAGCGGTAGCGCCGTAATCATCGCCCAATCCTCGAGGGTCACGGTCATCTCCCCACATGGAAGATGAAAGCTGTGCTGTAACACCCCGGATGTAACTTTCCATATTTGTAACTCCAACTCTTGCCATTTTCGGCTATGTGTTATGATATTCCCTTCGTGGTCGGGTTTTGTTTTCCGTTTTGCATTTTTTCATGTCATGCATCTCATATCATGTCATCATGTGCATTGCATTTGCATACGTGTTCGTCTCATGCATCCGAGCATTTTCCCCGTTGCCCGTTTTACAATCCGGCACTCCCACCTCCTCCGGCGCACCCCTCTTGTTTTTCTTTCGTGAGCGGGTGTTGAACATTCTCGGAATGGACTGAGTCTTGTCAAGTGGCCGTGGTATACCACCGGTAGACCACCTGTCAAGTTTCGTGCCATTTGGAGGTCGTTTGGTACTCCAACGGTTAACCGGGTAACCGCAAAGTCCTTTTGTGTGTTGCAGAAAAACCCTCCTCCAACAGCCCAAAACCCGTCTAAGCCACCGCCATGCTCTCGGTCGTTCGATCACGATCGTGTGGGCGAAAACCGCACCCTGTTTGGACTCTCCTAGCTCCCCGTGCCTATATATTTGCACCTCCCCCCGAAATTTCACGGATGAACCCTAGCCTCCTTCCACCTCGCGCCACCGGACAAAATCCTCCCCGCCCGGACATGTCCGCCCGTCAACTGCGCCGCCGCGCCCAGCGAATCACGTCGCGCCACGTCACCCCGCCGCCGTCTCCACCGCGCTAGGCCCGCCAGGCCCGGATCGGACCCGCGGGGCCCATCCCGCCGCCACCGTCCTCCTCCAGCGCCCCCGCGCCTCCGCCGCCGCCTCGCCGGCGCCACGCCGCCGCCACGCCTCGCGCCTCGCCCCGCCGCCTCGCGCCTCGCCCCTCGCCCCGCGCGCGGTCGCCTCCCTCCCCGTCAGGCGCCTCCTCCCCGACACCGACGCCCTCTCCCTCCGGCCGCCGTCCTCTCCTCCGCCCTCGAGCTCCGGCGACAGCAGCAGCTCCGGTGAGCCGAGCTCGAGCCAGATCCGATCGGGACTGCCCTAGGGTTGACTTTTCTCCCTCTCGATTTTTCTCTAAGTCCTAATATTTTTACATTACTTGCCCCTATTCATCTAATCATAACTCTCTGCATATAGCTCCGTTTCGTGCGTGTAATATATCGAAATGTTCGCTTCGTGATGCTCTTCATTTTGTTCCATTGCACCATGTTTATTTGAGTCCATCCTGATGCCCAAATCTCTGGTGCAAGAGTGCTAGTTGCTGTTATCTTCTGTTACTTATCAGTACTTAGGGTTTTGTTATTTTTGTTGCATTTAATCTGTGCATCTTATGAGTATGAGCTCTACATGTGTTTTGATGTATGCCATGCCATCTTTACAGAGGTGTATGCCATGTATTTTTGTGATCTCTGTGGTGACTAGCACAAGCATGCAAACTAGGCTTCGTAATGTTTCTGATTTCAGGGACTTAATAAATTTAGTAAGTCTATGACTGCTGTTATTTTGTTGCCATGTATCCATGTGTCTACAGAGATATCCATGCTTATTTTGAGGATGTTCAGTAAGGATGTTTTGTAGATATAGTTGTGCGCTATCCATTCATGCCCTTGTTTGCAATTATGGAGAGACATAGCATGACTCAATCTTGCTCTACTTTTGCTATAAAATATTTCTGGCAGATTGTTAACATGATATTCAATTTTGCCAAGCTTGTTGTAGTTGATCCTTTCATGCTATGTATTTGCTCTTGCCATGGGTAGCTTCAAAAACATACCATCTTGATGTAGGTATGCTTGTTTTGTCATGCGTTTCTTTGTGGTGAGTGCATTAAGCTCACTAAGATGCCTTCATATTATTGTTTCTGCCATGCTCTTTTTTCTGCCAAGTCTGAAACCTGTTAACGAAACTTGCTATGTTTACATGGTTGCCATCATATCTTCTGGTCCTTTTTGGCTTATGGTCAGTAAGGGTATTTTGTCACATGAATTTAGTAGAACACTGCCATGTCTTGTTTTTCTATGTTAAGTTCCTGTAGCATGTTGATTTCGTGCTCTGAACATTGCTACCTGATGCTGTTTCAGGCATGTCCAGTAATTTCACCAAGTCTGTGAACCTGTTATCTTTTGCACTTTTGCCATGCTTGTTTGAGCCTGTTATGTTGTGAACTAGCCGTAGCTCAGTGTTCATCTTTTGTCAAGAATCTCCTGTAGATTACTGTCATATGCTTTTTTGCTATGTTGGAGTGCTGGAGCATTGTTACTTGTTGTGTTCTAAGTGCTATCATGCTGTTAATCTTAGATTCGTGTCATTCTTGTTTTGCTTGCCATTTGCAAACCGTGCATCCGTTTCCAGTCATCTTTATATCGATTTCAACCAAAATCATCTCATCTTTCCAGTGGCATGCTTGGTTTGCCAAGTTACTGCCTTGTTCATCATTTTCCTTCCGGAGCACGCATATGCATCGCATACCACATCTCGCATATCATTCATGTATTGCATCATGTTGCTTGTGCATTTCCCGCGATTGATTGTGGTTCCATCGCTTGTGTTCTTGTTTTGGGTAGAGCCGGGAGACGAGTTCATGTACGAGGAACCCGTTGAGTACGCTTACGAGGATCAAGCTTTCGACAACTCTGAGAACCTTGCAGGCAAGATGACCATACCCTCGAAATCACTTCTATCTTTGATTTGCTAGTTGTTCGCTCTATTGCTATGCTGCGCTACCTATCACTTGCTATATCGTGCCTCCCATATTGCCATGTCAAGCCTCTAACCATCCTTTCCTAGCAAACCGTTGTTTGGCTAAGTTACCGCTTTTGCTCAGCCCCTCTTATAGCGTTGCTAGTTGCAGGTGAAGATGAAGTTTGTTCCATGTTGGAACATAGATATTGTTGGGATATCACAATATATCTTATTTAATTAATGCATCTATATACTTGGTAAAGGGTGGAAGGCTCGGCCTTATGCCTGGTGTTTTGTTCCACTCTTGTCGCCCTAGTTTCCGTCATACCGGTGTTATGCTTCTTGATTTTGCGTTCCTTATGCGGTTGGGTGATTTATGGGACCCCTTGACAGTTCGCTTTGAATAAAACTCCTCCAGCAAGGCCCAACCTTGGTTTTACCATTTGACTACCTAAGCCTTTTCCCCTTGGGTTCTGCAGACTCAAGGGTCATCTTTTTTTTAAACTCCGAGCCAGTGTTCCTCTGAGTGCTGGTCCAAACTAGAGCCACTTGCAGCGCCACCTTGGGGAAACTCGAGGATTGGTTTTAGTTGTACGTAGTGTTCATCCGGTGTGCCCTGAGAACGAGATATGTGCAGCTCCTATCGGGATTTGTCAGCACATTCGGGCGGCTTTGCTGGTTTTGTTTTACCATTGTCGAAATGTCTTGTAAACCGGGATTCCGAAACTGATCGGGTCTTCCTGGGAGAAGGTTTATCCTTCGTTGACCGTGAGAGCTTATAATGGGCTAAGTTGGGACACCCCTGCAGGGTATTATTTTTTGAAAGCCGTGCCCGCGGTTATGCGGTAGATGGGAATTTGTTAATATCCGGTTGTAGAGAACTTGACACTTGACTTAATTAAAATACATCAACCGCGTGTGTAACCGTGATGATCTCTTTTCGGCGGAGTCCGGGAAGTGAACACGGTTTCTGGGTTATGTTTGACGTAAGTAGGAGTTCAGGATCACTTCTAAAAGAATTGCATAAGCATATCAAAAGATTTTTCAACATGAACTAGGGTTCAACATTAACTACGAAACATATCGATGCATAACAAAAATTAATCACATCCAACAGAACCTATGAGTTCAATCTTTGAATAATCATATATCAAGATTATTATGAACATGAACTAAATACAATACATATATCAATAACTAAATAAATACTTTTATGAAGATGCAATCACCATGGTTTAAATGCATCATAACACATATTTCTCCAACAACATCCAACATGCATAATCTCATTTTTTTGTTAAAAAACAAAAAAATGAACTAGGGTTCATCTTGAGGATTCATACACTACATATAACAAATATATCAAATATTCATCTCCAATATTCATCATAAACTACATCCAATACTTGCATCATAGCATAGGAACATGCATCATCCATCATATAAAAAAAACCATTCAAATCAATTATGAACTAGGGTTCATCTTAACACAACCATACCAACTATTCAATATAGTTCATATCTAACACACTATAACATCTAGAATCAACCTAAATCAATCCTAGGGTCAATTTTTTTTCAAATAGGAGTGATTCGAATCGAATAATGCGATGAATCGAAAGGTGTTTGATTAAAACTTATTGGAGGGATTGAAAGAGCTTACTTTTCTTTCTTCGGGGCCATCTCGATCCGCAAAATCCGTCAAGAAACGAAGAAGATCGGAGGGGGGAGTGGAGGGGATGAGAGAGGGCGAGTTGGAGCAACTGCTCTGTTCTTCGTGGTGGGGGCGGCTGGGTGGGGGGAGAAGGGGTGGGGGCGGCCGGCCCGCGGTTTATATATGCCCACACCCTACCGCCGGGTGGAGCGGCGGTAGGGTGTGACGGAGGGGGCACCAAGGCCGTTATCGTTGCTGACGTGGACAAGTTTGCTACCGCCGCAGGTCTCGGCGGTAGGCTATATGATACTACCGCCGTGCCTCGTGGCGGTAGGGGAAAGGGTCAAATCTCGAAAAACTTTCAAACTGGGGTTAGATCTCGATTTTGTTTAACAAAAGGGTCAAAACACGAATTTTTGCCGCATTAGCATGTTCTGTTGCTGCTACATTTATTTAGCTGCTTCTTGAGTTTGGCATTGCATGCCAGTAAGAAAATCTGTATCATTTCGTAGGGCTGATTTTTTCTAAGCCTGCTTGAGTGACAGATCCATTTTATCACCTGTGGCCACCAACAAAGCTTCATTGCCCTTTTCCGGTTCCGTATAGACGCATGACTTTGCATATAATGAAGCTTGTTGCGTAGACTTTCTCAGATTTGCAGTATGCGTTCGCATCTGCTCCACGAGTAAAGATTAAGCATGAGATTCACAGTATGCAACTCATACCTTTTTTTGTGAGAGTATGCAACTCATACCGATAGGTGATAGCTAAACATGTGAACAAGTTAGTAGGCGATGAACAAGTCATACCCTCCGGTTGGCCAGGCCAACACAGCGGCGGTAGCAACAACCTTGGCGTCGACTGTGGCTTTCTTCTTGGCGGCTTTGTCGTCGTTTGCCATGGGATCATGCAGGGGAAGTGGTCGAAATAGAGGAGGGCAGAGACGGGGAAGGATCGGAGCAGTCACGCAAAGACGCTTCCCAAAAACCTTATCGCCCTTCTCCCGGGCAGGATCTCGAAGGACGGGGTTTCGAAGGCACCTCTCTCTCGACCGACTCTGCACGCGGTTGTCGGGATGGGATTGCTAGAAGCAGCACACTGAGAGGAACAATAGATGACGACTAGAGTTGCACGAGGAGAGAGTGAGTCTATCGACTACACTGGCCAACTCTTGCATTATATAGGCCGTCAAGTAGGGAGTCATGGGCCTGGGCTTAGGCCCACGATCGTGTCGACGCACGCCCGGGAAGGGAGTTGTCGCACCCCGGGAAAGTGAGCCAGCGTATCCCATGACTGGCAAATATAAAGCACATAGGTGTGAGCTTGGCTCATTCCCGCAACCCGTGTCGTGGCGAGACGGGCAGTAGAGGAGGAGCGGGCGTGTATCACTTCTCTTTTCAAGCTTCCAATGGCAAGTGGTAGTGCAGCCCTTATAAAAGGGTCTCAATTCAAGGTGGTACTAAACTTTTCACCACTTGCAATACACCTACATGGGCCTCAAGATTAATCATGAATTATTGTTCACTAGCAATGTGCCCGTGCGTTGCAACGAATCCAAAATAGAATAATACTTGTTCACTAAAAATATATTATGTTTCACTTAAAATATATTATTTGAGCTATTTTGATGAGGTGAGGGAGGCATGGGGTTGGTTTCAAGATACTAAGGGGTTTTCTGCAAATTGGAGCAGAGAAGTGGGCTATCGTTGCAAAAAGGCCACAACTTACCTCACAGTCATTAGATGCAGATCTTGGACAGAAATGACGAATGTCAGACAAACCATCATCACGAACTGAGAATTTTATAGGAGTAGAGATATGTGCCCAAAGCCCATCTATGATTCAGCAATCCCCCACTAGATCTCCTGGCACATTAAGTTTGTCATCTTTTTCAAACAATATTTTTGATATATCAGAATTTTCAGTGGAGACTGTTAAGTTGAACTTCCACCGAGCAACAAGATTAGACTTCTTCACATCTGAACAATGGACTATGCCTTGAATTGTCTGTTTAGCATGCAGAAGTTTTGCCTATTGCAGCTGGTATGTGGCTACCGAAGGCTAAACCCCACGAGTGGAGCTTATTAGTCATGCTCCTGACCTGTTCATGAGCTCCCTAGAGATTACCCTATCTCATAGACTGTGACTAGCAATCGGGCTCATATAGGTACGTTCCTCCAAAGAATGCTTCATAGGATAGCATCTTGCTCACATAATCTTTGGAACACATTAAGACAGAAGTCAACCTACCTTACAGATTACGAGAGTATTGCATCTCCAACAGGGTGGGTTAGTAAGGATACTTTCCTCGGTTGCCCGCTGAATTATTATCCCAGGTCCTAATTCACGGGATCTCCGATCACATAGGTTGGGTTACCCCCATGGCAACTTATGTGGGTCTCATGTCCACCCCCCTCGATGCATTTTCTATCACAATTCGCGATAACCCTTTCGTAAAGGGATCTGCCATATTCTTAGCCGTCTGGATATGATCCAATGCTATTACTCGGGAGTTTCTTGAATGCTTGAACAGATTTCAATCTTCTTCTTATGTGTTTTGTGGATTGCATGTTTTCCTTTGAACTCTTTGCCTTGGCAATCACTATCTAATTGTCACAGTTCATAAGGATAGCCGGGACTGGCTTATCAACCACTGGCAAATTCATCAAAAGCTCTCGAAGCCAGTCTGCTTCGACGCATGATGTGTCTAATGCTGTGAGTTCTGCTTCCATAGTTGATCTTGTTAAGATCGTCTACCCGCCGTGCCGGTAGTAACGCCTTCTCAGCGACGTTATACTACCGGCATCTCCCTCTGTGCCTGTAACGACATTTTTTAAACGCCGCTACTAGGCTTTTCCCTACTAGTGCCTACTGTGCCGCGACCTGTCACGGCTTTTCGGTGGATTCCCCTGCAACATTTGCAGGTTTCTCTTTAACTTAGATATGGTTTGCTCCGTGTGGGTGGGGGGGGGGGCACATGTCCCCACTCCTCCCACGCGCAAGGCACCTCAACATATTTCTTCAATAATTGTTTACCGTTGTGTACATGTATCTTATAATCACCATTTTAATCATATAATCACATATACATGATTTAATATCTTATTTGATAACTAAAGTTTCATTTTGTATAATTATGCCTTTATAATGACTTTCATGATATGCAATATATATACCAGTGGAAGTAATTATTTTACTTCATAGTCGTTAGCCCTCGAAGCCTTCTATTGGTACCTATATGTTTCCCTTTTTTATATGTTATGGGAGCAAAAGATATGGACAGCAAGCACAAGAGAATGAGAAAAGACGGTCATTTGGGCTTTTGGAATCAGACGATCTCATTAACAACAAGTGTAGTCTAACCAAATAGTTGGACAGGGACTCATGCTGGACGTTTGAGGATGATGTGAAGACATATACAAATAGCAAAAAAAAAAAAAATCTAGGAAGACATGGCTGCTTGAGAGTGCACAAAAGAAATAGTTAATGGTTATTTGTGCCAGGCTGCATGCTACATGCGCATGAAGAGTTAGCGAAAAAGTATTTTATATAGTGGACATTCTTGATGATGTGGATAGATTGTATGTCAAGATAAACAAGACACTGGAGATAAATCTTTTAGGTATATCTGATGTGTGGACCTTTTACATACATGTGAACATTTTTTTGAAGTATGTACACAAAATTGTCACATTTTTTTGAAATCTTTATAAAAAATAATGAAATTTACATATTTTCTATGCAAATTTCAGGAAAATAAACTGCGCCTATGACCTCTGGCGTGGGGCCGGTGACGCCCACATAGTGCTCGCATTGAGCATATAGACGTGTCTGACTAGGCAAAATGTCATAATGGAGTAGGTTTTTTCAGTAACCTCAAAATTTCAGGCCAGATTTAAATTAATCTCAGACCAAATCTTAATTAGGTTAAATTTCATTTGAAATTTGACAAATCTTAGACAATTATGTTGTCGAAATCTCTTCCTCTCCACTTGCAGATTTCGTCCAAGATTTTGTATGAAATCCATCCCGGTCATTCAGATTTCATGCGCAGACACTACAGCAACAACAACATAGCGAGCATTTTTCCAGCGTACATATATAGGGTTGCTGCTTTACCCCGTAGGCACAATATATACTCCCTCAATTTCAAAATAAGTGGCTCAAATTTGTACTAATTTATCCCACCTTTCTTTTTTGACAAGACATCCTGCATAGTATGTACCTCCGTGCAGTACTATAAATGTGTCCTCGACACGTATGTATGTGTTCGTGGCGGCTTGACAAGTACAATAGTTCGCTGGATAACCATACGCTCTAACTCAAGTCGCCATCCGTTGATCGCATCTCGCTGCCGAAAGCTGCTAGAGCAGAGACCTGCCGGCCGCCGCCTTCATCCACCAGTGTCGAGGCCTAGCTCGGCCACTGGTCTCTAGGAGTGGCGAGGGGACACTAGTAGAAAAATGGTCATTTGTCCCGGTTCATAAGACCCATCTGTTCCGGTTGGCGAACCGGGACTAAAGGGTCGTTACTAATGCTTAGGCCTTTAGTCCCGGTTCTTACACGAACCGGGACAGATAGGTCTCCACGTGGCCGGTGTTGCGAGCCCAGGCAGGAGGCCCTTTAGTCCCGCTTGGTGGCACCAACCGGGACCAATAGGCATCCACGCGTCAGCTGTTCGGGGGCTAGGGTTTTTTTTTTTTTTTCTGAAAGGGGGGGCAGATTTGGGGGTTTTGTATGGTTAATTAAGGTGTTTCATATATTGTGTTAGGTAGCTAATTAATTAATAGAGAGAAGTGTCCTCTCTTATCTCCGTGCTTGGTCGACGCTACGTACTATACGTATAGAGAGACCCTCGACACGCTAGCTAGTAAGCAAATGAAGGAAACCCATTAAGTACAGAAGTTTGTCATGCATACCGAGAGAAGTGATATCGACCTCTACTTCTCCAAGAGATTGCGCGAACAACAAGTTTTCGTATATACAATATTAAGATCTCTTACAATATAATCTCCCCTAATTATATATGAAGTCAGCTTCAACATGGTATTCTCCGGCTTTACTGATGACGTGGTTAAGAAAGAATCCCGCCAATTCCTCTTGAATTGCTTTCATGCGATCTTGTGGTAGGAGTTCATTCCGCATCTGCCACGTCTAATTTGAAGAAGGGGGTTAATACATATATATGAATGAAACTCAACAGAAATGATGGTGTAATAAAATGAAATTGTGAATATTATTGCTTACGCACTTCATATTGTCTTTTAGAGTAGCCCCGCTTATCTTTGCAAGTCGCGTTGTAGATGAACTCGCATACGTAGTATCCACAGTAATCATTCCCTTGTTCCTGCCACAAGCACTTTACGAGAAATAAAGGTCAATCAAACTGATAATGAAGCATTATAAATGGCATTGATGAAAGTAGCTAGAATCAACGGGAGATGCGCGCAACTAGCTAGCTAGTAGTACTTACTTTCGGGTATGTATATCGCAGCTCTTTCGGCAGTCCCGGAACTTCTGCGGTGAACTGTTTCCAAACCCTGCAAGACAAAGAAAATAATTATTACTTGAGATATCAGGAAATGAACAAAAAGTTGCCGATATGGTGCGATAATGATCGATTGAACTTACTTGTTGAGAATTTTAGTCATGTCCGCATAGGTCCCGGGATCTTTTCGTCTCGAGTCTAAGACGGTTACTAGTCCCCGCTCAAGCTTAATCTCCAGGAGAATATAGTGGAAGCTGCGCACGCATGCATAACTCATCAATTACATTACTATAACCTCGCTCGAGTAATAAGGGAAACCGAATATGCACACGACAGTAACACTCACTTGCAGTTGTAAGGAAAGAGTATTAAATCTTTGTTTTGATTTATTATCAATGATTTGAGCAAGTTGGCCTCGACATCTCTGGCGCTCTTTTTAACCTGAATTCATCTATGAGATTTGTGTTAATAAACCCAATATCATACATTTCTGCTTTTCTGCACTCAACGATCTTCAATCTGCATAATATAGTGAGGATAATTATAAATACATGCAATGAAAGAGCTGAGCTATATATAGAGACTTAATGACAGAAGTAGTACTTACAGAGAGTAGCAAGTGACCGTTAATTTATCGAGGGCCTTTTGATTGAATAACTGGAAAAACTCCTCAAATGGAACATGCAACAGATCAATTCCAACGAGGTCGTGCTCCTCTTTAATTCTCAGATACAAAGTATTCGTCCCCCCAGACTCTGTAGGTTTTCATGTACCAATCATGGAATCTTCGCATCATCGTTGTTTGAGATTTTTCATCTTTGACGAGAGGCTTCCCGTACTCGTATCTGTGTTCATCCACCTCCAAGAAATCATAATGTACATCGTCGGGCAGGTAATCTCCAAGATTGCTATAACCGGGCACCATCCCCGGATCATTAGCGACGATGTCGCTAGACACATTGAGCGGGGGGCACGATTGATTTGCTTGTTCGCCGAGCTGGGCAATTTTTTTCCCAGCTGCTCGTCGTTCTTTTAACCTTTGATCACTGACAGTACTTCCCGACCGCTCCACTTCGAGATATACCTTTTCAGTAACGCGCTCATAGTTGGTTTTCGGCGGAGACTTTGGTGGTTTCCTCAGGGCATCGATAGTGCGCTTTGCTTTCACCGGATCTACCTTCTCCTCCAGAGGTGGATGTCTCTTTGCTTTCACCCCTTCAAAGAAGTCCTTCACTTCGGTCCGCACGATCTTCGCGTTTTCCTCCTCGGTCCTCTCGTACGGTAACTTCTCTAGAGGCTTGAGAGGTGGACCGTATCTGTATTGCCTCCCGCCTCTGGCTGTACTGCTAGACGCCGGAGCAGACGGAGCGGCTGCGGCTGTCTTCTTTCGTGCTTGCTTACGAGGCGGAGGAGAAGGACTACGACGCGCCGGAGCAGCCGGGGCGGCGGCGGGTCTCTTCCGCCCTTGCTGGCGAGGCGGAGAAGGAGGAGGCTGGTGGCTGCTCGGGAGCGCCAGCGCAGGCGGAGAAGGAGGCGGAGTGCCGCCACGCGCCGGAGAAGGAGGCTGAATGCCCTGATCACTCGCTGGAGGAGGAGGCGGAGTGCACTGACTCGCCGGAGGAGGAGGAGGAGGCGGATGCGTCCAGTTCGTAAGGTTGATGAGCTCCTTCCGCCATAGGCATGGAGTCTTCAGACAAGAACCCAGCCGAGTCTCCCCGTCACCCGTAGGGTGGTCAAGCTGGAGGTCCTCAAATCCTTCTGTGATTTCATCCACCATCACCCTAGCATATCCTTCTGGAATCGGTCGGCAGTGAAAAGTTGCGCCAGGTTCAGGAGGTGCAACAGAGCCAACAGCCGCCTTGACTTTCAATTCCATCCACTGCGTCATAAGGTGGCAATGCTGAGACTCCGTGATAGCATCCACGGGGTAGCTAGCAGGAGCCGTGAAGACAGGCTCCTGAAGCAGCTCCGTGGAAGCCACGCTGCTTCTCCGCTGAGATGGCAGGGTAGCTTCGGCAGGTCACGTGCTGCGAACTGCGTCTCGTTCCTCTAGCGCTTGTACCCTTGCGTGCAGCGCCTGTAGTTGGGTCAACTCCTTTTTCTTCTTCCTCTCCCGGCGTTTGTAACCGCCTGCGTCGGGAAATCTAGCCTTCCACGAAAGGGAGCCTGGCGTGCCTCGTGTCCGTCTGGGGTGCTCAGGATTCCCGAGGGCCTCTGTGAGCTCGTCGTTCTCTCAGTCCGGAACGAACGTCCCTTGTTGCGCTTTTTTGATATACTCCTGAAGCTTCTCGATGGGTGTGTTCAGCTGCTCGTTGGTCCAAACGCACTTCCCTGTTACAGGGTCCAATTTTCCCCCAACCCCGAAGAACCAAGTCCTGCAACGGTCTGGCCAGCGTCCCTTTATCAATGAGGTCATTCTCAGCCTTGTCCCACAACGGCCGGGCTTTCAGGTAGCCACCTGACCCCGTGCGATGGTGATGCTTCTTCTTTGCAGCATTTTTCTTGTTTGTCGCTGACATCTTCGCTGCTCTCTCAGATTTCTTTTTGGTGACAAATGCGGGCCACTGATCTTTGATCTTCTCAAATCGGCCGATGAATTCCGGAGTCTTGTCTTGGTCGACAAACGATGATTTCAGCTCATTCTTCCACCTCCTGAATAGCTCAGCCATCTTTCAAAGAGCATAAGCCTTGATCATTGGCTTTTTAACTGGATTCTCTGGATCTTCCTCTGGCGGTAAGGTGAAATTTTCCTGCAGCGCGGTCCAAAGATCAGCTTTCTGCCTATCGCTGACATAAGACACCTGAGAGTCTATGTCCCCAGGCTTCAACCATTGCTCGATGCTGATCGGGATCATGTCCCTAATTAGAACCCCGCACTGAGCATTAAATTGTTGCTTGGTCCGGAGGGGTTCAATCGGTTGGCCAACGCGATCAATTTCGATGATCGTGTACCTTTCATCCGTGCGCAACTTTCTCTTCGGGCCTCGTCTCCTTACCGAAGTGTTGCTCGATCCGGAGGGCTAGAAAAGAAAAAAAAGAAGAGAGTTAAAATGTGTACATACCAAAAACAATTAATGCATCAAAATTAGCTATATAGTCTTAATTAATTAATATATATACCTGGCCGGACTCCGTTCGGTCACCGGAGCCGTCATCACGGTGTCCTTCCCTCTCCATTCGGTCACCGGAGTCGTCATCATGGTGTCCTTCCCCCTCCATCCGGTCACCGGAGCCGTCATCACGGTGTCCTTCCTCCTCCATTGTTTGACCATCGTCGTAGCCTGCTTCTTCATCCTGTCTTTCCAGACCATCGGTGCATGTGTCGTTGAGAAACGACAATACGGCATCACTTCCGTGTGCGATTATCTCCCCCAACACTGCTTCTTTTGCTTCGTCTCGGGGGTGCGGATCCATAGTTTCTGCAAATATTTACAACATGGCAATTATTATTCAAACATGACAGATGGATATATTAGTGGCAAACGTTGAACTAGCTAGCTAAGCACAATAAGGAATCATATTAGTGGCATGGCCTCGACGCTTCTCTAGGGTTTGGGGTGGCCTCAGCAACGCTTCAAGGGTTTGGGGTGGCCTCAACAACGCTTCAAGGGTTCGGGGTGGCCTCGACGACAACGCTCTTTTAACTTGGTAAATTTGGGTGGCCTCAAGAGAGTTTGTCGATCGGGTAGGGACGCGGCGGGAGGGGGTGGAAGACCGACATCGTTTTTTCTAGGGTTTGGGTGTCCTCGAGAGTTTTGGTCGAGCGAGAGGGCCGGGGGGGTGCTCCCATGGTATAAGTTATCACGGTCGAGAGGGGGTATATATATCGACCGCCCCTCATGTCGAAGTTATCCGGGAGGGGGTTATATCGACAACGACGACATACATACATGGGAAATAATGTTATCGGGGAGGGGGTATATCGACCCCCCTCGTGTTGAAGTTATCGGGATAGAAGAGAAGAAGAAAAAAATAGTACTTTCTTATTTTTTTTCTTAAATGTAACTTTTGCATATATGAACATACATACATAAATTATACATACATGGAAAAAATTGCTATGAACAAAAAAACATCATATATGAATATTTTGTATATACATCCATATCCATCCATCATCCATTCATACATACATACATGGACAAAAAAAATGCTATGAACAAAAACATCAGTAGTAATTATTTTTTTAATGATTTGGGCTCAAAAAATTCTTTTATTAGTATTTTCAAACTCTAGAATGACCTTTTTGCACTAGAACTATTTCAAATAATTCCTTTCAAATGCCACAAAATTTTTTAGAAGTCCTTTGATGCCTATAGATCATTTTTATTCAAAAACCTACTTTGGTCATTTGAAAATTTTGAGCACAACTTCCATTTTTCAATTTTAGTCCAATCTTGGCATTGAACTACAACCCTATTTTTCCTAGCTAAAAAAATTCTGAATTTTTTACATCTTGTAGTCCTTCCTACTAAACCCTGAAGTCCAGAAGGGCAGCCCCAATTTCATCTAGCAAGTCCACCAAAATAATTCATGTAGTTTCTGTCCAACACTAAATTTTAATAAAACTTGCACTAACAAGTTTTTCCTTTTATCAAACCAACTTGACCATCTTCACCAACATCCAAGGAGACATCATCCTGCCAAGTTTCACATAAAACAAAGTTCCCTAGCTAGCCCTAGCATTTCATCAAACACCTTGTGGACATGGCTGAAAACACGCAATTCTCTGAAACTTTGCACTGAACCAACTTCACCATCATCACATACATGAAGGAAAGGACACAGGAGAGGGGTGGGAGGGAGGAGGGAGTACCGGCCTGTCCAGCGGGCTGTGGTGCGGCGGCGTTGACGGCAGGGCAGGGGCGTGGCGCAGCGTCGGGGCAGGGCAGGGGCGCGGCGGTGTTGGCGTCCAGGTCGAGGCAAGGGCACACGACGGCATCGTCGGGGCAGGGTAGGGGCGTGGTGTCGTCGGGGCGAGGCAGGGGCGCACAGCGGCGGCGTCGGGGCAGGGCAGGGCGCGGCGACGGCGTCGGGGCACGGCAGGGGCGCGGCGGCGTCGGGGCAGGCAGGGCGCGGCGACGGCGTCGGCGTCGAGGTCCGGCAGCCTGGCGGCGTCGAGGTGTTCGTCGGTGTCGAGGCGTTCGGTGGCAGAGAGGCAGATCGAAGAACTGAATGAAAAATTTCACAAGTCCAGCTTATATACACAGAGCATTGGTCCCGGTTCGTGCCACCAACCGGTACCAATGCCCCCCTTTAGTACCGGTTGGTGCCACCAACCGGGACCAAAGGTCTCTTTTCAGCAGTCCAAAGGGCGGGAAGCGGTGGCCTTTGGTCCCGGTTGGTGGCACCAACCGGTACTAAAGGGGGGAATTGGTTCCGATTGGTGGGACGACCGGTACCAATGCCCACCTTTAGTCCCGGTTGGTGCCACCAACCGGGACCAAAGGCCGCGCACAGCGGCGTGGTGGTGGGAGTTTAGTCCCACCTCGCTAGTTGAGAGGGGCGCGCAGTGGTTTATAAGCCCCACTGCCGCACCCCTCTCGAGCTCCTCTCTATTGCAGGCTTACGGGCCTAATTGTCACTGCTATGTCAGATGGGCCTACTGGGTCTTCTGCGGGCCTGAATCCTGGCCCATTGATGGATTTCTAGTCGTATTCACGCCGTGGTGGCCCAGTAGGTGGCAAATTTTTTATTTTTTCCTAGTTTTTTGTTTTCTTTTTTGCTTTTTTTGTTTTGTTTCTACTTACAACAAAATACTTATTTATTTTATTTTATTTTGTTTTAATGACTTATTTATTTTATTTTATGATAATTCTGTTTGCTATTAAAGTTTCTAACAAAAAAAGTTCTTTATGAAAATTCTATTTGCTTTTAATGATTTTGAACAGAAAATACTTTGATAATTTTAGTTCCATGAATTTTATATAATTTTAGTATATAGGTTTCTTTTAATGTTTTGAACAGAAAATACTTTGACCATTTTAGTTTCATAAATTTCATTTATGTTATTAAAGTTTATTATATTATATTATATTTTATTTCTACTTATATATTTTATTATAGTTTATATTATTTTGTTTCTAATTACTTATTTATTTTATTTTATGATAATTCTTTTTTCTATTAAAGTTTGTAACAATTTTTTTTATGAAAATTCATTTTGCTTTTAATGATTTTGAATAGAAAATACTTTGATAATTCACCATAGTTTGGGATTTCATTTTTTTAACTTATTTGAACTCCATAGTTTTTCTGTGTTCAAAAAGCACCATTCAAAGCCACATCATCAATTTTCAACCCTTTCTGACTTCATTTGTTATTTTTCATGCATTTACTGATTTTTTCAGCTATAAGACCCTGAAATTGAAAAGCACTACAAATGAACTCTGAAAAGGTTGAAAGTTGGCATGGTATCATCATTTCACCCACATAGCATGTGCAAGAAAGTAAAGAGGCTTACGGCAAAAACTGGATGCAGTTCGTGTACAAAACGGACAATCTCTTTCGAAGTATCAGGGTTTCATACGGAAAGTCGTCTGTTACAAAGGGATTTCATTTTTTTAAACTTATTTGAACTCCATAGTTTTTCTGTGTTCAAAATGCACCATTGAAAGTCACATCATCAATTTTCAACCCTTTCTTTCAGCTATAAGACCCTGAAATTGAAGAGCACTACAAATGAACATGGATAGAGATAAGTGACCAAATTAATAGTAGTTCATCATCACATTAAAACCAAAGTACATACATAGTTCAAATTAAACAACATATAGCTCTCCAGAACATCTAGTTAAACCATACATTGAAACTATGTAAAACCTTTCAATGCAACAACAAATGCGATCATAATCACAAATAAGGTAACAATTGATCCAACAGCATAATGATACCAAGCCTCGGTATGAATGACATATTTTTTAATCTTTCTAATCTTCAACCGCATTGCATCCATCTTGATCTTGTGATCATCGACGACATCCGCAACATGCAACTCCAATATCATCTTCTTCTCCTCAATTTTTTTTATTTTTTCCTTCAAGTAATTGTTTTCTTCTTCAACTAAATTTAACCTCTCGACAATAGGGTCGGTTGGAATTTCTGGTTCAACCACCTCCTACATAAATAAAATCTATGTCACGTTGGTCGGCATAATTGTTATAAACAATAAATGAACCAAATAGTTATAAAAAGATAATATATACCACATCCGAATCATAGACAGGACGAGGGCCGAGGGGGGCGGATACCAGAACCATCGCACTATATAATAACAAGGAATAATAAAAGTAAGAAAATTAGACAAGTATTTATCTCAAGTAAGAATTTTTTTTCTTTCAGAAAGAAGATAAGAACAAGAGGCTCACCATAGTGGTGCCGGCGACGAGATCGGCGCGGGCGATCAACGGCGGTGAAGACGGGGACGGGACATGACGGACCGCTAAACCTAGAAAAATCTCGGGGAAAATGGAGCTCGGAGGTCGAGTTTTGAGAGAAGAAATATTAACTAGTGTGGCTCGGACATTTCATCGAACACCTCATGTGCATAGGAGGTGACCTAGAGCACCTAAATGCCTTCCCCTCGCCGGCCAGCAAAAAACAGAGCAGTGTGGAGTGCTCTGCTCGCCGACGATGGGCTATATATAGGCAAATCATTTGTCCCGGTTCGTGCCTGGAACCGGGAACAATGGATGTGGGCCAGGAGCGAGGCCCATTGGTCCCGGTTCGTGCCTAGAACCGGGACAAATGGGTACAGACGAACCGGGACCAAAGCCCACGAGGCCTCGGCCGGCCACCTGGGCTCACGAACTGGGACGAATGCACCCATTGGTCCCGGTTCGTATAAGAACCGGGACTAATGGGCTGGCCAGGACCGAACGAAAGCCCTCTTTTTCTACTAGTGGGAAGGGAAAACGGAGAGGTAGGAGGCGGCGGCGATGTTTAATCATGCAATTAAGGAGGATAGATTGGAATTTTGTTATGTGGCATCCAACTAATACAAATAACACAACGGTGATGCCAATTGTTTAGGGCTCATTCGGTTTGGAGGATTTGGATTTCATAACGTAGGAATTAGGACTGGTATAGAAATTTTAAAGGATGGTAAGGAATTGACCCGCCTTGTTCCTACCCGCAAAATAAGCTTTGAGTGGATGTGTAATATTCTCCAAAACACAGAAAATGAATAGTATTCCTACGAAATCTTCGTACACATTTCCTACAAACCGAACGCATCTATAGGAAAATTTTCTCCGGGATTCTTGTTCCTATGTGTACCTATGAAAATTCTCCAAGCCGAATAGGCCCTTAGTGTTTACAAGGAAATGAATGATTTCACCATGGAGAGGCGACAATGTCATTTTACGACATCTAAGCCGCTAGCAGCTACTGGTCGTCTTGCTGGCCGTATGTCCGTTCAAGACAGACGGCAGCAACGAGGACGCCTATAGGAGGCAAGCCCAGGTGATAAGCACCCACGTCAGGCCAAACAACGCAACAAGGCAAGAGACTTCAGCTGCACCACCATCACGTAGGTGCCCACTAGAATGACCACCGGCAGCTCGGGAAGCCGCCCCAGGTTTAAAAAAAAAATAACGATTACCCTGGTCTTCGCATTATCATGATGCATACAATCATCTTTATTAATTATTCACAAAATTAATATAAAAATCAACCCAAAGCCTTTTTCTAGGTGCGCTACACCTACACAAATGTGCATGTGCCTTATTTGCATAACAGACACAATCTAATCCAGATGTCTTAATACCATCTGGTCTAGGCGCATTGAAGGATCCACCGCTGCTATCTTCCGCCATCCCGTCTTCAGAAGGAATCACTGCATAGATCTTGCCAGTCCCCATCTGTCGTCGATGTCACCACGACACCAGACAACGCCCTTAGCCCGCGCGCGTCGATCAAACTGTGTCCAACTCTGAGACTCCACTGCTCCACACACCGAGACCCACCATCTCCAATGCATTCGATTTAACACCGCTCCACCCGTTGACCTCTCCAGTGAATCACTGCTCCAAGACGATGCCCCCCAGGAGGGAGAATGACACCAAACTCTCTGTCATCATCCGACCCGGGAGACCCAGATCTAGGGTTTCCCCTGTAACAGCTACCACCTGGAGGAAGAGGGGCACGGCATCTGCAACTATCGATGCACCCAAGCGGTGCCCACCACCACACAGCTCTCACGACGACGTCTTCAAGGACACGATGCCAAGAGGGCCGTCACCGCCTTAGGGTTTTCACCCGAGAGACCGTGAGGTGGGAAAAGGCAAGGCGGATCCGAGCGACGTCTCCAAGAAGGAAAACGTCACCCTTGTGTGTCATCATCGTCGCCACCGGCATGGGTCAACCGGGGAATTATGTCAATCACCTCCTGCTCCGTCCCAACCCAGTAACCGGCTAGCAGCACAGCCTTGTCCAATAAGACGGAGTGCACGCAACATGGGTTCGGAGTACTAACAATAGTATGATGCCATAGGTATCTAGAGGATCCGAACCCAATACATTGTAGACCCATCATATATATGGAAACCACAGCAAACTCTCCATATATTGTTCTTGCTTTGGAGAGATGGAAACATCTAGCAGAGCTTTCCTTCATTTAACTATATATATTTTTAAGTTTATAATATAATCATTTTTATTGAGAATAAAGGAACATATATATTATTTTCATATATTTTCTATTTTTAACTTATTTTCAATTATATTACAAGTAGCTATAAGTGTATGAGCACTTTTATCGAAATGAAGAAGTATCCTTTATCTTCCCGTATACTTTTATAACCAGAATAATTACTTACAAAGCCTATTGGACAGCAAATAGGTCGCAACACGTCTGGAGGAATATTAGTGTTTAGTAAGAAAATTTTGCGGAAGCTATATCTCGATTATAGCGAGATGGTAGCTCCCCTCACCCACAACGCCCACGTGTATGGGTCGGCTAAGTATGTTCATTCGGTCATAGCTGTTTTCTCGGTCATGCATTTCATTTGGTCGCTGTTGTTTTGCTTCGATATTTTCGCCTTTTTCTTCTACTTTTGTTTCATTTTTTCTTTACCGGTTTTCTTTGGTTTCTCTGTTTTTTCCTTATTGTTTCTCTTTGCTTTTGTTTTTGGCTGTTTTTCACTGCTTTTGCATCTATTTTCACCGTTTCAACTTTTTTTCTTCGGTTTACTCCAGTTTTATTTGTTTCTTTCTCGGTTTTCTTTGTTGTTCTGTTTTTCTTTGTTGTCTACCATTTTGTTTGTTCTTTCTCGATTTTCAGTGATTTGTTTCTTCATTTTTGTTTTCTTTTTTGTTCCTTTCCTGTTTTTTTAAATTTCCTTATCTCACTGTTCTTTTTTGTACTTTTTTTCTCTGATTTTCTTGTTTTCCTTTTCTTTGTTTCTTTATTGTTTTTATTTTTAAGACATGTCTACATATTTTTACATATTATACATTTTTCGTATACATCAAAAACATTTTTAATATATGTTTAACATTTTTTCAAATAGCATTTTTCAGATATATGTTTTGATAACTATTGTTATATTTTATACATTTTTAGTACATATCTAAAACATTTTTATATTATTTTGACCTTTTTTATATACATGATTAAAATTTTAAAATTATATGTTTTATTTCTACATTTTTTTTACGGACCAGATCTATACTTTCGACAAATTTGAGGGACCAAAAACATATTTTTCTTTTCAAGAGAAAAAGGTTAAAACCCGTCCTAAGCTAATTTTAGTAGGCGCAGTTCCTAAACTGACCATAAATTTTGGCCACATAAGGAAACATATGCATGGCTCCTTTCTAGGAAACAACATTGTTCTGGGAGACGAGAAGGCAGCCAAGCAAGGGACCGATCTAGACTAGAACAGCTATAACTGATTCAAGTTCGGCAGATTTAATTGGAGGATTATGTGTTCTGAAGCACGGTTGAATTATTTTTGTTCCGAACATGGTTTATCATTGCATACACTTTATAGCTGTAGAATTGAAATGCTACTGCAGGATATAAACTCCTAGTATTACTGTTTCGATGGAACAGAACGAATCATGAATACAAGCTAAAAATAATACGTAATACTAGGTGCCGGTAGCACACTTGCAATGGAATCATATGACACGGGGGGCATCGCTACATGCATCTGAACATCGCTAGTTTCCGGGAAAGACCTTGCGGGGCACGCGCTGCGAAACTGGGCCGCCCGCTGGTCCTGCTTCCGGGGCGGCGGAGAATGGCGAAATGGGCGCCGCGGCTGTGACCGGGGCCCCGCAGCAATCGTACCCACAGCACTTGAGGTTGCAGCAGGGAGTCGGCAACACCTGGGCGTCGCTCTGGGTGAGCGCCAGCAGGAGGACCAGCAACAGGGCACCGACCATCTTGGAAGCCATGGCCATCGAGCCTTTGCAGCTGGTTTTGTGACGAACTCTCTTGTGCTACGGGGCCAACAACTTTGTGATGCGAGAGACGGGTGTGGTGGTATGGATGTCTTGTTCCCTCCTATTTATAGCCTTCAGCAGCAGGTTTCCCGAATAACGTAGATGGAAGGAATTCAATTGGAGCATTAACAACGTGCCATATAAAATCGTGGTCAAATCGTGATATCATCCAGATGACCCCTCGGGGATAAGGATGATTTTTAAGACAGGCTCCAAAGTTTTAGAATAAGATTATTGGATTCCAAAGGTGGCTAATATAAGGATGCTAATTAGGAAATTACCCATTGTCGTGGTTTTTGTCACGGCAGATGCCCTAGAGAAAGGACTTAGTCGTGGAGCCATCGCTACGGGTTAGCTTAAAGGGGTTAAAGCGGACAAAGGACGCAAGAGAGTTTTATACTAGTTCGGCCCCTTACGATGAAGGTAAAAGCCTACGTCTAGTTGTGATGGAATTGATAGGGTTTCGATGACCAGGGAGCGAATACACTTTGCCTGAGTCTCGAGTTGTTGTCTGTCCTTGAACCGCCGCCGGGTCGTCCCCTTATATACATGGGTTGACGCCCGTCGGTTTACAGAATCCGAGACCGGCTCATAATCGTATCCGGTTCGGTCTCTGCTACTTCTATCTTACAACACAAGTTTACATATCAATGCCGGTTTATGTCTACAGGCCTTAAACCAGCTTTGGGCCCTGGGCCTACTTGAAGCGTCACCGTCTGTCTTCATGTACTTCAGATACAGAGGAACTACTCATGGGGTTAACCCGGCCTCTCCTGGCCGGTTTACGCTCAGTGGTAATATCCCCAACATTATGCCCCAGATTGATTTGAACTAGTTCATGTCAATCCTCAATACTTAAGAAATTTGCTTCTTCAACATATTCACATAATCTTGTAAACTGTCGTGACGTCATCTTCTAGGATCATGGTAAACCGCCGTGACGTCACCTGCTATTTAAAACTCTGTATAATCCATCTTCATTAATGAGCCTCCGACAATCGAGGCGATAGCTCCGCCTCATATCCAAAAATTCGGCTCCTCGATTTTCGCACCTGTCGTTTATCTCCCTTATAAATAGGGCCAGGGGGTCTTTCCATTTTTCCCCTTGTACCTCTTCGCATTATCGTCATCCTTGCGACGCCCGAGCCTTCGACCTCAGCCGCCGCCGTCAACCTTCGACTGCTGCACCAACCTTGGCCGTTGCATCGACCTGAACATACCAGAGCTCCTCCGCGCGCCGCCGCTGCTCGACAGCCTCCGTAAGTCTCCTCTTTCTCTTACCATAGATCTGCACTTAGGGTTTCTGTCGTTCATCAGTGTTCTTCGCCGCCCTTCTTTATCCTTACTTATTCCATGGATTAGATCCAAAAACCACATAGATCTCGCGTGGTAGTAGTTTTAGCACCTGTTTGATATCCAACTCATCTCGTTTAAGTAGAAAATCCCATCTGAACCTTCATCAACTGCTTCGGTACCAATATTTAGGTCTGAATATATTTTCATTTTCTGACATGCGGTAGATCCAAAATTACAATGCCAACTTGTGAAACCTGTTTTCCCTTCACTTATACATCTTTAATACCAGATTGGGCGGTTTAACTTCACATACAAAATGATGACCCAGTAGATACCATTAGTCCCCTATTGAACCGCCAATGCTTTCATCATTGTACTGTTTCCATTGCCAGACTCCAGTTTACGAATAACCAATTCCGGTTTCTCAATATGCTTGTATCCTTATACTGCTGTATAGTTGTCCACTGTAAATCTTAAACCGGCAATAATCATGTTTCAGATTTCCATTGTCATGGCCAAGCAAGTGTATGAATGCAATTGGGCTCCTTCTCGAGTAACCGAGGAACAATTAAACAATCTTGTTAAAACGGGCGCTTTAGCCAAGAAAGATGTCATCCACTGGAGGGTCCCTGGCCCGGAAAATCCTCCTACACCCAAGGACGGAGAGGTAGTCGTGTTTGCTGATCATCTCGGACGAGGTTTTAGCCCTCCCGGTTCAAAAATTTTCCGGGATGTACTGGCCAATTTTCAACTGCGCCCTCAAGACATCGGTCCCAATCTGTAACCAACATCTGCCACTTCCAAGTCTTTTGTGAGGTTTATCTGCAAGAGGAACCTTCAGTCGAACTGTTTAGGGATTTTTTTCACTTAAACCGTCGCACAGAGTTCTCAGATGGACCCAATACGGAATTGGGCGGAATGGCGGTTCAGAAAAGGAAGGAAGTCACCTTCCCTCATCCCAAACTCCACAGTCACCCCAAAGAGTGGAATCAGACTTGGTTTTACTGCATGGATACATCTCCATCTGATGAAAATCCTTTGCTGGGTTACCGCCCTGAACGTCTTAGCAACACACATCCTTTTCCTCAAAGGTTGACAGCAAGAGAAAGGGCCAACTATGCTCCCCAATTATCAAAGCTTAGAGCCTTCATGGCAAACGGTTTGACAGGAGTTGATCTTGCTCGTTGCGAGATAAGCTGGAGTATTCCGCCCTTAAGCCGGCGCCCCGGTTTGATGTGTGAGTACACAGGCAGTTTGAAGGATGCCCAGCGGCACATTGACATTCAGCTTACAGATGCAGAAGTCACTGAGGCTGTAAAAAAGATACTGAACGAACCGGAGGCTGTCTGTGCCCAAACCGGACTACTCCCTTTCTGCACCTTCAACAAACCGCCAGCTGTAAGAATCATATAATCTTTTTATCTGAAGTTGCTTCTGTCCAAATATTCTCTGAAAGTGTGATTATTTTCTGACAGGGTGATGATCCGTTCTGGAACAAGAAACCATCACAAGACAAACCGGCGAAGCCGCAAGACAAACCGGTCAAGCCAGTTCGTCCAAAGACCAAGGTTATTAAAAAACATGCCAAGAGAAGGACTACTGCATCCTCCGTCCACCAGCTGATGATGATGTGGGTAATCCGGAACCAGAGGTAGAACTTGACTCTCTTGGTTCATTTTTCGTACATCTCATTGACAATGATTATTATCAGGACGACGCTGAAGGCAGTCATGCTGAGGACGTAGAGTTAACCATTCTTTCCTCCGATTCAGATCCTCTGCCAACATCAAAAATCCGTCAAGCAAACCGGAAAATAAAATTTTCTCACCCTCTTGCTTATTTGGACCCAAACTTTCTTTTGAAGACGCGGCAGCACGAGGCTCGCCGTACAACCCGGCACAACGGCCAGGTAGTTACCTCCGCCGGTTTACCGAACAGTCCGGTTCGAAAACGCCGATCGGAGGTCTCTTATCCCATTGATATTTCATGCCCAAAAGCAGGTTGTTTTCGCCAGCCTCTTAACCCATCTGATTCAAATTATTAGGGTACTTCTCAGTCATCCTCTGGCGAGTCATCGGCCACACAGCTTCCACCCCTCAAAATAGTTCCTGGGTGAGCTATGCACATGTCTTTATTCTTAATGTGTTATCTTTACATACTGTGCTGATGCTTATGTCTATCTCTTCTCAGCGCCAAGCCAAGACCCAGCAAGAAGGCTCGGTTAAGCAAACCGGCTGATGAAAATGTAGCTGCTGAACCGGAAGCAACTCCAGATCCGGAAGAAACCGAAGCTAACAACATGCTTAATGATTCGCTGCCTCAAGACCATGACTTCCTTGCCGAACAAGTGCAAGTTGACACTACCAGCCATGTAGACCAGCCAACCAGCCCTGTCCGAACTGATGACAAACCGGCCAGTCCGGTTAAGGGTACTGATAAACCGCCAACTACAGCGAAGGCTGCTGATGACCAAGATGATGACATTATGATTACTGGCACTGGCCACACCACTCCTGATAACCCTGTCGCTTTGTCAAAGCATACTGCCAAGGACAAGCTTTCTGCCATCGGCATAGGCAAATGGAATGCCGATTTATCAAGCTACGCCAATCTCAATGCTCAAGACATTCACTCTGGCTTCTTGAACCGTCTGTATACCAGCCGTGACTATGAAGCTAGTTTGGTAAACTTGATGAAGGAGCGATATGAGGTAACTACTATTTTTCTCTTTTGTCCAATTGCAGTTTATCAACTCCTATTAGCCCCCAAGTGACGGTTTATGATACCAATCTAAACCGGGACTTTTGTCATAACTTAACTTTGCATACTTGGCTTCCAGGGACCGGATTACCTTTTTAAGATGAACCGGTTCCTTAAAATTTGGCATACTGCTCTTTCACCGGTATAGCCCCCAAGGGCCGGTTTAACTTTATAAAGATGAACCGGGACTGTAGAAGAATTCCCATACCAACAGTTTTTGAGCAAACACACATTAGCCCCCAAGTGCCAAGATTAATACTTGTATTGTGCTTGGGACTTGTAGAAATGTCTAATAAGGAGCAAATATGCATTAGCCCCCAAGTATCAAGGGGATAACTTGTTATGTGCTTGGTACTTCAAATATGTACTGTCAACTCATTATGTATCTGTCTCTTAGGCTAAGCTGAGCAAGAAGGAAAGCCAAACCGCTGATCCGCAAGAGAACATCAAGTCCCAATAGGCCGAAACTTCCAAAGCAAAAGATGAACTGACGAGCGCCTTAGCCGCTATGGAAAAGCTAAAGGAGAGCTTTGCCAAGGAGCGGGCGGACTGGAACACATAGAAATCCGCTTTGCGGAAAAGAGCTGAAGACGTAGAAGCAGCTCTCAAACTGGTGGTAGACGAGCTGACTGGTGTAAAGCGGCAAGTACATGCGATGACCGCTGCTGTGTTTGGTAAGCATCTTTTCCTTAATACTTTCAACATATCTTCCCCTACGTTGCCGGTTTACTGATGTTTGCAATGATGCAGGAACTCGCATTAGTCATGTAGGCTCTGATGTTCAGAAGAAGCTGAAGGCTGCCTACACGCTGATAGAACAACTGTATACCGGCGCTCAACGAATTATCTGCACCGCTTCTCATAATAAGCTGCCCCCGACGTTAATCAAGGATACCTTAGACAGGCTATCTATGCTGCCTGCCCGGGTAGAACAGCTAAAGAGGTCTGCTGCAAGGGCTGGCGCTCTGACCGCTCTAACCCGGGCAAAGGCGTGGGTGCCTGATCTTGATCCGGTGGACGTGGCTAAAGGCTTCCCAAGCTTAAAAGAAGACGGGTCAGAATTTGGCCAGGAGGATCTCCGTGCCATAAACCAGGAAGTACGTCCACTGGCTTGTCAATTGGCTGAAGAAATTGATCTCTCACACTATCAGGCAAGCTATGATGATAAGAACAGACGGGTTGCGCCGCCAATTCCAGAAGCGCAAAATCTGATCCCTCCAATCAGTAAGCACACTTATGCCCCTGATATTGAACCGTCAACCCTTATAAGCGACGAAGCTGTGTTCCAAGCTTTAACTGGGATCGACTGGACAACTGTTGACTTCCAGCCGCTGGGTAGAGACGAAGAAGATGAACCGGTGCAAGGTGATCCGCAGCCGTCAGGTCAAGCTGATAAGCAATCATAATCCGGGGGCCGGTTTAATATTCCACGCTGCAATGCTTAGTGAGAAACAATTATCCCTTTGGACATTGAAACGCCTTGTAATAGGCTAGTTTAAAACACTTGGTCTGTTATGCAACTGATGCGTGTTAATCCGTCATCCTTAAGATATGATGTTCATAATCCATAGCTATTTATTCAATCTGTTCCTGCAGATAAGAAGCTTAAAGTGCCCTGGCGGTTTACCACCGGGCGGGTCATGATACCCAAATATATATATGACCAAGGTTGTAAAAGATAACCAAATATGGAAACACATGATACCTGTGACCTTTAGGCATAGTGTTGGCTGATCAACCTTGTAATGAGGGTAATAACCCTAATCCGGAGTAAAAATAACTCCTGTTATATGATGCCGGTTTACAATAAAACCGTTCCGGGTTGTGATAAACACCGGTTTATTCCATACTGGTGACTTTGAGTCAAAACCAGACCGGGCTGATAGTCTCCGGATTATAACTTGAACATGTACTGACAACTTGTAGTTGACAGCCCAACCGGGTTGATAAACACCGGTTTGAAAACATCACAAATTTCATCAAAAGAAAGAGAAACTTAGCAAAAGGCAAATAAAACCGTTGTAGTCGAGGCTTTTCACGGGCTGCCAGGCCCTAAATTCGATAGCAAAGAATCTCCAAAAAACATTGTGAGCTGTGCTCAGTGGGTGCCTATGTTTGAGCTGTTGTTTTACAACACTCTCTTTGACCTCGAATTGATTTGTCTTTGAGCCGATCAAGAGGTGTGACTGTGGTTCGGATACGACCCAGCCCCCAAGTGATGTTGTGGCATTGCGCCGATCAAGAGGCGTAGCTATGGTTCGGGCTCGACCAAGCCCCCAAGTGATGCCGTGGCATTACGCCGATCAAGAGGTGTAGCTATGGTTCGGATACGACCAAGCCCCCAAGTGATGTTGTGGCATTACGCCGATCAAGAGGTGTAGCTATGGTTCGGATACGACCAAGCCCCCAAGTGATGCTGTGGCATTGCGCCGATCAAGAGGTGTAGCTATGGTTCGGATACGACCAAGCCCCAAGTGATCTAAAATTAAGCTTTGAGAAGCTAAATCAAGGGGTAAACTGGACGCCGCTTTGTAAGCTCCATGTAACCACACATGATGTAAGAAAACAACAGATACCCCGCTTTAGCTAAGGTTCCGGTTTATTGTATTGATCATAATATATACAATGTCATACTATGTACATAAGCAGAGCCTGTAGCTCAAGTATAGTAGGGCCGAAGATGAGCAATATTCCACGGCCGGTTGGTCTCCTCCTCCGATTTATGTGAGACTTTGCGCTCTCGAACATCGATTAGGTAGTATGACCCGTTGTGCAGATTCTTGCTAACCACAAAAGGTCCTTCCCAAGGGGGGATAGTGTTGGGGAACGCAGTAATTTCAAAAAAATTCCTACGCACACGCAAGATCATGGTGATGCATAGCAACGAGAGGGGAGAGTGTTGTCCACGTACCCTCGTAGACCGACAGCGGAAGCGTTATCACAATGCGGTTGATGTAGTCGTACGTCTTCACGATCCTACCGATCAAGTACCGAACGCACGGCACCTCCGAGTTCTACACACGTTCAGCTCGATGACGTCCCTCGAACTCCGATCCAGCCGAGTGTTGAGGGAGAGTTTCGTCAGCACGACGGCGTGGTGACGATGATGATGTTCCACCGACGCAGGGCTTCGCTTAAGCTCCGCAACGGTATTATCGAGGTGTAATATGGTGGAGGGGGGCACCGCACATGGCTAAGAGATCTCAAGGATCAATTGTTTTGTCTCTGGGGTGCCCCCTTGCCCCCGTATATAAAGGAGCAAGGGAGGAGGAGGCCGGCCCTAGGAGGGGGCGCACCAAGTGTGGAGTCCTACTAGGACTCCCTAGTCCTAGTAGGATTCCACCTCCCATATGGAATAGGAAAAGAGCAAGGGAAAAAGAGAAGGAAGGAAGGGGGCGCCCCCTTCCCTAGTCCAATTCGGACCAGACCAAGGGGAGGGTGCGGTCACCCTTGAGGTCCTTTTCCTTCTTTCCCGTATGGCCCAATAAGGCCCAATACGTATTCCCGTAACTCTCCGGTACTCCGAAAAATACCCGAATCACTCGGAACCTTTCCGAAGTCCAAATATAGTCGTCCAATATATCGATCTTTACGTCTCGGCCATTTCGAGACTCCTCGTCATGTCCCCGATCTCATCCGGGACTCCGAACTCCTTCGGTACATCAAAACTCAATAAAACTGTCATCGTAACGTTAAGCGTGCGGACCCTACGGGTTCGAGAACTATGTAGACATGACCGAGACACCTCTCCGGTCAATAACCAATAGCGGGACCTGGATGCCCATATTGGCTCCCACATATTCTACGAAGATCTTTATCGGTCAGACCGCATAACAACATACGTTGTTCCCTTTGTCATCGGTATGTTACTTGCCCGAGATTCGATCGTCGGTATCTCGACACCTAGTTCAATCTCGTTACTGGCAAGTCTCTTTACTCGTTTCGTAATACATCATCCCGCAACTAACTCATTAGTCACAATGCTTGCAAGGCTTATAGTGATGTGCATTACCGAGTGGGCCCAGAGATACCTCTCCGACAATCGGAGTGACAAATCCTAATCTCGAAATACGCCAACCCAACAAGTACCTTTGGAGACACCTGTATAGCACCTTTATAATCACCCATTTACGTTGTGACGTTTGGTAGCACACAAAGTGTTCCTCCGGTAAACGGGAGTTGCATAATCTCATAGTCATAGGAACATGTATAAGTCATGAAGAAAGCAATAGCAACATACTAAACGATCGGGTGCTAAGCTAACAGAATGGGTCAAGTCAATCACGTCATTCTCCTAATGAGGTGATCCCGTTAATCAAATGACAACTCATGTCTATGGCTAGGAAACATAACCATCTTTGATTAACGAGGAAGTCAAGTAGAGGCATACTAGTGACACTCTGTTTGTCTATGTATTCACACATGTATTATGTTTCCGGTTAATACAATTCTAGCATGAATAATAAACATTTATCATGAAATAAGGAAATATATAATACTTTATTATTGCCTCTAGGGCATATTTCCTTCAGTCTCCCACTTGCACTAGAGTCAATAATCTGGTTCACATCGCCATGTGATTTAACATCAATAATTCACATCACCATGTGATTAACACCCATAGTTCACATCTCTATGTGACCAACACTCAAAGGGTTTACTAGAGTCAATAATCTAGTTCACATCGCTATGTGATTAACACCCAAAGAGTACTAAGGTGTGATCATGTTTTGATTGTGAGATAATTTTAGTCAACGGGTCTGTCACATCCAGATCCGTAAGTATTTTGCAAATTTCTATGTCTACAATGCTCTGCACGGAGCTACTCTAGCTAATTGCTCTCACTTTCAATATGTATCTAGACCGAGACTTAGAGTCATCTAGATTTAGTGTCAAAACTTGCATCGACGTAACCTTTTACGACGAGCCTTTTGTCACTTCCATAATCGAGAAACATATCCTTATTCCAGTAAGGATAATTTTGACCGCTGTCCAGTGATCTACTCCTAGATCACTATTGTACTCCCTTGCCAAAATCAGTGTAGGGTATACAATAGATCTGGTACACAGCATGGCATACTTTATAGAACCTACGGTCAAGGCATAGGGAATGACTTTCATTCTCTTTCTATCTTTTGCCGTGGTCGGGCTTTGAGTCTTTACTCAATTTCACACCTTGTAACACAGGCAAGAACTCTTTCTTTGACTGTTCTATTTTGAACTACTTCAAAATCTTGTTAAGGTATGTACTCATTGAAAAACTCATCAAGCGTCTTCATCTATCTCTATAGATCTTGATGCTCAATATGTAAGCAGCTTCACCGAGGTCTATCTTTGAAAAACTTCTTTCAAACACTCCTTTATGCTTTGCAGAATAATTCAACATTATTTCCGATCAACAATATGTCATTCACATATACTTATCAGAAATGATGTAGTGCTCCCACTCACTTTCTTGTAAATACAGGCTTCACCGCAAGTCTGTATAACACTATATTCTTTGATCAACTTATCAAAGTGTATATTCCAACTCCGAGATGCTTGCACCAGTCCATAGATGGATCGCTGGAGCTTGCATATTTTGTTAGCACCTTTAGGATTGACAAAACATTCTGGTTGCATCATATACAACTCTTCTTTAATAAATCAATTACGGAATGCAGTTTTGTTTATCCATTTGCCATATTTCATAAAATGCGGCAATTGCTAACATGATTCAAATAGACTTAAGCATAGATACGAGTGAGAAACTCTCATCGTAGTCAACATCTTGAACTTGTCGAAAACCTTTTTGCGACAATTCTAGCTTTGTAGATAGTGACACTACTATCAGCGTCCGTCTTCCTCTTGAAGATCCATTTATTTTCTATGGCTTGCCGATCATCGGGCAAGTCAACCAAAGTCCACACTTTGTTCTCATACATGGATCTCATCTCAGATTTCATGGCCTCAAGCTATTTTGCGGAATCTGGGCTCACCATCGCTTCTTCATAGTTCGTAGGTTTGTCATGGTCTAGTAACATAACCTCCAGAGCAGGATTACCGTACCACTCTGGTGCGGATGTTACTCTCGTTGACCTACAAGGTTTAGTAACAACTTGATCTGAAGTTTCATGATCATCATCATTAACTTCCTCACTCATTGGTATAGACGTCACAGGAACCGTTTCTTGTGATGAACTACCTTCCAATAAGGGAGCAGGTACAGTTACCTCATCAAGTTCTACTTTCCTCCCACTCACTTCTTTCGAGAGAAACTCCTTCTCTAGAAAGGATCCATTCTTAGCAACGAATGTCTTGCCTTAGGATCTGTGATAGAAGGTGTACCCAACTGTCTCCTTTGGGTATCCTATGAAGACACATTTCTCCGATTTGGGTTTGAGCTTATCAGGATGAAACTTTTTCACATAAGCATCGCAACCCCAAACTTTAAGAAACGACAACTTTGGTTTCTTGCTAAACCTCAGTTCATAAGGCGTCGTCTCAACGGATTTTGATGGTGCCCTATTTAACGTGAATGCAGCTGTCTCTAATGCATAACCCCAAAATGATAGTGGTAAATTGGTAAGAGACATCATAGATTGCACTATATCCAATAAAGTACGGTTATGACGTTCGGACACACCATTATGCTGTGGTGTTCCAGGTGGCGTGAGTAGAGAAACTATTTCACATTGTTTTAACTGAAGGCCAAACTCGTAACTCAAATACTCTTCTCCACGATCAAATCGTAGAAACTTTATTTTCTTGTTACGATGATTTTCCGCTTCACTCTGAAATTATATGAACTTTTCAAATGTTTCAGACTTCTGTTTCATTAAGGAGATATACCCATATCTGCTCAAATCATCTGTGAAGGTCAGAAAATAATGATACCTGCTACGAGCCTCAATATTCATCGGACCACATACATCTGTATGTATGATTTCCAACAAATCTGTTGCTCTCTCCATAGTTCCGGAGAACGGCGTTTTAGTCATCTTGCCCATGAGGCACGGTTCGCAAGCATCAAGTGATTCATAATCAAGTGATTCCAAAATTCCATCAGTATGGAGTTTCTTCATGCGCTTTACACCAATATGACCTAAACGGCAGTGCCACAAATAAGTTGCACTATCATTATTAACTTTGCATCTTTTCGCTTCAATATTATGAATATGTGTATCACTACGATTGAGATCCAACAAACCATTTTCGTTGGTGTGTATGACCATAGAAGGTTTTTATTCATGCAAACAGAACAACAATTGTTCTCTAACTTAGATGAATAACCGTATTGCAATAAACATGATCAAATCATATTCATGCTCAACGCAAACACCAAATAACACTTATTTAGTTTCAACACTAATCCCGAAAGTACAGGGAGTGTGCGATGATGATCATATCAATCTTGGAACTACTTCCAACACACATCGTCACCTCGCCTTTTACTAGTCTCTGTTTATTCTGCAACTCCCGTTTCGAGTTACTACTCTTAGCAACTAAACCAGTATCAAATACCGAGGGGTTGCTATAAACACTAGTAAGTACACATCAATAACATGTATTTCCAATATACCTTTGTTCACTTGCCATCCTTCTTATCCACCAAATAGTTGGGGTAGTTCCGCTTCCAGTGACCAGTCCCTTTGCAGTAGAAGCACTTAGTCTCAGGCTTAGGTACAGACTTGGGTTTCTTCACTTGAGTAGCAACTTGCTTGCCGTTCTTTTTGAAGTTCCCCTTCTTCCCTTTGCCCTTTTCTTGAAACTAGTGGTCTCATCAACCATCAACACTTGAAGTGGTCTCGTCAACCATCAACACTTGATGTTTTTCTTGATTTCTACCTTCGTCGATTTCAGCATCACGAAGAGCTCGGGAATTACTTTCGTCATCCCTTGCATACCATAGTTCATCACGAAGTTCTACTAACTTGGTGATGGTGACTAGAGAATTCTGTCCATCACTATTTTATCTGGAGATAAACTCCCACTTGATTCAAGCGATTGTAGTACCCAGACAATCTGAGCACATGCTCACTAGTTGAGCGATTCTCCTCCATCTTTTTGCTATAGAACTTGTTGGAGATTTCATATCCCTCAACTCGGGTATTTGCTTGAAATATTAACTTCAACTCCTGGACCATCTCATATGGTCCATGACGTTCAAAACGTCTTTGAAGTCCCGATTGTAAGCCGTTAAACATGGTGCACTAAACTATCAAGTAGTCATCATATTGAGCTAGCCAAACGTTCATAACGTCTGTATCTGCTCCTGCAATAGGTCTATCACCTAGCGGTGCATCAAGGACATAATTTTTCTGTGCAGCAATGAGGATAATCCTCAGATCACGGATCCAATCCGCATCTTTGCTACTAACATCTTTCAACATAATTTTTCTCTAGGAACATATCAAAAATAAACACAGGGAAGCAACAACGCGAGCTATTGATCTACAACATAATTTGCAAAATACTATCAGGACTAAGTTCATGATAAATTTAAGTTCAATTAATCATATTACTTAAGAACTCCCACTTAGATAGACATCCCTCTAATCATCTAAGTGATTACGTGATCCAAAGCAACTAAACCATGTCCGATTAACACGTGAGATGGAGTAGTTTCAATGGTGAACATCACTATGTTGATCATATCTACTATATGATTCACGCTCGACCTTTCGGTCTCTGTGTTTCGAGGCCATATCTGTATATGCTAGGCTCGTCAAGTTTAACCTGAGTATTCCGCGTGTGCAACTGTTTTGCACCCGTTGTATTTGAACGTAGAGCCTATCACACCCGATTAACACGTGGTGTCTCAGCACGAAGAACTTTTGCAACGGTGCATACTCAGGGAGAACACTTTTATCTTGAAATTTTAGCGAGAGATCATCTTATAATGCTACCATCAATCAAAGCAAGATAAGATGCATAAAGGATTAACATCACATGCAATCAATATAAGTGATATGATATGGCCATCATCATCTTGTGCTTGTGATCTCCATCTCCGAAGCACCGTGCTCGTGATCTCCATCTCCGAAGCACCGTCATGATCACCATCGACACCGGCTCGACACCTTGATCTCCATCGTAGTATCGTTGTCGTCTTGCCAACTTATTGCTTTTACGACTATCGCTACCGCTTAGTGATAAAGTAAAACTATTACATGGCGATTGCATCTCATACAATAAAGCTACAACCATATGGCTCCTGCCAGTTGCCGATAACTCAGTTACAAAACAAGATCATCTCATACAACACATTATATCACATCATGTCTTGACCATATCACATCACAACATGCCCTGCAAAAACAAGTTAGATGTCCTCTACTTTGTTGTTGCATGTTTTACGTGGCTGCTACGGGCTTAGCAAGAACCGTTCTTACCTACGCATAAAAACCACAACGATAGTTTGTCAAGTTGGTGCTGTTTTAACCTTCGCAAGGACCGGGCGTAGCCACACTCGGTTCAACTAAAGTGAGAGAGACAGACACCCGCCAGTCACCTTTAAGCAACGAGTGCTCCGAACGGTGAAACCAGTCTCGCGTAAGCGTACGCGTAATGTCGGTCCGAGCCGCTTCATCTCACAATACCGCTGAACCAAAGTATGACATGCTGGTAAGCAGTATGACTTATATCGCCCACAACTCACTTGTGTTCTACTCGTGCATAACATCAACGCATAAAACCAGGCTCGGATGCCACTGTTGGGGAACGTAGTAATTTCAAAAAATTTCCTACGCACACGCAAGATCATGGTGATGCAGAGCAACGAGAGGGGAGAGTGTTGTCCACGTACCCTCGTAGACCGACAGCGGAAGCGTTATCACAATGCGGTTGATGTAGTCGTACGTCTTCATGATCGTACCGATCAAGTACCGAACGCACGGCACCTCCAAGTTCTACACACGTTTAGCTCGATGACGTCCCTTGAACTCCGATCCAGCCGAGTGTTGAGGGAGAGTTTCGTCAGCACGACGGCGTGGTGACGATGATGATGTTCCACCGACGTAGGGCTTCGCTTAAGCTCCGCAACGGTATTATCGAGGTGTAATATGGTGGAGGGGGGCACCGCACATGGCTAAGAGATCTCAAGGATCAATTGTTGTGTCTCTGGGGTGCCCCCTTGCCCCCGTATATAAAGGAGCAAGGGAGGAGGAGGCCGGCCCTAGGAGGGGGCGCACCAAGTGTGGAGTCCTACTAGGACTCCCTAGTCCTAGTAGGATTCCACCTCCCATATGGAATAGGAAAAGAGGAAGGGAAAAAGAGAAGGAAGGAAGGGGGTGCCCCCCTTCCCTAGTCCAATTCGGACCAGACCAAGGGGAGGGTGCGGTCACCCTTGAGGTCCTTTTCCTTCTTTCCCGTATGGCCCAATAAGGCCCAATACGTATTCCCGTAACTCTCCGGTACTCCGAAAAATACCCGAATCACTCGGAACCTTTCCGAAGTCTGAATATAGTCGTCCAATATATCGATCTTTACGTCTCGGCCATTTCGAGACTCCTCGTCATGTCCCCGATCTCATCCGGGACTCCGAACTCCTTCGGTACATCAAAACTCAATAAAACTGTCATCGTAACGTTAAGCGTGCGGACCCTACGGGTTCGAGAACTATGTAGACATGACCGAGACACCTCTCCGGTCAATAACCAATAGCGGGACCTGGATGCCCATATTGGCTCCCACATATTCTACGAAGATCTTTATCGGTCAGACCGCATAACAACATACGTTGTTCCCTTTGTCATCGGTATGTTACTTGCCCGAGATTCGATCGTCGGTATCTCGACACCTAGTTCAATCTCGTTACTGGCAAGTCTCTTTACTCGTTCCGTAATACATCATCCCGCAACTAACTCATTAGTCACAATGCTTGCAAGGCTTATAGTGATGTGCATTACCGAGTGGGCCCAGAGATACCTCTCCGACAATCGGAGTGACAAATCCTAATCTCGAAATACGCCAACCCAACAAGTACCTTTGGAGACACCTGTAGAGCACCTTTATAATCACCCATTTACGTTGTGACGTTTGGTAGCACACAAAGTGTTCCTCCGGTAAACGGGAGTTGCATAATCTCATAGTCATAGGAACATGTATAAGTCATGAAGAAAGCAATAGCAACATACTAAAGGATCGGGTGCTAAGCTAACGGAATGGGTCAAGTCAATCACGTCATTCTCCTAATGAGGTGATCCCTTTAATCAAATGACAACTCATGTCTATGGCTAGGAAACATAACCATCTTTGATTAACGAGCAAGTCAAGTAGAGGCATACTAGTGACACTCTGTTTGTCTATATATTCACACATGTATTATGTTTCCGGTTAATACAATTCTAGCATGAATAATAAACATTTATCATGATATAAGGAAATATATAATACTTTATTATTGCCTCTAGGGCATATTTCCTTCAGATAGCTTGTGCATATCCGTCTGATCCTGGATGAGCCGAAGCACCCAATCTCCTTCTTGAAAAGTTCTAGTTCTAACCCGGCGGCTATGATAACGACGCAGATCTTGCTGATAAATCGCCGAACGAGCTGCCGCCGTGTCACACTCCTCATCTAACAGGTCAAGAGCTTCCTGTCGTGCCTTCTTGTTGTCAGCTTCAACGTAAGCCGCTACACGAGGTGAGTCATGACGGATGTCACTAGGAAGAACCGCTTCCGCTCCATAAACCATGAAGAATGGTGTGTATCCTGTTGATCTGTTGGGTGTGGTATTGATGCTCCATAACACTGAAGGTAGCTCCTCAACCCAACAACCCGGTGTCCGTTGCAAAGGAACCATAAGCCGGGGTTTGATGCCTCTCAAGATCTCTTGATTGGCCCTCTCCGCTTGACCATTGGACTGGGGGTGAGCCACTGATGACACGTCAAGCCAGATGTGCTCACATTGACAGAACTCCTTCATGGCACCCTTTGACAGATTGGTACCATTGTCTGTTATAATGCTGTGTGGAAAGCCAAACCGGAAGATCACCTTTTTGATGAATTGAACCGTTGTGGCTGCGTCACACTTACTAACTGGCTCTGCCTCCACCCACTTCGTGAACTTATCAATCGCCAGCAAAAGGTGGGTCTTCTTATCCTTGGACCTCTTGAAAGGCCCAACCATATCCAGCCCCCAAGTTGCAAACGGCCAGGTGATTGGAATCATCCTCAATTCTTGAGCTGGTACATGAGCGCGCCTTGAGAATTTCTGACAGCCGTCACATCTTTTGACCAAGTCCTCGGCATCAGCATGAGCTGTCAACCAATAGAAACCATGACGAAACGCCTTGGCCACCAAAGATTTTGAACCGGCGTGGTGACCACAATCTCCTTCGTGGATCTCACGCAAAATTTCACGGCCTTCCTCAGGAGACACACAGCGTTGAAATGCCCCTGTCACACTGCAATGATGCAATTCTCCATTGATAATAGTCATGGACTTGGACCGCCGGGTTATCTGCCTGGCCAAAGTTTCATCCTCTGGTAACTCGCCCCGGTTTATATACGCCAGATATGGAACCGTCCAATCCGGAATAACATGAAGAGCCGCCACCAACTGGGCCTCCGGATCAGGAACAGCCAAATCCTCTTCACCAGGGAGCTTGACGGACGGATTATGCAAAACATCCAGGAAGACATTAGGTGGAACCGGTTTACGTTGGGAACCCAGGCGGCTTAAAGCGTCCGCCGCTTCATTCTTCCACCGGTCCACATGATCCACCTGATAACCTTTAAAGTGGCCTGCAACAATATCCACCTCACGACGATATGCTGCCATTAGTGGGTCCTTGGTATCCCAAGTGTCGGACACTTGTTGAGCCACCAGATCCGAGTCACCGAAGCACTTAACTCGGCTTAGGTTCATATCCTTAGCCATCCGAAGACCATGGAGTAAAGCCTCATATTCAGCTGCATTGTTAGTGCAAGGGAACATTAAACGGAGAACATAACAAAACTTATCACCTCGTGGGGAAGTTAATACGACTCCAGCCCCCGAGCCCTCCAATTGCCTGGACCCATCAAAATGAATAGTCCAATAAGTATGATCCGGCTTCTCTTCTGGTGCTTGTAGTTCTGTCCAATCATTGATGAAATCCACAAGTGCCTGAGATTTGATCGCCGTTCGGGGTATGTATTTCAACCCGTGAGGCCCGAGCTCTATAGCCCACTTAGCAATCCGGCCAGTTGCTTCCCTGTTCTGGATTATATCCCCCAAAGGAGCGGAGCTGACCACCGTGATAGGATATCCTTGGAAATAGTGCTTAAGCTTCCGGCTTGCCATGAAAACCCCATACACCAATTTTTGCCAATGCGGGTACCTCTGCTTGGACTCAATAAGCACCTCACTGATATAGTAAACCGGCCGCTGAACCGGATATTCCTTTCCTGCCTCCTTGCGCTCCACCACAATAGCCACAATAATAGCTCGAGCATTAGCTGCCACATATAGCAACAATGGTTCTTTGTCCACTGGAGCAACGAGATGTTGGGTAACGTAGCAGAAATTCAAAATTTTCTACGCATCACCAAGATCAATCTATGGAGTAATCTAGCAATGAGGGGAAGGGGAGTGCATCTGCATACCCTTGTAGATCGCGATGCGGAAGCGTTGCAAGAACGCGGATGAAGGAGTCGTACTCGTAGCGATTCAGATCGCGGTTGATTCCGATCTAAGCGCCGAACCACGGCGCCTCCGCGTTCAACACATGTGCAACCCGGTGACGTCTCCCACGCCTTGATCCAGCAAGGACAGAGGGAGAGGTTGGGGAAGACTCCGTCCAGCAGCAGCACAACGGCATGGTGGTGATGGAGGAGCATGGCACTCTAGCAGGGCTTCGCCAAGCACTGCGAGAGACGAGGAGGGAGAGGGGTAGGGCTGCGCCAAGAGAGAGATGTTCTCATGTTTATGGCAGCCACAAACCCCCACTATATATAGGGGAGGGGGAGGGGGTGCGCCCCCATCTAGGGTTCCCCCCCAAGGGGTGCGGCCAGCCCTAGATGCATCTAGGGGGGCGGCCAGAGGGGGAGAGAGGGGGCGCACCACTAGGTGGGCCTTAGGCCCATCTGAGCCTAGGGTTTCCCCTTTCCCCCCTTCCCTGCGCCTTGGGCCTCTTGTGGGGGGGCGCACCAGCTCACCTGGGGCTGGTCCCCTCCCACACTTGGCCCACGCAGCCCTCTGGGGCCGGTGGCCCCACCTGGTGGACCCCCGGGACCCTCCCGGTGGTCCCGGTACGTTACCGATAGCACCCGAATCTTTTCCGGTGACCAAAACAGGACTTCCCATATATAAATCTTTACCTCTGGACCATTCCGGAATTCCTCGTGACATCCGGGATCTCATCTGGGACTCCGAACAACATTCAGTAACCACGTATATCTATTCCCTATAACCCTAGCGTCATCGAACCTTAAGTGTGTAGACCCTACGGGTTCGGGAACCATGCAGACATGACCGAGACGTTCTCCGGCCAATAACCAACAGCGGGATCTGGATACCCATGTTGGCTCCCACATGTTCCACGATGATCTCATCGGATGAACCACGATGTCGGGGATTCAATCAATCCCGTATACAATTCCCTTTGTCTATCGGTATGTTACTTGCCCGAGATTCGATCGTCGGTATCCCGATACCTTGTTCAATCTCGTTACCGGCAAGTCTCTTTACTCGTTCCGTAACACATCATCCCGTGATCAACTCCTTGGTCACATTGTGCACATTATGATGATGTCCTACCGAGTGGGCCCAGAGATACCTCTCCGTTTACACGGAGTGACAAATCCCAGTCTCGATTCGTGCCAACCCAACAGACACTTTCGGAGATACCTGTAGTGCACCTTTATGGCCACCCAGTTACGTTGTGACGTTTGGTACACCCAAAGCATTCCTACGGTATCCGGGAGTTGCACAATCTCATGGTCTAAGGAAAGGATACTTGACATTAGAAAAGCTCTTAGCAAACGAACTACACGATCTTGTGCTAGGCTTAGGATTGGGTCTTGTCCATCACATCATTCTCCTAATGATGTGATCCCGTTATCAACGACATCCAATGTCCATGGTCAGGAAACCGTAACCATCTATTGATCAACGAGCTAGTCAACTAGAGGCTTACTAGGGACATGGTGTTGTCTATGTATCCACACATGTATCTGAGTTTCCTATCAATACAATTCTAGCATGGATAATAAACGATTATCATGAACAAGGAAATATAATAATAACCAATTTATTATTGCCTCTAGGGCATATTTCCAACACGAGAATCGGTGGATTAGCCAGCTGCCGCTTTAAGTCCTCAAATGCTTCATTAGCAGCGTCACTCCAGACGAAGTTATCCGTTTTCTTCAGCATCTGATATAAAGGTATGGCCTTCTCGCCAAGGCGACTGACAAACCGGCTCAACGTGGCAATCCGGCCTACCAGGCGTTGAACATCATTGATACACTTCGGTTTAGACAAGGAGGTGATGGCTTTGATCTTTTCCGGATTAGCTTCAATGCCCCTGTTAGACACCAAAAATCCCAAGAGCTTGCCTGCTGCTACCCCAAAGACACACTTGGCCGGATTAAGCATCATTTTATAAACCCGCAGGTTATAAAAGGTTTCCTTCAAGTCGTCAATCAATGTCTCCTTCTTCCTTGACTTTACCACAATATCATCCACATAGGCGTGAACATTGCAGCCAATCTGTTTATGCAGACAATTCTACACACACCGTTGATAAGTCGCCTGGGCACTCTTGAGCCCAAAGGGCATGGACACATAGCAGAAGGCTCCGAAGGGAGTTATGAAGGTTGTCTTCTCCTGGTCCTTAACTGCCATTTTGATCTGATGATAACCAGAATATGCATCCAAAAAGCTTAAACGCTCGCAACCCGCCGTAGCATCAATAATTTGATCAATATGGGGAAGGGCAAAAGGATCTGCTGGACAAGCTTTGTTGAGATCTGTGTAGTCCACACACATACGCCAAGTGCCATTCTTCTTAAGGACCAGCACCGGATTAGCCAACCACTCAGGATGGAATACTTCAACGATAAATCCAGCCGCCAAGAGCCTGGCTACTTCTTCTCCAATAGCTTTGCGTCTTTCTTCATTGAACCGGCGGAGAAACTGCTTGACCGGTTTATACTTGGGATCAACATTGAGAGTGTGCTCGGCGAGTTCTCTCGGTACACCTGGCATGTCAGAAGGCTTCCATGCAAAGATGTCCCGATTCTCACGGATGAACTCGATGAGCGCGCTTTCCTATTTCGGATCCAGGTTAGCACTGATGCTAAACTGCTTCGACGAATCACCAGGCATGAAGTCAACAAGTTTAGTCTCATCAGCCGATTTAAACTTCAGGGCCGGATCATGCTCTGTAGTTGGTTTCTTCAATGAAGTCATATCTGCCGGATCAACATTGTCCTTGTAAAACTTCAACTCTTCCGTTGCACAAACCGACTCAGCATAAGCCGCATCACCTTCTTCACACTCCAAAGCAATCTTGCGGCTCCCATGCACGGTTATAGTTCCCTTGTGACCCGGCATCTTGAGCTGCAGATAGACATAACAAGGCCGTGCCATAAACTTAGCATAAGCTGGATGTCCAAATAGGGCATGATACGGGCTGCTGATTTTCACCACTTCAAAGGTCAAGGTTTCTGATCTCGAGTCATGCTCATCTCCAAAAGCCACCTCCAGAGCTATCTTACCAACAGGATATGCTGACTTACCAGGCACCACACCATGGAATACTGTATTGGACGGTTTAAGATTTTTATCTGTTAACCCCATGCGACGGAAAGTTTCATAATAAAGGATATTGATACTACTCCCTCCATCCATGAGTACCTTAGTGAACTTATAACCTCCCACCTGAGGTGCCACCACCAGAGCCAGATGACCCGGATTGTCAACCCGGGGTGGATGATCTTCTCTACTCCATACAATCGGCTGTTCGGACCAACGCAAATAACGGGGCATCGCCGGTTCAACGGGATTCACCGCCCTTTTATGAAGCTTCTGATCGCGCTTGTCCAAGCTAGTGGTGAAGACATGATACTGTCCGCTATTCAACTGCTTTGGGTTGCTCTGGTAACCCGACTGCTGCTGCTGCTGATTGCCCTGATGATTATAGCCACCTTGGTTACCATGATTACCTTGATTGTTATGTCCACCCTGATTACTGTGGGAGCCTGAACCGGAATTTCCTCCACCATAACCCGGCCCATGAGACCCGGGGCCCGAACCGCCTCCTGCTCCATGATCATACCGGAAAGAATCAGAATTTTTGAACTCTTGCATGATGTAACAATCTTTCCAGAGGTGTGTGGACGGTTCCTCCTTCGTCCCATGCTTTGGACAGGGCTGGTTAAACAGATAAGACAAACGGTCCGGATTAGGATTTGGCCTTCCACCGCGCTGGGGCGGTTTACCCTTACGCCGCTGGCCCTTGTCATGTGTATTAGTGTTAGCCACAAAGTCTAAACCGTGGTCCGCTTTACGCTTGCCGCCGTTTCCATGGCCCGCCGGGTTGTGGTGCTGCCCCTTGGCGTTACCGCTCTTCTTTCCCTTCCCTGTCTTATCATCGTCAGACTCGGGATCCTTGGTACTATCAGAGTCGGCATACTTCACCAGTGCAGCCACGAGGGTTCCCATGTCATTACAATGACGTTTGAGCCGTCCCAATTTCAACTTCAGTGGTTCAAACCGGCAATTGCCTTCCAATGTTAAAACTGCGGTGTCAGCGTTGATGCGGTCCGATGAATGCAAAATCTCCGAAACCCGGCGCACCCAATGGGTTGTTGATTCTCCTTCCTCCTGGACACAGGCAACTAAGTCCACAATTGACATGGGCTGCTTGCATGTATCCTTGAAATTCTGAATAAACCGGGCTCTCAACTCGGCCCATGACCTGATAGAATTAACCGGTAAGCTCTTTAGCCAAGTGTGGGCCGTCCCTTCTAGCATCATGGTGAAGTACTTCGCGCATGCCGCATCATCCACGTCCAGCATCTCCATGGCCATCTCATAGCTTTCGACCCATGTTTCAGGGGATAAATCGGCGGTGTAATTCGGCACCTTGCACGGGCCCTTGAAATCCTTGGGCAGGCGCACATTCGCAACGCTGGGACAAGACATGGCACTCCCAAGGAACTAGAGGTAACTCCTGGTTCCACTGATGTGGTTGGACGAACCGGAGTAAGCTGACGGGCTTCATGCTGCACCGCTAACTCGGCCTCTCTGCGTGCTCGAGCCCGGTCCACCACCTCCTGAGCATCACCAGCACCACCCGCCGGGTTATTGCCACGGGGCGGATCACGGTTCCGCGCATTGCTTGACACTGCCGGTTCATCCATACGCCTGCTGTAACTCCGGCTTGGACAGGGAGTGGAATGAATCCGATCGCGACTATATGAATAGGCCTCCTGTTGAACCAAGGTTGTGTGAAGAAGCTCCTTAACCCGACGCGTCTCGACTGCTGCTGGAGAATCGCCTTCGATTGAGATGGCTGCCAGCCGTGAAGCGGCAGCGACAATGTTGTCCATCGGGTTAGAATAATGACCCGGTGGCGTGGGGACATGCGGTGCCACAATGTTGTTCTGACGAGGCGGATCCACCAAACGTGGCTGAACCGGCGCCCCTGCCCCCGGTGCCTCCGCCCGGTTTACCACCGGCGGATTACTGATCCCTGCTTGTAACACCCCGGATGTACCTTTCCATATTTGTAACTCCAACTCTTGCCATTTTTCGGCTATGTGTTATGATATTCCCTCCGTGGTCGGGTTTTGTCTTTCGTTTTGCATTTTGTCCATGTCATGCATTTCATACCATGTCATCATGTGCATTGCATTTGCATACGTGTTCGTCTCATGCATTCGAGCATTTTCCCCGTTGTCCGTTTTGCAATCCGACGCTCCCATCTCCTCCGGCGCACCCCTCTTGTTTTCTTTCATGAGCGGGTGTCAAACATTCTGGGAATGGACCGAGGCTTGTCAAGTGGCCCTAGTATACCACCGGGAGACCACCGGTCAAGTTTCGTTCCATTTGGAGGTCGTTTGGTACTACAACGGCTAACCGGGTAACCGCAGATGCCTTCTGTGTGTTGCAGCAAAACCCCTCTCTAAACATCCCAAAACCCACCAAACTCTCTTCCATGCTGTAGGTCGTTCGATCACGATCGTGTGGGCGAAAACCGCACCTCATTTGGACTCTCTTAGCTCCATCTAGCTATATAAATGCATCCCCTCCCGTATACATTCGCAGTCCAACCCTAGCCCCGCTCCCTCCGCGCCGCCGGACAAAAACATCCACCGACGGACGTGTCCGTTTCCACCGCCGCCGCCACGTCTCGCCTCCGGATTCGCCCTTGCCGCGCCCACTTCGCCGTCGTCGCCGAGGCCCGCTGAGCCCAGCGCGGGCCCGCGGGGCCCGTCCGCCGCCGCCAGCCGCCCGCGGCTCGGCCCGACCGCGCGCCGCCCGCCGGCTCCTCGCCGCCGCCTCCGGCCCTCCGCGCCGCCGCGCCGAACCCCGCCGCCGGTGAGCTCCGCGCCGCCGCGCCTCTTCTCCTCCTTCCTCTCCCTCTCCCTCTTGCCTCCCTCTTTCTCAGATCTCTCTCTCTCTCTCTGTAGTGAGCACCGCGCCGCCCTCTCCTCTTCCGTCGCCGGCGAGCAGGGCCCCGATCTCGGCTGTGTCCCGATCCGATCTGGTCAAAGTCGCACGTTGACTTTCCCGAGACCCCGAAAATTTCCCAAGTCATTTATTTTTACCGCATGTGCCCATGTTCATAGCAACATAACTCTCTCCATATAGCTCCGTTTCACGCGTGTAATATATAAAAAGGTTTGCCTCGTGATGCTCTACATTTTGTTCAATTGCACCATGTTCATTAGAGTCCATCTTGATGCCCAATTCTCTGGTGCAAGAGTGCTAGTTGCTGTTATCTGCTGGTTCGTATCAGAACTTGGAGATTTGTTAATTTTGTTGCATTTAATCTGTGCATCTTATGAGCATGAGCTCTACATGTGTTTTGTTGTATGCCATGCCATCTTTCCAGTGGTGTATGCCATGCATTTTTGTGATCTCTATGGTGACTAGCACAAGCATGCAAACTAGGCCCCGTAATATTTCTGATTTCAGAGAGTAATTTCCCCAAGTCTTTGTCTGCTGTTATTTTGTTGCCATGTAAACTTGATGCTACAGAGAGATCCATGCATATTTTGGAGATGTTCAGTAAGGATATTTTGTAGATATGGTTGTAATTGATCGATTCCTGCCCTTGTTTACAATTATGGTGTGCCATAGTATGAATCAATCTTGCTCTACTTTTGCTATAAAATATTTCTGGCAGATTGTTTACGTGTTATTCAATTTTGCCAAGCTTATTGTAGTTGATCCATGCATGATATGTATTTGATATTATCATGGATAGCTTCATAAACATGCCATATTTCTGTAGGTATTCTTGTTTTGTCATGCATTGCTTTGTGGTGAGTGCATCAAGCTCACCAAGATGCCATCATGTTATTGTTTCTGTCATGCTCTGTTTTCTGCTAAGTCTGGAACCTGTTAACGAAACTTGCTATGTTTACATGGTTGCCATCATATCTTCTGATCCTTTTTGGCTTATGGTCAGTAAGGGTATTTTGTCACATGAATTTAGTAGAACACTGCCATGTCTTGTTTTTCTATGTTAAGTTCCTGTAGCATGTTGATTTCGTGCTCTGAACATTGCTACCTGATGCTGTTTCAGGCATGTCCAGTAATTTCACCAAGTCTGTGAACCTGTTATCTTTTGCACTTTTGCCATGCTTGTTTGTGCCTGTTATGTTGTGAACTAGCCGTAGCTCAGTGTTCATCTTTTGTCAAGAATCTCCTGTAGATTACTGTCATATGCTTTGTTGCTATGTTGGAGTGCTGAAGCATTGTTAATTGTTGCGTTCTAAGTGCTATCATGCTGTTAATCTTAGATTCGTGTCATTCTTGTTTTGCTTGCCATTTGCAAACCGTGCATCCGTTTCCAGTGATCTTTATATCGATTTCAACCAAAATCATCTCATCTTTCCAGTGGCATGCTTGGTTTGCCAAGTTACTGCCTTGTTCATCATTTTCCTTCCAGAGCACGCAATATGCATCGCATATCATATCTTGCATATCATACATGTTTTGCATCATGTTGCTTGTGCATTCCCCGTGATTGATTGTGGTTCCGTTGCTTGTGTTCTTGTCTTGGGTAGAGCCGGGAGACGAGTTCGTGAACGAGGAACCTGTTGAGTACGCTTACGAGGATCAAGCTTTCGACAACTCTGAGAACCTTGCAGGCAAGATGACCACCCCTCGAAATCACTTCTATCTTTGCTTTGCTAGTTGTTCGCTCTATTGCCATGCTGCGCTACCTATCACTTGCTTTATCATGCTCCCCTATTGCCATGTCAGCCTCTAACCATCCTTTCCTAGCAAACCATTGTTTGGCTAAGTTACCGCTTTTGCTCAGCCCTTCTTATAGCGTTGCTAGTTGCAGGTGAAGTTGAAGTTGGTTCCATGTTGGAACATGGATATGTTGGGATATCACAATATCTCTTATTTAATTAATGCATCTATATATTTGGTAAAGGGTGGAAGGCTCGGCCTTATGCTTGGTGTTTTGTTCCACTCTTGCCGCCCTAGTTTCGGTCATACCTGTCGTGGAATTGTCACGGCAGATGTCCTAAGGCTAGGACTTAGTCGTGGAGCCATCGCAAGTAGGAAGCTTGAAGGGGTTATGCGGGACAAGGAACACGAGGGTTTATACTGGTTCGGCCCCTTACGGTGAAGGTAAAAGCCTACGTCCAGTTTGGGGTGATCTTGATTAGGGTTACGATCGCCGGGAGTTAAACAACTATGCCCGGCTCTCGAAGAGATTGTTGTCGCCCTTAAACCACTGCCGGGTCGTCCCTTTATATAGGGAGGCTGACGCCCAGCAGCCCTTAGAGTCCCGGCCGGCTCATAAGAGTGCCCGGCTCGGACTCTAAACTATACTTGCCTTACACTACAAGTTCTACTATAATAATGATTGTAACTACGGGCCTTAAGCCATATCCGGGTCTCAGCCCATCTCTAGCCCATCGTCTTGAAACTTGGCTCCGGGCTTCTGGCGACGACCGTATGAGTAACCCGGCCCCTCCTGGCGGGTGACTCTAAGGTCTATATCCTCAACATTAGGCCCCAGATTGATTTGAGCCGGCTCACGTCAATCTTCAACTCTTCTGACAGAAGAGATCTCCGGCTTACCGTTTATGTGAAGGCCATAACCCAGAGTGACGTCATCCTCTGGACTCCGGATAATCCGTCATGATGTCATCCTCCATTAAGTCTGTTTTTTACTCCGCCAGATCCGCAACAGATCTTTGCTTTACTGTCATCCCGAAAATTGAGGCGTCGTGGGGGGGGGGGAGATAACCACGCCGTGGTCTCCTTGAATCTCGCGCCCACTTATGACCTCGCCTTATAAATAGGCCAGCCCAACAGTCTCTTCTAACGCTCTCTTCTTCCTGCTCGCGCCGTCATCCCTCTGCCCGAGCTCTGCCACGGCCGCCGCCGTCGCGCCCTTGATCTTCGTCAACCCGGCCGCTGCATTACCCTGACTCGGTCCAGATAACGGCGGCGACTTCCGCTCTTCCCCAACTCCGGTGAGTCTCCTCTGCCTTGCTAGAACAGATCTGTGGTAGAATTCAAATAGTTCATCCGTGTTCTTCGCCATTGTCCGCAGGCTTCAGTAGTTCTTGTAGTTGCCACCCTTGCTTGATCTTAGATATGTATAGACTTGCTGCAGTAGTTGTTTATTACTCATTTCACCTGCAAAACACACTTCTTTCCACTGCATAAGATCTCCTTCGAGCTCAAGAACTCCCCTGCGTCCGCATTTTAGGTCTAGAAAATTTTCTTTGCTCCGACCATTTTGATCCAAAAAAGTTACGCTAGTATGCGAAACCTGTTTTACCACACTTAGTAAAAACTGCAACCATTGAATCTTGGCGGCTTACATTTCCGGCTTAAAGAAAACACGCGCCGTAGAACCTTCCGGTTTAAAGAGAACCATGCTCTGTAGAATTCTCCGGCTTAACTGTAGTAAATAACCAATTTACTCTGAATCTCCCTGCGGCTTAAATAACCCACCGTATCTGAATATATATCATTAGTCCCCTTCATAAGCCGCCATCTTAGTTTAAACGATAGATCTCCGGCTTATAATTAACCCGGACACTTTTCTCTTTATCATAGACCACCAACCTTCACCATGCCTCCCAAGGCTCCCATCACTTGCAACTGGATGAGATCCAACGTCACCAACGAGACCCTGGCCAATTTCGTTAAGTCCGGATATTTTCCTAAGAAGGAAATCATGTCCTACCATGCCCCTGACCCGTCGGAAGAGAGACCACAGCCAAGGGACGGGGAGGTAGTGATCTTCGCAGACCATATGAGCCGGGGCTTCGCACCGCCCGGCTCAAAGTTCTTCAGGGACGTGCTCAACTTATTTGACTTACGGCCTCAGGATATAGGACCCAACTCCGTATCCAACATCTGCAACTTCCAAGTCTTTTGCGAAGTGTACCTTGGAGAAGAGCCCAGTTTACTACTTTTTAGAGAGCTGTTCTACTTAAACCGCCAAAATGAGTGTGCCAACGGGCCAAGTCTGGAATTAGGCGGCATCTCCATCCAGCGGCGTAGGGACTGTCTTTTTTCCTTACACAGAGCCGCCGAGCCACCCTAAGGACTGGAATATGACTTGGTTCTACTGCCAAGATACGTCCCCGGCTGACGAGAACCCGCTGCCCGGCTTTCGCCCAACACGTCTAGAGCCGACTCATCCGCTATCGGACAAGCTGACTGCAGCGGAACGCCAGCCTCTGCTTCCAACTATCAATAAGATCAAGGCCCTGCTAGGCAACGGTCTGAACGGGATTGACCTGGTCCGGGTCTGGATCTCATGGCGGGTGATCCCATTGAGCCGCCGCCCCGGCTTAATGTGTGAGTACACCGGACGAAAAGATGACCCGCAGAGGCACAGTCGCAATGATCTTCCAGAAGACGTTGCAGAGGAAGAGACCAAGGCTCTGTTAAACGAGAGTCTGGCAGACTGCGGAAGGACCGGGCTAGCGCCCTTCTGCAAGACCAATCCAGCCCCAGCGGTAAGCCGCTGACTTTAACCTTTCAATTTCTTCTACATGTAACCTTGATCTGAACTGTTTTAAGAATCAATCATTGTACCTTTCAGGCTGATGACAAATTTTGGCGGGTCAAATATGACCATGAAGCGGCCAAGAAGGCCAGGAAGGCGAAGAAAGCCGCCAAGAAAGCCGCCCCTCGCAAAAAGGGAAGCAGACCCACTGCTTCGGAGCTAATGCAATTAAGCGACAGCTCCGAGTCAGAGGTAAGCTTTAAACCTTTAAATTTTTGTTATATTTGTTGTTTTGTTGCTGTCTTTCTTATCAACACTTTTGCTTATTGACAGGATGACACCGGCGCCAGTAACCCGGTGGTTGAAGAGGTAACATCACTTTCCTCCGGCTCGGAGCCCTTGCCACAGCTGAAAGTCCGAAGGGTAACCCGGAAAGTAAGGTTTTCCCATCCTTTAGCTCATCAAGACCCTCAATTTCTTTTGAAGCAGCAGGTTCACGAAAGCCGGCGTCACACCCGGGCCCGCAAGGACACCGACCTCTCCGCCGGGTTACCCGACGCAACAAGGAAGCGTCGCCCTGAGGTTTTTTCTCACCTGTACCCTTTTTATCCGTTGGCGGGTGTTATCCGTCAGCCACTCAACTCTTCTGACTCCAATTATCAGGAGACCTCCCCCTCTTCGGGTGACTCCATGCAGTCAAGTCTGCCGGCCTTCAAGACTGCACCCGGGTAATAACAATCTCCTTACATTATCTTGTTTGTACTTACTTTTTGTATGCCTAACACTTCTGTCTTTTTCAGCGCCCAGGCAAAGCTCACCAAAAGAGCGAAGAAGACCAGGTCAGCCGGAGTGTCAGACTTACCTGACCCGGAGGCGACGGCTCAAGAGCCGCCAGCTGCCTCCGCCCCCGAAGCCACCACTCCAATGGACACGGCGCCTGAGGCCCCTGCCCCGACTACCAAGACAACGACCGAAGCTTCGGTTAACCCGGAGGCCTCCGGCTCAGCTCCACCAGCAGATGACCCAGACGTGGTAATCACCCGGACGGAATTCGTTGAGCCGGGGAGACCGACTGCGTTAGCCAAATGCTCCGCGAAGGGGGAGTTACTGCAGCCCCACTGGGTGAACCTGGACCTCTCCGGCTACACCGACTTGAGCATTGGAGAGCTCGTCTCTGGCTACATCAGCCAAGTCCACAAGAGCCGGGACGCCGAGGTCGCCATGGTCAACCAGATCCAACAAAAATCCGAGGTACTCTTCTGTTGTCTTCTTACTTTACTGCATAGTTACCTTTGCCATGCTAGCCCCCAAGTCGACAACTTATACTTGAATATGTTGTAGACTTAGGTTCCAGCTTACTCAACTGAGCCGGTAGTATGTAGATAGATACGTTCAATATGCATTAGCCCCCAAGTGCCAAGTGTCTTTGCCTGGAAAGCGCTTGGGACTTATATAATGACTGTTAATAACCCGGAAATATATGCAGGATGTTGGCAAGAAATTAGAGGCGGACCTTGCGGATCTCAAGAGCCGGCTGAAAATGCAGGAGATGGAGACCCGGAAGGCAAACGCCAAGTTTGTATCCAGCATCGCCACCCAAGAAAAACTGAAGACTGAGTTTGATGCTGAGAGAAAGGCCTGGGTCAAAGAGAAGACCGCACTGGTGACCCGGGCGGAACAGGCGGAGAAGGCTCTTGCTGAGAAGACCGCCGAGCTCTCCGGCCTAAAGCGCCAGGTCTCCCAAATGGTGGCCGCTATCTTTGGTAAGTCGCCTCACCGGCTTTCATCAAGTTTGTGTATGTCATGATTCATCCTTGTCACCGGCTTATCTGACTCTCTTAAACAGGTCCCAGGAGCGCCAACCTCAACCAGAGCGTGGTCACCAAGTTAAAGGCCGTGTACACCCTGGTGGAACAGCTCTACACCGGGTCACAGCGTGCCTTAGCTGTGGTGGCCCTATCCAACGAGGTGCCAACTCATCTGGCCGAAGTCCTGCGCCGGCTCACTGTTCTGCCGCAACGGATCCAGGAGCTACGACGAGCCTCCGCGAGAGCCGGAGCAATCGCCGCGCTGAGCCGGGCCAAAGCATTCATGCCGGAGCTAGACCCGGCAGACATCGCCCTGGGTTACCCAAGCCTGAAGGAAGACGGCTCAGCCTTCGACCAGAGGGACTTTGCGGCGTGTGTGAAGGCTGTACGCCCGGTGGCCACCATCATTGGGAACGACACTGACTTAACCAAGAACCAGCCGGGTTACGATGCGGAGAATCAGAGGATTCCAACCCCTCGCTATGAAGCTCTCAATCTGATTCCTCCGGCTCGTCAGCACACCTTCGCCCCAGAGATTGACCCGGTCGGGTTAATTGACGAAGAAGCCCAGTTCGAAGCTCTCAGCGGCATCGACTGGAAATCATCTACCTTCGAGGTCTTAGGATCAGCCGGAGGAGAAGACAGGAATGAGCCGGGGACTTCAACCCAACAGGCATCATAGTTTAGCTGGCGGGTTACCAAACATTGTTCCACCTTTTAGACTTGAAGAGTTATTGTAATAGAGTAGGTGCAACAATTTATCTCTGCCGTGCCATCGTGCACGTTTTGAATGCGAAAGCCCTTTGAATTTGTCTCTTTGATGCTTCTCCGGGTCATAATTATCCCTTTGTTTTTCTCAACCTCAAAGGTGCCTTTAAGTATCTGCATAGAAAGGCAAATCACAAGTCTCGAGGCGGCTTACCGCCCTGAGAACCAGGTGTTTGAGATAGATAACCCGGAATATGAATCAAAAAAGACTGGTCCTTAAATATACTCTGAACATAGTCGTAACAATTACACTTAATGGCCTGCAAGCATCCTTCCGGCTTTAAATAACCCGGGTAGTAAGGTTAATACCTTAACTCCGATTTACTTGCCTTGATGACACCCATGACATGCAATTAACACTGTAAACCAAGATTAAGCCGGCAAGTGAGACCCGGCCATGCACACCTCAGAGTAATCTTGCGAAAAAACAGAAGAACTTAGGGGCTTCCGGTTCGAATACGACCAGAGAACCAGCCCAAAGGGGTTAAGCCAAGATTCGGATACGATCATATAGCCCCCAGTGGGTGTGGCGATGCCAATCAAGAGGGTACCGACAACTATGCTCTCTTTGGTTCGAATACGACCCATGTTTGAACAGGAAGCCCCCAAGTGATTCCTAAAATTGTTTAACGACGTTGATTCGAATACGATCTACGTCGGTTCTCAGAGGGGTTAAACTATGGTTCAAATATGACCAAAGGCAACCTCCCAATGAGCTCGGCACTTTGCCAATCAAATGGGTATCGGCAGCTATGTTCTCTTTGGTTCGAATACGACCCATGTTTGAACAGGAAGCCCCCAAGTGACCTTACTGCTTACAGCTAGATTCGAATACGATCATAAGCCGGATCCTCCTTTTAAATCAGCATGTAAAAAAAACACACATATTTGGAGGAGAAAAGGACAGAGGTCCTGCTTTATTGCTTATCATAGTATATACATGGCTGAAATAAATATGTACACCACGAGAGCCGGTAGCTCAAGTGTAGTAAGGCCGAAGCTGAGCTATGTTCCACGGCCGACGGGTCTCTTCCTCAAATTTACGTGAATCTTTGTGCTCCCGAATATCAATGAGGTAATATGACCCGTTGTGCAAGTTCTTGCTGACCACAAAGGGCCCTTCCCAAGGTGGGGATAACTTATGTGCATCTGTTTGATCCTGGATGAGCCGGAGCACAAGGTCGCCTTCCTGGAAGACCTGGGATTTGACCCGGCGGCTATGATAACGGCGCAAGTCTTGTTGGTAAATCGCTGACCGGGCTGTTGCCACATCACGCTGTTCATCCAACAAGTCAAGAGCATCTTGGCGCGCCTGTTCATTATCCGTCTCAACATAAGCCGCCACGCGAGGTGAGTCGTGACGGATGTCACTGGGTAGGACTGCTTCTGCTCCATAAACCATGAAGAAAGGCGTGAAGCCTGTAGACCTGTTAGGAGTAGTGTTGATGCTCCATAAGACGGAGGGCAACTCCTCCACCCAACAACCCGGCGTCCGTTGCAAAGGGAGCAAAAGCCGGGGCTTGATGCCCTTCAGAATTTCCTGGTTAGCTCTCTCAGCTTGACCGTTGGACTGAGGATGAGCCACTGAAGAAACATCAAGTCGGATATGCTCTCGTTGACAAAATTCTTCCATAGCGCCTTTGGAGAGATTGGTGCCATTGTCAGTTATAATGCTGTGCGGAAAACCAAAGCGGAAAATCACCTTTTTCATAAATTGAACCGCCGTGGCTGCATCGCACTTGCTAACTGGCTCAGCTTCCACCCACTTTGTGAATTTGTCCACTGCCACCAAGAGGTGGGTCTTCTTATCCTTGGATCGTTTAAAAGGCCCAACCATATCAAGCCCCCAGACCGCAAAGGGCCAAGTAATTGGGATCATCCTCAACTCCTGAGCCGGCACATGAGCTCGTCGTGAGAACCTTTGGCAACCATCACATTTACTGACCAAGTCCTCTGCATCAGCATGAGCCGTCAGCCAATAAAAACCATGACAGAAAGCTTTAGCTACAAGGGATTTTGAGTCGGCATGATGGCCACAATCCCCTTCATGAATCTCCCGCAAGATCTCTTAGCCTTCCTCAGGGGAGATACAACGTTGAAATGCCCCTGAAACACTGCGATGATGTAACTCGCCATCGATGACGATCATTGACTTAGCCCGCCGGGTTATTTGCCTGGCCAAAGTTTCATCCTCAGGCAACTCTCCCCGGGTTATATAAGCCAGATATGGCATTGTCCAGTCTGGTATGACATGAAGAGCCGCCACCAGTCGTGTCTCTGGGTCAGGGATAGCCAAGTCCTCCTCTGTAGGGAACTTAACCAAGGGTTATACAGGACATCCAAGAAAGTGTTAGGCGGCACCGGCTTTCGTTGAGAGCCTAACCGGCTTAAGGCATCAGCCGCCTCGTTCTTCCTGCGATCAATGTGCTCCACTTGGTATCCCTGAAAATGCCCAGCAATGGCATCAACCTCGCGGCGATAAGCCGCCATGAGAGGGTCCTTAGAATCCCACGTGCCTGACACTTGTTGAGCCACCAAGTCGGAGTCACCAAAGCACCTTACCCGGCTTAAGCTCATCTCCTTAGCCACCCATAGACCGTGGAGCAAAGCCTCGTATTCAGCCACATTGTTAGTGCAAGGAAACATCAACTGTAGCACATAATGGAACTTGTCACCCTTAGGGGAGGCCAATACAACGCCAGCCCCCGAGCCCTCCAGCTGTCTGGACCCATCAAAGTGAATAGTCCAATAAGTGTTATCCGGCTTTTGCTCAGGCACTTGTGACTCTGTCCAATCGTTGATGAAATCCACCAAAGCCTGAGATTTAACAGCAGTGCGCGGCACATATTTGAGGCCATGAGGTCCAAGTTCTATAGCCCATTTAGCAATTCTCCCTGTGGCCTCTCTGTTTTGAATAATATCGCCGAGAGGGGCAGAACTGACCACCGTGATGGGATGACCCTGAAAATAATTCTTAAGCTTCCGGCTCGCCATGAACACACCATATATGAGCTTCTGTCAATGCGGGTACCGCTGCTTGGACTCAATGAGCACCTCGCTGACATAATAAACCGGATGCTCCTTACCCGCCTCCTTGCGCTCCACCACAATAGCCACACTGACGGCTCGTGCGTTTGCCGCCACATATAGTAGCAAGGGCTCCTTATCAACCGGAGAAGCAAGGACTGGGGGCTCTGCCAGCTGCTTTTTCAAATCCTCAAAAGCGGTATTAGCTGCATCATTCCAGACAAAGTTATCAGTTTTCTTCATCAACTGATATAAGGGCATAGCCTTCTCACCCAAACGGCTTATAAACTGACTCAAAGCAGCGATGCGACCCGCCAAGCGCTGAACGTCATTTATACACGCCGGCTTAGCTAGGGAGGTGATGGCCTTGATCTTCTCCGGGTTAGCCTCAATGCCTCTGTCAGAAACCAAGAAACCCAATAGTTTGCCTGCAGGAACACCAAAAACACACTTGGCTGGGTTAAGCATCATCTTATAGACCCGGAGATTATCAAAGGTTTCCCTTAAATCATCTATCAGGGTTTCCTCTTTGATGGATTTAACCACAATATCGTCCACGTAAGCGTGAACATTGCGCCCGATCTGTTTATGAAGAAAATTCTGTACACAGCGCTGGTAAGTCGCATGTGCACACTTGAGTCCAAAGGGCATAGACACATAGCAGAAGGCTCCAAAGGGAGTGACAAACGCCGTCTTCTCCTGGTCCTTAACTGCCATCTTAATCTGATGATACCCGGAATAAGCATCCAAGAAACTTAAACGTGCGCAACCTACCGTAGCATCAATGATTTGATCAATACGGGGGAGGGCAAAAGGATCAGCCGGACACGCCTTGTTCAAATCCGTGTAGTCCACACACATCCGCCAGGTGCCGTTCTTCTTGAGCACGAGCACCGAGTTAGCCAACCACTCTGGGTGAAAGACCTCAACGATAAACCCGGCCGCCAAAAGCCGGGCCACTTCTTCACCAATGGCTTTCCGCCTCTCCTCATTAAACCGTCGAAGGAACTGTCTGACCGGCTTAAATTTTGGATCAACATTGAGAGTATGCTCAGCGAGTTCTCTAGGTACACCTGGCATGTCAGAAGGTTTCCATGCGAAGATGTCCCTATTCTCACGGATGAACTCGATGAGCGCGCTTTCCTATTTTGGATCCAGATTGGCACTGATGCTAAACTGCTGAGATGAATCTCCTGGAACAAAATCAACAAGCTTAGTTTCATCAGCCGACTTAAATTTCATCGCTGGCTCAGTCTCCGTAGTCGGCTTCCTCAGAGAGGTCATGTCTGTTGGGTCAACATTGTCTTTGTAAAACTTCAACTCCTCTGTAGCACAAACAGACTCTGCATAGGCTGCATCACCTTCCTCACACTCCAGAGCCACTTTCCGGCTGCCGTGAACTGTAATGGTCCCATTGTGACCCGGCATCTTGAGCTGTAAGTACACATAACACGGCCGTGCCATGAACTTGGCGTAAGCCGGCCATCCAAATATAGCATGGTATGGACTTCTTATCTTGACCACCTCAAAGGTCAACTTCTCCACCATGTAGTTGTTCTCATCACCAAAAGCCACTTCCAATTCAATCTTGCCGACTGGATAAGCCGACTTACCAGGTACCACACCATGGAAGATAGTGTTTGACTGGCTGAGGTTCTTATCAACCAGCCCCATACGGCGAAAAGTCTCATAATAGAGGATGTTGATGCTGCTGCCTCCATCCATGAGTACCTTTGTGAACTTATAACCTCCCACCTGAGGAGCCACCACTAAGGCCAAGTGGCCCGGGTTATCCACCCAGGGAGGGTGATCCTCCCTACTCCACACTATAGGCTGCTCAGACCACCGCAAGTAGTGTGGGACCGCCGGCTCAACAGCATTCACAGCCCTCTTGTGAAGCTTCTGATCTCGTTTGCACAAGCTAGTGGTGAACACATGATACTGTCCATCGCTAAGCTGCTTTGGGTTAGTCTGATAACCCCCCTGCTGCTGTTGATGACCCTGACCAGACTGTTGATTAAAGCCCCCTTGACCGTTCTGAGGACCGGAATTTGAGCCGCCGCCCGGGCCATGAAAGCCGCCGGCGCCTGAGCCGCCGCCCGGGCCATTGTAGCTCTTAAAGGCCTTCATGATCGCACAATCCTTCCACAGATGAGTCGCTGGCTTCTCTCTAGAGCCATGCCTTCGACAAGGTTCATTCAAGAGCTGCTCCAGCGTTGGACCTGAACCGCCGCCTTGGGGAGGGGGCCTCTCCTTGCGTCGCTGGTTATTACCTTGGAAGTTGGCGTTGGCTACAAACTCTAGGCTGCCATCAGCCTTACGCTTGCCTCCTCCTTGGTTTCCCGGGTTGAACTGTGGACCCTTGCCGTTGCCGTTCTTCTTTCCCTTCCCTGTCCTTTCATCGTCTGAAGGGGAATCCTTGGTACCATCGGAATCGGCGTACTTGACAAGGGCCGCCATTAGGGTACCCATATCGGTGCAGTCGCGCTTAAGCCGCCTGAGTTTCATCTTAAGGGGCACAAAGCGACAGTTCTGTTCCAACATTAAGACTGCAGAGCCGGCATCCATCTTATCTGATGAATGTATGATTTCTTTGACCCGGCGAACCCAATGGGTCGTGGACTCACCCTCCTGCTGCTTACAGTTAGTCAAATCCACAATTGACATAGACTGCCTACAGGTATCTTTGAAGTTTTGAATGAACCGGGCTTTCAGCTCAGCCCAAGACCCAATGGACTTTGGTGGTAGCCCTTTCAACCACGTGCGGGCAGTTCCATCTAACATCATGGTGAAATATTTGGCCATGGCCGCCTCACTGACCTCTAGCAATTCCATAGCCATCTCATAGCTCTCAACCCAGGCTGCAGGCTGTAAGTCAGCTGTATAGTTAGGCACCTTCCTAGGGCCCTTGAAGTCCTTAGGTAAACGTTCATTACGGATAGCTGGCACCAAACAAGGGACACCCCCGGTCCTGGTAGGGATACCCACATCAACGGAAGTCGTCGGATAAGCCGGGGGGGTCTGGTAAGCCGTCAATTGAGGCACCTGCTCCGCCTCTTGCCGTGCTTGGTCTGCTGCGTAAAAGGCTCCATTATGAGCCGGACCATGGCCAGGGGGCGGGTCATGGCGTCGGACATTACTTGAGCCGGTTGCTGAGACCATGTGCCGGCTGTAACTCGGGCTCTGGTCTGGACGAGGGGTCGAGTGGATCCTGTCCCGGCTGTAGGAGTACGCCTCTTGCTGTGCCTGTGCCGTCTGCAGGAGTTCCCTGACCCGGCGGGTTTCGATGGCCGCCGGAGAGTCGCCGTCAACGGGGAGAGCCGCCAGCCGTGCTGCCGCAGCGACCATGTTCTCCAGCGGGTTATTATAATGACCCGGGAGTATTGGCACATACTGAGGCGGGGCAGGGGGCACCTGGGGAGGCCCCATCACTCGTGGCTGAATAAGGGGTCCAGACCCGGGCGCTATGACCCCTGGCGGGTTACTAGACCCTGCACCTGGCGTGTTGAAGAGGTTGCGTGGATCGTAAACCGGCGGGAGTCGAGACTGGGCTTTCTGATGCCTCCTTCTCATGACCTCGTTGGCCGCGTTCTGATCCATCGTGAGTTGGAAGGACTGCGCCTGAATCAGCTGAGTCCGGGCGTCGAGAGCCGCCCGCTCCGCAGCCAGCCTGATCCCTTCCGCTGCAAGATCCTCTTTAGCTTTTATCAAGTCCAATTTTAACTGTGCCACCTCCGCATCATGCTGAGCTTGATTCGCCGGGTCAACCGTGGCGGTTAACAGGGCCGTCATCTTGTCCGTGAGATCCATCAGCACCTGAGCCGGAGAAGGCACCGGGTTTCCCGTTCCAGCAGCGGGGTTTTGAACAGGCTGCGCGCCAGCGATAAAAACTCCAACCTGACTTGGCGGCTCAAAAAGGCCCGGAATACTGTCGCCATCGGAACCACCCATGAGCCTGCCATCTTGAAGTTGGTACAACGAGTTTGATTCATCGGTGGCTGACTCGCCGTCAGAGCCGGCGGCCGCCTCATCCCCAGATCCAGATGGGTTAGAGGGCCCTCCATGGATGCATCCCACAAAAGCGTGGTTCAAGGCAGGCCGGGCCCGGGCGGGTCGTGCGCGCTGAGCCGTTTCGACGAGACCGGCGCAGAGATCCGGCTCGGGGCCCGGCTCACCGATCTTGCCAATGAAGACATGAATTCCGCCGAAGGGGACCCGGTACCCGTACTCAATTGAGCCGGCGTCGGGGCCCCAGCCTGCATCGTTGATGTAGAGTTTGCCACGACGGCTCTTGGTCATCCGGCCCACAGCGTATCCCTTGAGCCCTTCGAAGCTGCCCTTCAAGAACTCAAATCCACCGTGCGCTGGCCCCACGGTGGGCGCCAACTGTCGTGGAATTGTCACGGCAGATGTCCTAAGGCTAGGACTTAGTCGTGGAGCCATCGCAAGTAGGAAGCTTGAAGGGGTTATGCGGGACAAGGAACACGAGGGTTTATACTGGTTCGGCCCCTTACGGTGAAGGTAAAAGCCTACGTCCAGTTTGGGGTGATCTTGATTAGGGTTACGATCGCCGGGAGTTAAACAACTATGCCCGGCTCTCGAAGAGATTGTTGTCGCCCTTAAACCGCTGCCGGGTCGTCCCTTTATATAGGGAGGCTGACGCCCAGCGGCCCTTAGAGTCCCGGCCGGCTCATAAGAGTGTCCGGCTCGGACTCTAAACTATACTTGCCTTACACTACAAGTTCTACTATAATAATGATTGTAACTACGGGCCTTAAGCCATATCCGGGTCTCAGCCCATCTCTGGCCCATCGTCTTGAAACTTGGCTCCGGGCTTCTGGCGACGACTGTATGAGTAACCCGACCCCTCCTGGCGGGTGACTCTAAGGTCTATATCCTCAACAATACCGGTTTTATGTTCCTTGAGTTTGCGTTCCTTACGCGGTTGGGTGATTTATGGGACCCCCTTGACAGTTCGCCTTGAATAAAACTCCTCCAGCAAGGCCCAACTTTGGTTTTACCATTTGCCACCTAAGCATTTTCCCCCGGGTTTTTGCGAGCCCGAGGGTCATCTTTATTTAAACCCCCGGGCCAGTGCTCCTCTGAGTATTGGTCCAACCTGTTAGTCGCCGGTGGCCACCAGGGGAAACTCTGGGCTCGCCTATCGGAAGCTTGGACAATCCGGTGTGCCCTGAGAACGAGATATGTGCAGCTGCTATCGGGATTTGTCGGCACAGTCGGGCAGCTTTGCTGGTCTTGTTTTACCATTGTCGAAATGTCTTGTAAACCGGGATTCCGAGACTGATCGGGTCTTTCCGGGAGAAGGTTTATCCTTCGTTGACCGTGAGAGCTTATGATGGGCTAAGTTGGGACACCCCTGCAGGGTATTATCTTTCGAAAGCCGTGCCCGCGGTTATGAGGCAGATGGGAATTTGTTAATGTCTGGTTGTAGAGAACTTGTCAATTGACCCAATTAAAATACATCAACCGTGTGTGTAGCCGTGATGGTCTCTTCTCGGCGGAGTCCGGGAAGTGAACACGGTTTGAGTTATGAATGACATAAGTAGGAGTTCAGGATCACTTCTTGGTCATTACTAGATGACGACCGTTCCGTTGCTTCTCTTCTCGCTCTCACTTGCGTATGTTAGCCATCATATATGCTTATTGCCTGCTGCAGCTCCACCTCATTACACCACCCTTGTCCTATAAGCTTAAATAGTCTTGATCTCGTGGGTGTCAGATTGCTGAGTCCTCGTGACTCACAGATTCTACCAAAACAGTTGCAGGTGCCGACGATGCCAGTGCAGATGATGGGATCGATCTCAAGTGGGAGTTCGATGAGGAACGTGGTCGTTACTATGTGTCTTTTCCTGATGATCAGTAGTGGAGCCCAGTTGGGACGATCGGGGATCTTGCATTTGGGGTTATCTTATTTTCATTTGGATCTTGACCGTAGACGGTCTATGTGTGTATTTTGGATGATGTATGGATTATATTTATGTATTGTGTGAAGTGGCGATTGTAAGCCAACTCTTTGTCCCATTCTTGTTCATTACATGGGATTGTGTGAAGATGACCCTTCTTGCGACAAAACCACAATGCGGTTATGCCTCTAAGTCATGCCTCGACACGTGGGAGATATAGCCGCATCGTGGGCGTTACACTGCTCCTGGGGTGTTAAAGAGATTTCTAGCGTCATAAACTGGCGGCAGGCGAGATCGGTGCCTCCTCTTCAGGACTTCGTTCGACGCACTCTGATCCAGCATAATCCAGTAAGCTTGTGCATCCAAGCGGCCCGCTCCGCGGCTATCCTGGTATCCTCAGCTGCTAAATCGGCTTTGGCCTGGGTGATCTGATCTTTCACCTTCGCGATTTCCGCATTGTGTGCATCCTGATCTGCCGGGTTAACCTCCGCCATCAGCGTTGCCAACGCGTCAAACAAATCAGATAAAACCTGAGCTGGCGGTCGCACAGGGCCTCCTGCCCCGACCGCTGCCGCCGTTGCTGATCCGGAAATCATCGCCGCTGCAGTCGAAGAGTGGAGCGCCGGTTGCATGCCGGCCATGAAGATCGCAACCCGATTTGGCAGATCAAAGTAGTCCGGAATACTGTCGCCATCGGAATAGCCCTCAATCCGACCATCTTGTAACTGATATAACGACTCGGTCTCTCCGGTCGATGACTCGTCGCCGGAATAAACGACGGTCTCACCACCAGATCCCGATCTATCCTTAGAATACCCTCGATGGATAACTCCCACGAAGGCACGCTTCATGACAGGCTTGACCCGGGCAGATCTCGCTCGCTGAACCGTTTCGATGAGGTCGATGCAGATGTCCGGCTCAGGGCCCGGTTCGCCGATCTTGCCAATGAAAACGTGTATGCCACCAAAGGGGACCTGGTACCCGTACTCGATTGAGCCGGCCTCGGGGCCCCAGCCTGCATCGTCGATGTAGAGCTTGCCGCGACGACTCTTGGTCATCCGGCCCACAGCGTAACCCTTAAGTCCTTCGAAGTTGCCCTCCAAGAACTTGAAACCATCGTGCGATAGCCCCACAGTGGGCGCCAACTGTCGTGGTTTTGTCACGGCAGATGTCCTAGAGAAAGGACTTAGTCGTGGAGCCATCGCTACGGGTTAGCTTAAAGGGGTTAAAGCGGACAAGGGACGCAAGAGAGTTTTATACTAGTTCGGCCCCTTACAATGAAGGTAAAAGCCTACGTCTAGTTGTGATGGAATTGATGGGGTTTCGATGACCAGGGAGCGAATACGCTTTGCCTGAGTCTCGAGTTGTTGTCTGTCCTTGAACCGCCGCCGGGTCGTCCCCTTATATACATGGGTTGACGCCCGTCGGTTTACAGAATCCGAGGCCGGCTCATAATCGTGTCCGGCTCGGTCTCTGCTACTTCTATCTTACAACACAAGTTTACATATCAATGCCGGTTTATATCTACAGGCCTTAAACCGGCTTTGGGCCCTGGGCCTACTTGAAGCGTCACCGTCTGTCTTCATGTACTTCAGATACAGAGGAACTACTCATGGGATTAACCCGGCCTCTCCTGGCCGGTTTACGCCCAGTGGTAATATCCCCAACACCCATGATGGTAAATCTTTGGTAGCATGACATTAAAGATAAAATCTCACATGTTTTTTTAGATTACGCACATGCTCTATATCATCATCAGGATGAAACCTATTCTTTAAGATGGATATAGGATCGGTTATCCCTCCATCTAGATTTATTAGGCTAGCGAGCCGTTTGATTAGACCAAGGCAGAGCACGCATTTTTATTTTCTGTAAACCCATCCATTATTATACCAGTCTTGAGAACAATCTTGTGGTTGGATGGTTAAGAGGATAGTTGTCCTTCTAACACACCAGGGATCAAACCACATGTTTGACACGTATGTGCCGAAGTGCCAGTGGTGTGTGTGTCTTTATAGGGTTATAAGTGTACACACATATATGTGAGTGTCTATGTCTGCATTGCGTTTCTCAAGAAAAGAAAAGTTAATCACCCGATAAGTCCAAATTTAAATGTGCTCAAGGGATTTGCTAAAAAATGCTCGGGTGATTTTTTTGGTTATGGCACTCGAGTTTCTGATCTCTAGAATTTATTTTCTGATTTGTGTTGGTTTGTGGAAAAGGACAGTGTGACAGGGCTAGGACAAGAGTTTTGCGGATTGCACAACAATGTATCTCTGCAACAGGTTCATGTTTTGGTACTTCATCACCGATGTCTTGTGACTATACTATAGATACTAATAAGGACTACAATGACCCTTCAATACACACGAACTGGGTGTAGCTCAGATGGTTAGATTCCTTGTGGTGGAGTCAGCCCACAAGGGTTCAAGTTATGTACTTGGCACTGGTGCTCGCATTAATCTCAAGATGTTATGCCCTCAATATCTTGAAGCTGCTTATATGCGTAGGGGGGCATTAGGATCCTTTCAGAATTTTCAAGAGGCTTTTGGAACATATTGAAGCTTTCATCACCTTCCAGAACATCCCGAGATAGTACCGGATATCACTGGGACACTCTCGGGACCTCCGGGAACAATTTTGAGATTATCAAAAACACTTTCGGACCCCTTCTCTCTTGTTCTCTATTATCGCATAGTATTCCTGTTGGGGAACGTAGTAATTTCAAAAAAATTCCTACGCACACGCAAGATCATGGTGATGCATAGCAACGAGAGGGGAGAGTGTTGTCCACGTACCCTCGTAGACCGACAGCGGAAGCGTTATCACAACGCGGTTGATGTAATCGTACGTCTTCACGATCCGACCGATCAAGTACCGAACGTACGGCACCTCCGAGTTCTACACACGTTCAGCTCGATGACGTCCCTCGAACTCCGATCCAGCCGAGTGTTGAGGGAGAGTTTCGTCAGCACGACGACGTGGTGACGATGATGATGTTCCACCGACGCAGGGCTTCGCCTAAGCTCCGCAACGGTATTATCGAGGTGTAATATGGTGGAGGGGGGCACCGCACACGGCTAAGAGATCTCAAGGATCAATTGTTGTGTCTCTGGGGTGCCCCCCTGCCCCCGTATATAAAGGAGCAAGGGGGAGGCAGCCGACCAAGGGGAGAGGCGCGCCATAGGGGGGAGTCCTACTCTAGGACTCCTCCTTTCCTTGTGGGAGTAGGAGAAGGGAAGGGGGAAGGAGAAAGAAGGAAGGGTGCGCCCCCCTTCCCTAGTCCAATTCGGACCAGACCACGGGGAGGGGTGCGGACACCTTTTGAGGCCTTTCTCTCCTTTCCCGTATGGCCCATTAAGGCCCAATACGAATTCCCGTAACTCTCCGGTACTCCGAAAAATACCCGAATCACTCGGAACCTTTCCGAAGTCCGAATATAGTCGTCCAATATATCGATTTTTACGTCTTGACCATTTCGAGACTCTTCGTCATATCCCCGATCTCATTCGGGACTCCGAACTCCTTCGGTACATCAAAACTCAATAAAACTGTCATCGTAACGTTAAGCGTGCGGACCCTACGGGTTCGAGAACTATGTAGACATGACCGAGACACGTCTCTGGTCAATAACCAATAGCGGAACCTGGATGCCCATATTGGCTCCCACATATTCTACAAAGATCTTTATCGGTCAGACCGCATAACAACATACGTTGTTCCCTTTGTCACCGGTATGTTACTTGCCCGAGATTTGATCGTCGGTATCTCGATACCTAGTTCAATCTCGTTACCGGCAAGTCTCTTTACTCATTCCGTAACACATCATCCCGCAACTAACTCATTAGTCACAATGCTTGCAAGGCTTATAGTGATGTGCATTACCGAGTGGGCCCAGAGATACCTCTCCGACAATTGGAGTGACAAATCCTAATCTCGAAATACGCCAACCCAACAAGTACCTTTGGAGACACCTGTAGAGCACCTTTATAATCACCCATTTACGTTGTGACGTTTGGTAGCACACAAAGTGTTCCTCCGGTAAACGGAGTTGCATAATCTCATAGTCATAGGAACATGTATAAGTCATGAAGAAAGCAATAGCAACATACTAAACGATCGAGTGCTAAGCTAACGGAATGGGTCAAGTCAATCACGTCATTCTCCTAATGAGGTGATCTCGTTAATCAAATGACAACTTATGTCTATGGCTAGGAAACATAACCATCTTTGATTAACGAGCTAGTCAAGTAGAGGCATACTAGTGACACTCTGTTTGTCTATATATTCACACATGTATTATGTTTCCGGTTAATACAATTGTAGCATGAATAATAAACATTTATCATGATACAAGGAAATAAATAATACTTTATTATTGCCTCTAGGGCATATTTCCTTCAATTCCTACATGTTGCTAATCATTAAGCGTGTGACCCTATAGGTTGGAGACAATGTGGACAAGTTTGTAACACCTTCCAGTCAATAATTATTAGCGAGATCTTGACACCCACAATAATCCCCACATAAAATTGAAGATCTTTATTAAACAAACCTTTTGTTATCACATGCAATTTCCTTGCCTCTCCATACTACCAAACATGAGGGGAGACTTTGATGGTATCATTGTGATCAACTCCTTGATCACTATACCTAGTTATCCTCATTACCGGTTTGTACTCTTTCCTTGTAATCGTATTCCGGTATACACATGATTAACTCCTTAGTCACAATACATGGTCAAGAGATGCTAGAAACTGTAATACCATGTGGCCCGAGAGTGTATATATCCATCGCCGGAGGGGCAAGTATAAGTCTTGCATATCTAGTACCACGGCATACTTCCTTGCGTTACCCAAAGTTAACTTTATAATTACCAAGTTATGGAGTAACATACAACATATTGACGACATGATCTCGCGTTATACCATATGATGGGTCTATCCAACACCATTATTACCCTAACAATGTGCTCTGATTATTGTTTTCATCCTCGTTATACATTAACTATGCACATGGTCATGAAAGCAGAACCATCAACAATACATGAGCAAGTTCAGAGGTCTAACTCTATTTGGTATTTATTTGGTATCAACAACACATGAAATTAGGTTTTCCTCCAAGACTTACATTCAAAACGAATGCAATTATAGCATTGAAATATAAACTTAATTCTGAACATGCAAATAAACAATAACAACTTTTATTATTGCCTCCATGGCATATTTCTAACAGTCTCACACTTGCACTATAGTCAGTAATCTAGTCAATGCTAATGCACCTAACATCTATGGCATTTTGGTCTTGTTCATGTTTTGTTTGTGTTCGAGGATTCGTCAATAGATCTGACACATTCAGTGTTGGAAATATGCCCTAGAAGAAATAAAAAATGTATTATTATACTTTTCATAATCATAATTAAGTTTATATTTCTGTGCTATGGTTGCATTGATCCTTAATATGAGATTTGAGGAAAAACTCAATTGCATGTGCGAAAAAACTCAGTGTTACCGGCAAGTCTCTTTACTCATTCCGTAACACATCATCCCGCAACTAACTCATTAGTCACAATGCTTGCAAGGCTTATAGTGATGTGCATTACCGAGTGGGCCCAGAGATACCTCTCCGACAATTGGAGTGACAAATCCTAATCTCGAAATACGCCAACCCAACAAGTACCTTTGGAGACACCTGTAGAGCACCTTTATAATCACCCATTTACGTTGTGACGTTTGGTAGCACACAAAGTGTTCCTCCGGTAAACGGGAGTTGCATAATCTCATAGTCATAGGAACATGTATAAGTCATGAAGAAAGCAATAGCAACATACTAAACGATCGAGTGCTAAGCTAACGGAATGGGTCAAGTCAATCACGTCATTCTCCTAATGAGGTGATCTCGTTAATCAAATGACAACTTATGTCTATGGCTAGGAAACATAACCATCTTTGATTAACGAGCTAGTCAAGTAGAGGCATAGTAGTGACACTCTGTTTGTCTATATATTCACACATGTATTATGTTTCCGGTTAATACAATTCTAGCATGAATAATAAACATTTATCATGATACAAGGAAATAAATAATACTTTATTATTGCCTCTAGGGCATATTTCCTTCAGTCTCCCACTTGCACTAGAGTCAATAATCTAGTTCACATCGCCATGTGATTTAACATCAATAATTCACATCACCATGTGATTAACACCCATAGTTCACATCTCTATGTGACCAACACTCAAATGGTTTACTAGAGTCAATAATCTAGTTCACATCGCTACGCGATTAACACCCAAAGAGTACTAAGGTGTGATCATGTTTTGATTGTGAGATAATTTTAGTCAACGGGTCTGCCACATTCAGATCCGTAAGTCTTTTACAAATTTCTATGTCTACAATGCTCTGCACGGCGCTACTCTAGCTAATTGCTTCCACTTTCAATATGTATCTAGACCGAGACTTAGAGTCATCTAGATTTAGTGTCAAAACTTGTATCGACGTAACCCTTTACGACGAACCTTTTTGTCACTTCCATAATCGAGAAATATATCCTTATTCCACCAAGGATAATTTTGACCGCTGTCCAGTGATCTACTATTGTACTCCCTTGCCAAAACCAGTGTAGGGTATACAATAGATCTGGTACACAACATGGCATACTTTATAGAACCTATGGCCAAGGCATAGGGAATGACTTTACTCTCTTTCTATCTTCTGCCGTGGTCGGGCTTTGAGTCTTACTCAATTTCACACCTTGTAACACAGGCAAGAACTCTTTCTTTGACTGTTCTATTTTGAACTACTTCAAAATCTTGTTAAGGTATGTACTCATGGAAAAACTCATCAAGCGTCTTCATCTATCTCTATAGATCTTGATGCTCAATATGTAAGCAGCTTCACCGAGGTCTTTCTTTGAAAAAACTCCTTTCAAACATTCCTTTATGCTTTGCAGAATAATTCTACATTATTTCCGATCAACAATATGTCATTCACATAAACTTATCAGAAATGCTGTAGTGCTCCCACTCACTTTCTTGTAAATACAGGCTTCATCGCAAGTCTGTATAAAACTATATCCTTTGATCAACTTATCAAAGCGTATATTCCAACTCTGAGATGCTTGCACCAGTCCATAGATGGATCGCTGGAGCTTGCATATTTTGTTAGCACTTTTAGGATTGACAAAACCTTCTGGTTGCATCATATACAACTCTTCTTTAATAAATCCATTAAGGAATGCAGTTTTGTTTATCCCTTTGCCAGATTTCATAAAATGCGGCAATTGCTAACATGATTCGGACAGACTTAAGCATAGATACGAGTGAGAAACTCTCATCGTAGTCAACATCTTGAACTTGTCGAAAACCTTCTGCGACAATTCTAGCTTTGTAGATAGTGACACTACTATCAGCGTCTGTCTTCCTCTTGAAGATCCATTTAATCTCAATGGCTCGCCGATCATCGGGCAAGTCAACCAAAGTCCACACTTTGTTCTCATACATGGATCTCATCTCAGATTTCATGGCCTCAAGCCATTTTGCGGAATCTGGGCTCACCATCGCTTCTTCATAGTTCGTAGGTTTGTCATGGTCTAGTAACATAACCTCCAGAACAGGATTACCGTACCACTCTGGTGCGGATCTTACTCTCGTTGACCTACAAGGTTTAGTAACAACTTGATCTGAAGTTTCATGATCATCATCATTAACTTCCTCACTCATTGGTATAGACGTCACAGGAACCGTTTCTTGTGATGAACTACCTTCCAATAAGGGAGCAGGTACAGTTACCTCATCAAGTTCTACTTTCCTCCCACTCACTTCTTTCGAGAGAAACTCCTTCTCTAGAAAGGATCCATTCTTAGCAACGAATGTCTTGCCTTAGGATCTGTGATAGAAGGTGTACCCAACTGTCTCCTTTGGGTATCCTATGAAGACACATTTCTCCGATTTGGGTTTGAGCTTATCAGGATGAAACTTTTTCACATAAGCATCGCAACCCCAAACTTTAAGAAACGACAACTTTGGTTTCTTGCTAAACCTCAGTTCATAAGGCGTCGTCTCAACGGATTTTGATGGTGCCCTATTTAACGTGAATGTAGCTGTCTCTAATGCATAACCCCAAAACGATAGTGGTAAATTGGTAAGAGACATCATAGATTGCACTATACCCAATAAAGTACGGTTATGACGTTCGGACACACCATTACACTGTGGTGTTCTAGGTGGCGTGAGTAGTGAAACTATTTCACATTGTTTTGACTGAAGGCCAAACTCGTAACTCAAATATTTTACCTCTGCGATCATATCGTAGAAACTTTTATTTTCTTGTTACGATGATTCTCCACTTCACTTTGAAATTCTTTGAACTTTTCAAATGTTTCAGACTTTGTGTTTCATCAAGTAGATATACCCATATCTGCTCAAATCATCTGTGAAGGTCAGAAAATAATGATACCTGCTACGAGCCTCAATATTCATCGGACCACATACATCTGTATGTATGATTTCCAACAAATTTGTTGCTCTCTCCATAGTACCGGAGAACGGCGTTTCAGTCATCTTGCCCATGAGGCACGGTTCGCAAGCATCAAGTGATTCCAAAATCCCATCAGTATGGAGTTTCTTCATGCGCTTTACACCAATATGACCTAAACGGCAGTACCACAAATAAGTTGCACTATCATTATTAACTTTGCATCTTTTCGCTTCAATATTATGAATATGTGTATCACTACGATCGAGATCCAACAAACCATTTTTCGTTGGTGTGTATGACCATAAAGGTTTTATTCATGTAAACAGAACAACAATTGTTCTCTAACTTAAATGAATAACCGTATTGCAATAAACATGATCAAATCATATTCATGCTCAACGCAAACACCAAATAACACTTATTTAGTTTCAACACTAATCCCGAAAGTACAGGGAGTGTGCGATGATGATCATATCAATCTTGGAACTACTTCCAACACACATCGTCACCTCGCCTTTTACTAGTCTCTGTTTATTCTGCAACTCCCGTTTTCGAGTTACTACTCTTTAGCAACTGAACCAGTATGAATTACCGAGGGATTGCTATAAACACTAGTAAAGTACACATCAATAATCTGTATATCAAATATACCTTTGTTCACTTTTACTAGTCTCTGTTTATTCTGCAACTCCCGTTTCGAGTTACTACTCTTAGCAACTGAACCAGTATCAATTACCGAGGGGTTGCTATAAACACTAGTAAAGTACACATCAATAATCTGTATATCAAATATACCTTTGTTCACTTTGCCATCCTTCTTATCCACCAAATAGTTGGGGTAGTTCCGCTTCCAGTGACCAGTCCCTTTGCAGTAGAAGCACTTAGTCTCAGGCTTAGGACCAGACTTAGGCTTCTTCACTTGAGCAGCAACTTGCTTGCCGTTCTTTTTGAAGTTCCCCTTCTTCCCTTTGCCCTTTTCTTGAAACTAGTGGTCTGATCAACCATCAACACTTGAAGTGGTCTCGTCAACCATCAACACTTGATGTTTTTCTTGATTTCTACCTTCGTCGATTTCAGCATCACGAAGAGCTCGGGAATTACTTTCGTCATCCCTTGCATACCATAGTTCATCACGAAGTTCTACTAACTTGGTGATGGTGACTAGAGAATTCTGTCAATCACTATTTTATCTGGAAGATAAACTCCCACTTGATTCAAGCGATTGTAGTACCCAGACAATCTGAGCACATGCTCACTAGTTGAGTGATTCTCCTCCATCTTTTTGCTATAGAACTTGTTGGAGATTTCATATCTCTCAACTCGGGTATTTGCTTGAAATATTAACTTCAACTCCTGGAACATCTCATATGGTCCATGACGTTCAAAACGTCTTTGAAGTCCCGATTCTAAGCCGTTAAGCATGGTGCACTAAACTATCAAGTAGTCATCATATTGAGCTAGCCAAACGTTCATAACATCTGCATCTGCTCCTGCAATAGGTCTGTCACCTAGCGGTGCATCAAGGACATAATTTTTCTGTGCAGCAATGAGGGTAATCCTCAGATCACGGATCCAATCCGCATCTTTGCTACTAACATCTTTCAACATAATTTTTCTCTAGGAACAATCAAAAATAAACACAGGGAAGCAACAACGCGAGCTATTGATCTACAACATAATTTGCAAAATACTATCAGGACTAAGTTCATGATAAATTTAAGTTCAATTAATCATATTACTTAAGAACTCCCACTTAGATAGACATCCCTCTAATCCTCTAAGTGATCACGTGATCCATATCAAGTAAACCATGTCCGATCATCACGTGAGATGGAGTAGTTTCAATGGTGAACATCACTATGTTGATCATATTTACTATATGATTCACGCTCGACCTTTTGGTCTCCGTGTTCCGAGGCCATATCTGTTATATGCTAGGCTCGTCAAGTTTAACCTGAGTATTCCGCGTGTGCAACTGTTTTGCACCCATTGTATTTGAACGTAGAGCCTATCACACCCGATCATCACGTGGTGTCTCAGCACGAAGAACTTTCGCAATGGTGCATACTCAGGGAGAACACTTATACTTTGATAATTTCGTGAAGGATCATCTTATAATGCTACCGTCAAACAAAGCAAGATAAGATGCATAAAGGATTAACATCACATGCAATCAATATAAGTGATATGATATGGCCATCATCATCTTGTGCTTGTGATCTCCATCTCCGAAGCACCGTGCTTGTGATCTCCATCTCCGAAGCACCGTCATGATCACCATCGTCACCGGCGCGACACCTTGATCTCCATCGTAGCATCGTTGTCGTCTCGCCAACTTATTGCTTTTACGACTATCGCTACTGCTTAGTGATAAAGTAAAACTATTACATGGCGATTGCATCTCATACAATAAAGCGACAACCATATGGCTCCTGCCAGTTGCCGATAACTCGGTTACAAAACATGATCATCTCATACAACACATTATATCACATCATGTCTTGACCATATCACATCACAACATGCCCTGTAAAAACAAGTTAGACGTCCTCTACTTTGTTGTTGCATATTTTACGTGGCTGCTACGGGCTTAGCAAGAACCGTTCTTACCTACGCATCAAAACCACAACGATAGTTTGTCAAGTTGGTGTTGTTTTAACCTTCGCAAGGACCGGGCGTAGCCACACTCGGTTCAACTAAAGTGAGAGAGACAGACACCCGCCGGTCACCTTTAAGCAACGAGTGCTCACAACGGTGAAACCAGTCTTGCGTAAGCGTACGCGTAATGTCGGTCCGAGCCGCTTCATCTCACAATACCGCTGAATCAAAGTATGACATGCTGGTAAGCAGTATGACTTATATCGCCCACAACTCACTTGTGTTCTACTCGTGCATAGCATCAACGCATAAAACCAGGCTCGGATGCCACTGTTGGGGAACGTAGTAATTTCAAAAAAAATTCCTACGCACACGCAAGATCATGGTGATGCATAGCAACGAGAGTGGAGAGTGTTGTCCACGTACCCTCGTAGACCGACAGCGGAAGCGTTATCACAGCGCGGTTGATGTAGTCGTACGTCTTCACGATCCGACCGATCAAGTACCGAACGTACGGCACCTCCGAGTTCTACACACGTTCAGCTCGATGACGTCCCTCGAACTCCGATCCAGCCGAGTGTTGAGGGAGAGTTTCGTCAGCACGACGACGTGGTGACGATGATGATGTTCCATCGACGCAGGGCTTCGCCTAAGCTCCGCAACGGTATTATCGAGGTGTAATATGGTGGAGGGGGGCACCGCACACGGCTAAGAGATCTCAAGGATCAATTGTTGTGTCTCTGGGGTGCCCCCCTGCCCCCGTATATAAAGGAGCAAGGGGGAGGCAGCCGGCCAAGGGGAGAGGCGCGCCATAGGGGGGAGTCCTACTCTAGGACTCCTCCTTTCCTTGTGGGAGTAGGAGAAGGGAAGGGGGAAGGAGAAAGAAGGAAGGGTGCGCCCCCCTTCCCTAGTCCAATTCGGACCAGACCATGGGGAGGGGTGCGGCCACCTTTTGAGGCCTTTCTCTCCTTTCCCGTATGGCCCATTAAGGCCCAATACGAATTCCCGTAACTCTCCGGTACTCCGAAAAATACCCGAATCACTCGGAACCTTTCCGAAGTCCGAATATAGTCGTCCAATATATCGATTTTTACGTCTCGACCATTTCGAGACTCCTCGTCATATCCCCGATCTCATCCGGGACTCCGAACTCCTTCGGTACATCAAAACTCAATAAAACTGTCATCGTAACGTTAAGCGTGCGGACCCTACGGGTTCGAGAACTATGTAGACATGACCGAGACACGTCTCCGGTCAATAACCAATAGCGGGACCTGGATGCCCATATTGGCTCCCACATATTCTACGAAGATCTTTATCGGTCAGACCGCATAACAACATACGTTGTTCCCTTTGTCACCGGTATGTTACTTGCACGAGATTTGATCGTCGGTATCTCGATACCTAGTTCAATCTCGTTACCGGCAAGTCTCTTTACTCGTTCCGTAACACATCATCCCGCAACTAACTCATTAGTCACAATGCTTGCAAGGCTTATAGTGATGTGCATTACCGAGTGGGCCCAGAGATACCTCTCCGACAATTGGAGTGACAAATCCTAATCTCGAAATACGCCAACCCAACAAGTACCTTTGGAGACACCTGTAGAGCACCTTTATAATCACCCATTTACGTTGTGACGTTTGCTAGCACACAAAGTGTTCCTCCGGTAAACGGAGTTGCATAATCTCATAGTCATAGGAACATGTATAAGTCATGAAGAAAGCAATAGCAACATACTAAACGATCGAGTGCTAAGCTAACGGAATGGGTCAAGTCAATCACGTCATTCTCCTAATGAGGTGATCTCGTTAATCAAATGACAACTTATGTCTATGGCTAGGAAACATAACCATCTTTGATTAACGAGCTAGTCAAGTAGAGGCATACTAGTGACACTCTGTTTGTCTATATATTCACACATGTATTATGTTTCCGGTTAATACAATTCTAGCATGAATAATAAACATTTATCATGATACAAGGAAATAAATAATACTTTATTATTGCCTCTAGGGCATATTTCCTTCAATTCCTACATGTTGCTAATCATTAAGCGTGTGACCCTATAGGTTCGAGACAATGTGGACAAGTTTGTAACACCTTCGAGTCAATAATTATTAGCGAGATCTGGACACCCACAATAATCCCCACATAAAATTGAAGATCTTTATTAAACAAACCTTTTGTTATCACATGCAATTTCCTTGCCGCTCCATACTACCAAACATGAGGGGAGACTTTGATGGTATCATTGTGATCAACTCCTTGATCACTATACCTAGTTATCCTCATTACCGGTTTGTACTCTTTCCTTGTAATCGTATTTCGGTATACACATGATTAACTCCTTAGTCACAATACATGGTCAAGAGATGCTAGACACTGTAATACCATGTGGCCCGAGAGTGTATATATCCATCGCCGGAGGGGCAAGTATAAGTCTTGCATATCTAGTACCACGGCATACTTCCTTGCGTTACCGAAAGTTAACTTTATAATTACCAAGTTATGGAGTAACATACAACATATTGACGACATGATCTCGCGTTATACCATATGATGGGTCTATCCAACACCATTATTACCCTAACAATGTGCTCTGATTATTGTTTTCATCCTCGTTATACATTAACTATGCACATGGTCATGAAAGCAGAACCATCAACAATACATGAGCAAGTTCAGAGGTCTAACTCTATTTGGTATTTATTTGGTATCAACAACACATGAAATTAGGTTTTCCTCCAAGACTTACATTCAAAACGAATGCAATTATAGCATTGAAATATAAACTTAATTCTGAACATGCAAATAAACAATAACAACTTTTATTATTGCCTCCATGGCATATTTCTAACAGTCTCACACTTGCACTATAGTCAGTAATCTAGTCAATGCTAATGCACCTAACATCTATGGCATTCTGGTCTTGTTCATGTTTTGTTTGTGTTCGAGGATTCGTCAATAGATCTGACACATTCAGTGTTGGAAATATGCCCTAGAAGAAATAAAAAATGTATTATTATACTTTTCATAATCATAATTAAGTTTATATTTCTGTGCTATGGTTGCATTGATCCTTAATATGAGATTTGAGGAAAAACTCAATTGCATGTGCGAAAAAATAAAGACCAATATAAACCCCAGTCATACCTCTAAGACCCCCCTCACCCCCGAGCACCCACCCACAGCTCCAAAGGAACAACCCCTTTCATGGCCAATGACCATGGCATGGGATGCACTGCATTACCGACTAATGACAAAACCGCCAAAATACTCCCCGAGCACCCATCGGCGGAGCTTACCATCCCAGATAAACCAAGACCAGGCCACCCATCTAGAGCGTGAACCCCGAGGCCACCCACCGCCTCGACTACATCCACCATTCGAGCATACGCGACATGGAACACTCACAAGCTGGCCCGGGCGCATGCGTGTAACCGTCTCACGCGAGCCAAGCACGCACAAGGTGCCTTGGTTCATGGGTGTACCCGGCTCACGTGAACTGAACAACCCAGTAGTAAATGAACCACGCTGACATGCTGACGGGAACCAAACAACCCGGTAAGAGATGAACGACGCTGACATGCCGACCCGGGCTCACCCAACGCAGGCGGAGCAATGCACGAGACGTTGCATGCAAGAACAACGAAAATCACCGCAGAAAGGTGGCCTTGAGCGCGGCCCATGGATCATGGACCCCCGAGGTAAAAAGGCACGATGCCCAATGCCCATGGAGATGGAACGGTCAAGAGCATGCCATGGAGCCATGAGCGACAGGCGTGCGTTGAAGGGACTCGCGAGCGCCGATGCCCCCTGGAGGCGGGTACTACTCCAGCACCCTATTCGGCCATGCAATGCTCATGGGCTGAACCGGGCGCACACGCCTCGCGCGAACCAAGCACGCACAGGGTGCCCGGACGACTTGGGTGTACCCGACTTGCGCGAACCGAAGAGCCCAATAGCAAATGAATGACGGTCACATGCCGACCCAAGCACATGCGCGTACCCGGCTTGTGCGAACTGAACAACCCGGCAGGAGACGAGAGACGTTGACGCGCCGACTCGGGCTTACTCGACGCATGCGAGGTAACGCATGACACAATGCACGTAGGCGCAACGAATAGCATCGCAGCAAGGTGGCCCCGATTGTGCTCGCGGCCAATGCGTCATGGACTTCCGTGGAAAAAAGGCGCAGTGCGGAGCGCCTGGGAAGATCGAACGGTCAGGAGCGCGCCAGGGAGCCATCAGTGCTTGGCGTGCACGGAACGGAGGGCACTCGGGAGCGCCGATGTCCCCAGGAGGCGGGTACTCCCTCTATCCTAATATATCTGCCCAAATACATTTTTTAAGGTTAATTTTGACCACGGATTAGAGCAATAGTACACAGGATCAAATCTTTTGTTGGAAACTGAGTGCATGACCGAGCAGGAAAAATATGCGGCTACGATCCTCAAGTCTACGTTCAGAAAGGAAGCAATGATTTAAGAATTAAGACACAGATTTTAATGTCACCAGAACAGGCAAGTGGCATGCTGCTAGCCAGTGACTGCGGTGTGTTCATCCTTTTATCTTTCTTCATCGCTCCTTTTCAGAGAAGAAACATCGACAACACTGTTATGCAAACATTACACATTTACACGACGCCGTAAATCTAGGGAGTTGATTATCTCTATCTACTTATTGATTGCACAGGAGCTTCGTAAACGTTTGCATGCTAACCAACTACCGAGTGTCAACCGTTACAAAGATCTGTAGTAAACTAGTAATAATGAAAAAGAAATTAAGCCTTGCTTTCTCATTAGTCCAAAACTCTATGAAGAGATTGCTAACCAACTAGAAGCACTACTCCAGGGAGAAGCTGATGAGCACAATGTGTCCTAGCTAGAAGAGAGTTGCAAAGATGATGCAGGCGAGGTGACGCGAATCAAAATGAGATGTTGGGGTTTTTTTTCCCGTAAGTGGAGAGATCATCTGACTCCTGAGAACCCAGACAGAAAAGGGGGCAAACTAATGCTGACAGCGCAATGTCACACAAGAAAGAAGCTGAACAAACACCGAATGCTCAGCCTCAAATGTGCTGCACACAAACGCTAGTATCCATCTTCAATCGTGACACTGCAGCAAGGATATAGATCACAGATCATAACTAAGAGACATGCAAATCAAGAGAGCACACAAGATAACTTGAAACACACACAACATCTTCTTGGGCATCACATCGAACTTCGGTAGGATCGACAGAAGGAACTAAGCTAGCGGCAGATCGCAGATCTGGAGTAGTACACTAGTAATATAAGATAGATCAACACACCTAACATTTCTAGTAGACAAAGACAACACTAACTTCAGTAGATAGACTTAAGAGACATGCATGCATGCATGTGCTGCGCTTCCCTAGTAAAGGAAGGCGGCGGCCGCTGCCTTGGGTCCGGCAGTGCGCAGGAGATGAAAGTAGAGCTGCGGGTTGGCCAGGAACGCCGCGCGGGAGAGAGGAATCCGGCGGCGCCTGGGGCCTTCATCATGGCGCCGGCGGCTACACCGGCAGGCCAGAAGAAGTATGGGCGCCGGCGACCACGGCGCCGGCGACCACCGCAACGGCTCCCAGCGCGCCCTCGCGCGTGGTGACCATGTCCTTGGCCTTCTGCTTCAGCGCCTCCATCTTGGCTTGGTTGTCTCTTGCTTGGACGATGTCGCCTGGCTGCAGCTCGAGAGGGAGAAGGGAGTAGTTGTTGGAGAGAGAGGGCGAGCTGGGTGAGGGTTTATAAAGACGGAGGTGGCCGTTGTGGCATGTGGGGAGCTACAGTTAATCTCCTTGTACTCGTTTATCAAGATGGGAATGGGTCGACCCGGACCAGGTCCCGTGGCCCCAAGGTCAATATGTGAGGCCATGGGTCGACCCATTTCAACAAAAAATTGTAGCCTCGCTGACCCGTTGGGTACCTGAGGCCGACCCAAAATCTAGCAAATTCATTTTTACAGCTCTGTTTGCACAGGCAGTGAAATGACAAGATCTAATCTTTTCAAATATCTAATTCTGTCTGCTCGCTAATTATGTGTGATCCATCCACTCTATTAACGTAAAGGAAGAAAGTCTAACGGAAAATGCCACACCTTGGGCCCATCTGCTCATTTGAGATATACAGGGATCACGTACATGTGCGCGCGGCAAGGAAAAAATCTAACCTAAACAAACGTCGTATGCCAAAACGGCTGGAGATTGGCTCTAGGTGTTTTTTACCAAATATACAAGAGATCGTATCAAATACTATAGACATAATTTAACAGTTTACTCTGTAAAGCATATACTCCATGTATCAGACTGGGTCGGCCCGTCTGACCCATCGGATCACACGGTGCCGGCTCTGTTGCCCCATATATTCTTTAGGGCCAACCCACTTGGCCCATTGGCCTTGACTTTTTGGGTCGGGTCAATGACCCAGCGGGCCGACCCGGCCCATTCCCATCTTGACTCGTTTATAAAAACATGTACTCCCCGTGGAGCTGAGTACTCTCGTTTCCGCTCGGTTACTCGATTTAATTGCTGAGTGAAGCTGAGTATGCTTTGGTTTCAACACGATTCCCCGTTTAAGATTTTTTTTTTTTCATTTTAGTTATCGACAATATTTTTCATTGAGATAAGCAAGCATCGGTCGATGCATGCGTACGCTAGCTAGGAGTATTATCCGATATAGTAAAAAGGGTAAATATAAAGTATGAGAGCGTGGCGATGGCGATATGGGTGAGCGTTGGTTCAATGCGGTTCTGACGTTGTGCACCGCGCCGCACCGCGCGCCAATGGGGCTTTCCTCGTGGAGGATGGCAGCCGGTGCCCCGCAGGCATGCGTGCTGCGATTCGTTGGCGCGTTTGAGAAACGGTGCCTCGCGCCGGTTGGACGTCGCGCGCGGCGGCATTTGGAAGAGCTATCCACACTTGTCATCTCGCGTGCGCGACCGAGCGGCCGATCCATCCCACGATTTTTTTAAGCCTCGCTTATTAGATGACGCGCAACACATAGTATACTCACGCATGCACGCCACCACACACGTCAGCTATGCGCCTACTAAGATATACTCCATCCGTTTCTTTTTAGTTTGTATATGAAATTTGATCAAAGTCAAGCTTTGTAAAGTTTGACTAATTTTATATTAAAAATTATCACATTCACAATATGAAATCAATATTATCAGATGCATGATGAAATGTATTTTCATATTATATAGTTTTAGTATTGTAGATGCTTATATTTTTTTATATAAATTTGATCAAACTTACATAGTTCGACTTCAAACAATTTTATATGCAGAGTAAAAAGGAAACAAAGAGAGTACAATCCGTACACACATCATGGCTTGAGAAACTTTCAAAACCATACGATTCTAATTACCCTTGTGGCCCCTAAACTTGTAAGGTGCCTACAAGGGAAAATACCCCGGGTGACACAGCCACGTCGATCTCAGTATCAATCTTGGCCGGGCTGGGTGGCCACTGCCAACCCCAACCATCGAGCCATGGTTTGTCCTCATGTCACAATTATTTTCATCCAACGGGTTTTAGAGCAGGTACAATAGTACACAGTCAGCAGGCTATTAGCAGTTCCACGTCATCAAATTCATAGCTGGAAGAGAGAGAGAATGAAGAGAAAAGGAGGGAGCGGGCGCTTGAGCTATCGCCGGCTCGAGCACAATTAACAAGAAATCAAACCTGCATGCAACCCGCATGCAGCCGTGTGAGCCCGCGCGCCTCTCCTTTCCACCAATGAGCCCGTGCCTTCTTTCCTTCTTTCACATGCAAGCATTAAATACCAGTAGCTAGTTTACAACCCATCTATTATATTAGCTGGCTATTATAACGGAATTGCCTTACACACGATCTTTTCTCATCCGATTCTGTACGACAAGAGAGAGGCTTGGTTCAATCTGATGTGGCCCACAAGCCCAGACCAGTCTTATCGTACACCACTTTGGATGAATTTCATCATACGTGTAGCAACACTCCTATTATAAAGGCTCCAAATGACATGGCATTGGTATATAGCCAGCAGCTGGCTTTCTTATTAATCATGCTCTTAGTGGGGAGTATCGTACATTAATATTATGCTTATGATACTAGCAGGCGGGGGGGGGGGGGGGGGGGGGGGGGGAGGGGGTGGCCGCCCCAGGCTCCCGAAACTGAGGGGGGCCCCAAGTTTGCTTGCCTATAGTAGTACTCAACCAGGTCCTCCTTGCTATCCGTGTTGCTGCTTACGCGCAGAGAAAAAAAAGATCGGAGGGAGTAGTACGCAACTACGCACTAGTCGTGTTATTGATTCCACGATCTCCATCAAAAGGCCCAACGAAGGTAGTAATTCACAGCGAGAACTCTGCCTGTAACGAGGACGCTTGATTACATGATTTCCATCGCGAGCCACCGTCTTCCGGATTTTCCTTCATCGGCAGCTGTTGATCATCGGCCCATTGGGCGCCATACATCGAGATATGCGGGTACGGCAACTCCGGGGCGAGATGCAAGTCTTCAGGGGCGGCGTACGACTGTTGCGAGACCATAGCTCGTAGACCATGTATGTTCAAGCCGAACAGGTGAAAGCATTGGTCGTCTTGAGTGTTGTCATACAGTCCTTGGAGCACCGGGAGAAATCCGTGGATGGCTTGAGGGCTCGATTTGGCGATGAGCCCTACATCTATTATGTCCCATCCAGGTAAATAGATATTACCATGTAAAATTCTTGATATAAGAAAAGTTTCGTAGATTTTACTTTTCTGCTTCTTGACCGAACTATATTGGTTGACGGTAGATAGTGTTTGCCTGTTCTTGCAACGTGAAATTACTTTCAGTTTGAGGAAAGCAATAAACGAAATACAAAAACATAGCCCAAAATACGCTATGTTATTAAATCCTAGGACATTGGTGTGGTTAACTTTGTTGTATTATTAATTAGGACCGCAATAAAGAGAAAAACAATGTTAATGTTGTCATCTTACAGATCAAAGTGCCGGCAGTGCTCATACCATTTTTCTAAAAGAAAACATCAATGGTCCCTATTGTATATTTTGTTTGTACTATAATGTACTCCCTCCGGTCCTTTTTACTCTGCATATAAGAATTGTTTGAAGTCAAACTTCGTAAAGTTTGACCGTATTTATATGGAAAAATATTAACATCTACAATGCTAAATTTATACAATATAAAAACTAAAGTCATGACGCATCTAATGTTTTGTTTTCACATTTTGAATGTTGATATTTTTCATATAAACTTGGTCAAAGTTTACGAGGTTTGATTTTAGACAAATCTTATATGCGAACTAAAAGGACGAGAGGGGGTACAAGCTAAAACCTTAAAACTTGCACCAAAGTTTATGTAGAGACAAGATTTTCAAAGTTGAAATTGCATTAGTTTGATGTTTATATTTAGTGGGCCTCGGATTCTAGTTTCACCATGGGCCCTCGAAAACTCAGGACCGGCCCTGGATACTAGTGTATGATATTATACTACACATATAACGCATAGTATCATATATACTCCCTCTTTTTTCTTTGTTTAGAAGGCTTATATATGTAATCTCATCAACCAAGATACACGTTGATTGGCTGGGATAAATTGATGTTGTTCGAAAACGCCCAATTAGCAACCCACTTTTTCTCCCCAAAAGATCGTGCTCACTGTAGTATTAATTCTCAGGAGATCGCCGACTACAGGTCCATTAGTCTCATTCACGCCATCCCGAAGATCATTGCGAAGGTCCTAGCGACAAGGCTGGCTCCTCACATGCACGCCCTCATCTCCAACGCGCAGAGTGCTTTCATCAAGCGGAGGTGCATCCACGACAACTTTCTGTATGTGCGTGGCCTTGCCAGACGACTCCACAAGAGCAAAATCCCCGCACTCCTTTTCAAGTTGGACATCCCTAAGGCTTTTGACTCGGTCAAATGGGAATACTTCATCGACCACCTTCAGCGGCGGGGTTTTCCACCGAGGTTCCGTGAGCGGATCACCGCTTTGCTTCGCTCTTCTTCCTCGCGGATTCTCCTGAATGGGGTCCCCGGGCAGTGCATCCGACATGGCCGTGGGTTCAGACAGGGCAACCCGCTCTCTCCTCTCTTGTTCGTCATTGCCATTGACCCGCTGCAACAAATCCTTGATCTTGCTACCCGGCGTGGTCTGCTCCATAAGATTAGGGGGCGGCGAACGGTATTCCGTACCTCGCTATATGCGGATGATGCGGCTCATGGCCCCTATTAAGAGAGATATTGATAACTTTGCGCACATCCTCGATGGCTTCGGAAAAGTGACGGGCCTTTGCACAAATTTCCTGAAGAGCTCGGTGGTCCCAATTAGATGTGGGAATATCAACCTGGATCCGATCCTTGCCTCTTTGCCGGCAACCCGCACTTCCTTCCCTATGAGGTACTTGGGTCTCCCGTTATCAGTACGGCAGCTCAGACGTGTTGATTTCCAGTTTCTTGAGGACAAGGTGGCGGCGAGGCTTGTGCCTTGGGATGGGCAAAATATTACCGCCATCGGCCGCGGCACCTTCGTCAAGTCCGTGCTTACATCTCAGGTCATCTTCCACATCATCGCCCTCAGTCCTCCAAAGAGCACCCTTCTGAGCATCACGAAGCTGAAGAGGGCCTTTCTTGTTGGGAAACGTAGTAATTTCAAAAATTTCCTACGCACACGCAAGATCATGGTGATGCATAGCAACGAGAGGGGAGAGTGTTGTCCACGTACCCTCGTAGACCGAAAGTGGAAGCGTTAACACAACGCGGTTGATGTAGTCGTACGTCTTCACGATCCGACCGATCAAGTACCAAACGCACGGCACCTCCGAGTTCAGCACACGTTCAGCTCGATGACGTCCCTCGAACTCCAATCCAGCCGAGTGTTGAGGGAGAGTTTCGTCAGCACGACGGCGTGGTGACGATGATGATGTTCTACCGACGCAGGGCTTCGCCTAAGCACCGCTACGATATTATCAAGGTGTAATATGGTGGAGGGGGGCACCGCACACGGCTAAGAGATCAATAGATCAATTGTTGTGTCTATGGGGTGCCCCCCTGCCCCCGTATATAAAGGAGCAAGGGGGAGGCCGCCGGCCAAGGAGGAGGGCGCGCCAAGGGGGGAGTCCTACTCCCACCGGGAGTAGGACTCCTCCTTTCCTTGTTGGAATAGGAGAAGGGAAGGGAGAAGGAGAAAGAAGGAAGGGGGCGCCCCCCTCCCTAGTCCAATTCGGACTAGTCCATGGGGAGGGGTGCGGCCACCCTTTGGGGCCTTTCTCTCCTTTCCCGTATGGCCCATTAAGGCCCAATACGAATTCCCGTAACTCTCCGGTACTCCGAAAAATACCCGAATCACTCGGAACCTTTCCGATGTCCGAATATAGTCGTCCAATATATCGATCTTTACGTCTCGACCATTTCGAGACTCCTCGTCAAGTCCCTGATCTCATCCGGGACTCTGAACTCCTTCGGTACATTAAAACATATAAACTCATAATATAATTATCATCGTAACGTTAAGCGTGCGGACCCTTCGGGTTCGAGAACTATGTAGACATGACCGAGACACCTCTCCGGTCAATAACCAATAGCGGAACCTGGATGCTCATATTGGCTCCCACATATTCTACAAAGATCTTTATCAGTCAAACCGCATAACAACATACGTTGTTCCCCTTGTCATCGGTATGTTACTTGCCCGAGATTCGATCGTCGGTATCTCAATACCTAGTTCAATCTCGTTACCGGCAAGTCTCTTTACTCGTTCCGTAATACATCATCCCGCAACTAACTCATTAGTTACAATGCTTGCAAGGCTTATAGTGATGTGCACTACCGAGTGGGCCCAGAGATACCTCTCCGACAATCGGAGTGACAAATCCTAATCTCGAAATACGCCAACCCAACAAGTACCTTTGGAGACACCTGTAGAGCACCTTTATAATCACCCATTTACGTTGTGACGTTTGGTAGCACACAAAGTGTTCCTCCGGTAAACGGGAGTTGCATAATCTCATAGTCATAGGAACATGTATAAGTCATGAAGAAAGCAATAGCAACATACTAAACGATCGAGTGCTAAGCTAACGGAATGGGTCAAGTCAATCACATCATTCTCCTAATGATGTGATCTCGTTAATCAAATGACAACTCATGTCTATGGCTAGGAAACATAACCATCTTTGATCAACGAGCTAGTCAAGTAGAGGCATACTAGTGACACTCTGTTTGTCTATGTATTCACACATGTATTATGTTTCCGGTTAATACAATTCTAGCATGAATAATAAACATTTATCATGATATAAGGAAATAAATAATTACTTTATTATTGCCTCTAGGGCATATTTCCTTCAGTCTCCCACTTGTACTAGAGTCAATAATCTAGTTCACATCGCCATGTGATTTAATATCAATAATTCACATCACCATCTGATTAACACCGATAGTTCACATTGTCATGTGACCAACACCCAAAGGGTTACTAGAGTCAATAATCTAGTTCACATCGCTATGTGATTAACACCCAAAGAGTACTAAGGTGTGATCATGTTTTGATTGTGAGATAATTTTAGTCAACGGGTCTGTCACATTCAGATCCGTAAGTATTTTGCAAATTTCTATGTCTACAATGCTCTGCACGGAGCTACTCTAGCTAATTGCTCCCACTTTCAATATGTATCTAGATCGAGACTTAGAGTCATCTAGATTAGTGTCAAAACTTGCATCGACGTAACCCTTTACGACGAACCTTTTGTCACTTCCATAATCGAGAAACATATCCTTATTCCACTAAGGATAATTTTGACCGCTGTCCAGTGATCTACTCCTAGATCACTATTGTACTCCCTTGCCAAAATCAGTGTAGGGTATACAATAGATCTGGTATACAGCATGGCATACTTTATAGAACCTATGGCCAAGGCATAGGGAATGACTTTCATTCTCTTTCTATCTTCTGCCGTGGTCGGGCTTTGAGTCTTACTCAATTTCACACCTTGTAACACAGGCAAGAACTCTTTCTTTGACTGTTCTATTTTGAACTACTTCAAAATCTTATTAAGGTATGTACTCATTGAAAAAACTTATCAAGCGTCTTGATCTATCTCTATAGATCTTGATGCCCAATATGTAAGCAGCTTCACCGAGGTCTTTCTTTGAAAAACTCCTTTCAAACACTCCTTTATGCTTTGCAGAATAATTCTACATTATTTCCGATCAACAATATGTCATTCACATATACTTATCAGAAATGTTGTAGTGCTCCCACTCACTTTCTTGTAAATACAGGCTTCACCGCAAGTCTGTATAACTCTATATCCTTTGATCAACTTATCAAAGTGTATATTTCAACTCCGAGATGCTTGCACCAGTCCATAGATGGATCGCTGGAGCTTGCATATTTCGTTAGCACTTTTAGGATTGACAATACCTTCTGGTTGCATCATATACAACTCTTCTTTAATGAATCCATTAAGGAATGCAGTTTTGTTTATCCATTTGCCAGATTTCATAAAATGCGGCAATTGCTAACATGATTCGGACAGACTTAAGCATCGCTGCGAGTGAGAAAATCTCATCGTATTCAACACTTTGAACTTTGTCAAAAACCTTTTGCCGACAAGTCTAGCTTTGTAGATAGTATCACTACTATCAGCGTCCGTCTTCCACTTGAAGATCCATTTATTTTTTATGGCTCGCCGATCATTGGGCAAGTCAATCAAAGTCCATACTTTGTTCTCATACATGGATCCCCTCTCAGATTTCATGGCCTCAAGCCATTTTGCGGAATCTGGGCTCACCATCGCTTCTTCATAGTTCGTAGGTTCGTCATGGTCTAGTAACATAACCTCCAGAACAGGATTACCGTACCACTCTGGTGCGGATCTTACTCTGGTTGACCTACGAGGTTCAGTAATAACTTGATCTGAAGTTCCATGATCATCATCATTAACTTCCTCACTAATTGGTATAGGTGTCACAGAAACTGGTTTCTGCGATGAACTACTTTCCAATAAGGGAGCAGGTACAGTTACCTCATCAAGTTCTACTTTCCTCCCACTCACTTCTTTCGAGAGAAACTCCTTCTCTAGAAAGGATCCAATTTTAGCAACGAATGTCTTGCCTTCGGATCTGTGATAGAAGGTGTACCCAACAGTCTCCTTTGGGTATCCTATGAAGACACATTTCTCCGATTTGGGTTTGAGCTTATCAGGATGAAACTTTTTCACATAAGCATCGCAACCCCAAAATTTTAAGAAACGACAACTTTGGTTTCTTGCCAAACCAGAGTTCATAAGGCGTTGTCTCAACGGATTTTGATGGTGCCCTTTTTAACGTGAATGTAGCTGTCTCTAATGCATAACCCCAAATCGATAGTGGTAAATTGGTAAGAGACATCATAGATTGCACTATATCCAATAAAGTACGGTTATGACGTTCGGACACACCATTATGCTGTGGTGTTCCAGGTGGCGCGAATTTGTGAAACTATTTCACATTGTTTTAATTGAAGACCAAACTCGTAACTCAAATATTTGTCTCCGCGATCAGATCGTAGAAACTTTATTTTCTTGTTACGATGATTTTCTACTTCACTCTGAAATTATATGAACTTTTTAAATGTTTCAGACTTTTGTTTCATTAAGTAGATATACCCATATCTGCTCAAATCATCTTTGAAGGTCAGAAAATAATGATACCTGCTACGAGCCTCAATATTCATCGGGCCACATACATCTGTATGTATGATTTCCAACAAATCTGTTGCTCTCTCCATAGTTCCGGAGAACGGCGTTTTAGTCATCTTGCCCATGAGGCACGGATCGCAAGCATCAAGTGATTCATAATCAAGTGATTCCAAAATCCCATCAGTATGGAGTTTCTTCATGCGCTTTACACCAATATGACCTAAACGGCAGTGCCACAAATAAGTTGCACTATCATTATTAACTTTGCATCTTTTGGCTTCATTATTATGAATATGTGTATCACTACGATCGATATCCAACAAACCATTTTCGTTGGTGTGTATGACCATAGAAGGTTTTTATTCATGTAAACAGAACAACAATTGTTCTCTAACTTAAATGAATAACCGTATTGCAATAAACATGATCAAATCATATTCATGCTCAACGCAAACACCAAATAACACTTATTTAGTTTTAACACTAATCCCGAAAGTATAGGGAGTGTGCGATGATGATCATATCAATCTTGGAACTACTTCCAACACACATCGTCACCTCGCCTTTTACTAGTCTCTGTTTATTCTGCAACTCCCGTTTTCGAGTTACTACTCTTTAGCAACTGAACCAGTATCAAATACTGAGGGGTTGCTATAAACACTAGTAAGTACACATCAATAACATGTATATCCAATATACCTTTGTTCACTTGCCATCCTTCTTATCCACCAAATATTTGGGGCAGTTCCGCCTCCAGTGACCAGTTCCTTTGCAGTAGAAGCACTTAGTCTCAGGCTTAGGTACAGACTTGGGCTTCTTCACTTGAGTAGCAACTTGCTTGCCGTTCTTTTTGAAGTTCCCCTTCTTCCCTTTGCCCTTTTCTTGAAACTAGTGGTCTCGTCAACCATCAACACTTGAAGTGGTCTCGTCAACCATCAACACTTGATGTTTTTCTTGATTTCTACCTTCGTCGATTTCAGCATCACGAAGAGCTCGGGAATTACTTTCGTCATCCCTTGAATATTATAGTTCATCACGAAGTTCTACTAACTTGGTGATGGTGACTAGAGAATTCTGTCAATCACTATTTTATCTGGAAGATTAACTCCCACTTGATTCAAGCGATTGTAGTACCCAGACAATCTGAGCACATGCTCACTAGTTGAGCGATTCTCCTCCATCTTTTAGCTATAGAACTTGTTGGAGACTTCATATCCCTCAACTCGGGTATTTGCTTGAAATATTAACTTCAACTCCTGGACCATCTCATATGGTCCATGACGTTCAAAACGTCTTTGAAGTCCCGATTGTAAGCCGTTAAGCATGGTGCACTAAACTATCAAGTAGTCATCATATTGAGCTAGCCAAACGTTCATAACGTCTGTATCTGCTCCTGCAATAGGTCTATCACCTAGCGGTGCATCAAGGACATAATTTTTCTGTGCAGCAATGAGGATAATCCTCAGATCACGGATCCAATCCGCATCTTTGCTACTAACATCTTTCAACATAATTTTTCTCTAGGAACATATCAAAAATAAACACAGGGAAGCAACAACGCGAGCTATTGATCTACAACATAATTTGCAAAATACTATCAGGACTAAGTTCATGATAAATTTAAGTTCAATTAATCATATTACTTAAGAACTCCCACTTAGATAGACATCCCTCTAATCATCTAAGTGATTACGTGATCCAAAGCAACTAAACCATGTCCGATTAACACGTGAGATGGAGTAGTTTCAATGGTGAACATCACTATGTTGATCATATCTACTATATGATTCACGCTCGGCCTTTCGGTCTCTGTGTTCCGAGGCCATATCTGCATATGCTAGGCTCGTCAAGTTTAACCTGAGTATTCCGCGTGTGCAACTATTTTGCATCCGTTGTATTTGAACGTAGAGCCTATCACACCCGATCATCACGTGGTGTCTCAGCACGAAGAACTTTCGCAACGGTGCATACTCAGGGAGAACACTTATACTTTGATAATTTAGTGAAGGATCATCTTATAATGCTACCGTCAATCAAAGCAAGATAAGATGCATAAAAGATAAACATCACATGCAATCAATATAAGTGATATGATATGGCCATCATCATCTTGTGCTTGTGATCTCCATCTCCGAAGCACCGTCATGATCACCATCGTCACCGGCGCGACACCTTGATCTCCATCGTAGCATCGTTGTCGTCTCGCCAACTATTGCTTTTACGACTATCGCTACCGCTTAGTGATAAAGTAAAACAATTACATGGCGATTGCATTGTATACAATAAAGCGACAACCATATGGCTCCTGCCAGTTGCCGATAACTCGGTTACAAAACATGATCATCTCATACAACAAATTATATCACATCATGTCTTGACCATATCACATCACAACATGCCCTGCAAAAAAAGTTAGACGTCCTCTATTTTGTTGTTGCAAGTTTTACGTGGCTGCTACGGGCTTAGCAAGAACCGTTCTTACCTACGCATCAAAACCACAACGATAGTTTGTCAAGTTGGTGCTGTTTTAACCTTCGCAAGGACCGGCCGTAGCCACACTCGGTTCAACTAAAGTGAAAGAGACAGACACCCACCAGTCACCTTTAAGCAACGAGTGCTCTGAACGGTGAAACCAGTCTCGCGTAAGCGTACGCGTAATATCGGTCCGGACCGCTTCATCTCACAATAGCGCTGAACCAAAGTATGACATGCTGGTAAGCAGTATGACTTATATCGCCCACAACTCACTTGTGTTCTACTCGTGCATAGCATCAACGCATAAAACCAGGCTCGGATGCCACTGTTGGGGAACGTAGTAATTTCAAAAATTTCCTACGCACACGCAAGATCATGGTGATGCATAGCAATGAGAGGGGAGAGTGTTGTCCACGTACCCTCGTAGACCGAAAGCGGAAGCGTTAACACAACGCGGTTGATGTAGTCGTACGTCTTCACGATCCGACCAATCAAGTACCGAACGCACGGCACCTCCGAGTTCAGCACACGTTCAGCTCGATGACGTCCCTCGAACTCCGATCCAGCCGAGTGTTGACGGAGAGTTTCGTCAGCACAACGGCGTGGTGACGATGATGATGTTCTACCGACGCAGGGCTTCGCCTAAGCACCGCTACGATATTATCGAGGTGTAATATGGTGGAGGGGGGCACCGCACACGGCTAAGAGATCAATAGATCAATTGTTGTGTTTATGGGGTGCCCCCCTGCCCCCGTATATAAAGGAGCAAGTGGGTGGCCGCCGGCCAAGGTGGAGCGCGCGCCAAGGGGGGAGTCCTACTCCCACCGGGAGTAGGACTCCTCCTTTCCTTGTTGGAATAGGAGAAGGGAAGGGAGAAGGAGAAAGAAGGAAGGGGGTGCCCCCCTCCCTAGTCCAATTCGGACTAGTCCATGGGGAGGGGTGCGGCCACCCTTTGGGGCCTTTCTCTCCTTTCCCTTATGGCCCATTAAGGCCCAATGCGAATTCCCGTAACTCTCCGGTACTCCGAAAAATACCCGAATCACTCGGAACCTTTCCGATGTCCGAATATAGTCGTCCAATATATCGATCTTTACGTCTCGACCATTTCGAGACTCCTCGTCAAGTCCCTGATCTCATTCGGGACTCCGAACTCCTTCGGTACATCAAAACATATAAACTCATAATATAACTGTCATCGTAACGTTAAGCATGCGGACCCTTCGGGTTCGAGAACTATGTAGACATGACCGAGACACCTCTCCGGTCAATAACCAATAGCGGAACCTGGATGCTCATATTGGCTCCCACATATTCTACGAAGATCTTTATCGGTCAAACCGCATAACAACATACGTTGTTCCCTTTGTCATCGGTATGTTACTTGCCCGAGATTCGATCGTCGGTATCTCAATACCTAGTTCAATCTCGTTACCGGCAAGTCTCTTTACTCGTTCCGTAATACATCATCCCGCAACTAACTCATTAGTTACAATGCTTGCAAGGCTTATAGTGATGTGCATTACCGAGTGGGCCCAGAGATACCTCTCCGACAATCGGAGTGACAAATCCTAATCTCGAAATACGCCAACCCAACAAGTACCTTTGGAGACACCTGTAGAGCACCTTTATAATCACCCAGTTACGTTGTGACGTTTGGTAGCACACAAAGTGTTCCTCCGGTAAACGGGAGTTGCATAATCTCATAGTCATAGGAACATGTATAAGTCATGAAGAAAGCAATAGCAACATACTAAATGATCGAGTGCTAAGCTAACGGAATGGGTCAAGTCAATCACATCATTCTCCTAATGATGTGATCTCGTTAATCAAATGACAACTCATGTCTATGGCTAGGAAACATAACCATCTTTGATCAACGAGCTAGTCAAGTAGAGGCATACTAGTGACACTCTGTTTGTCTATGTATTCACACATGTATTATGTTTCCGGTTAATACAATTCTAGCATGAATAATAAACATTTATCATAATATAAGGAAATAAATAATTACTTTATTATTGCCTCTAGGGCATATTTCCTTCATTTCTTTGGGTGGGCACTAGCAAGATTACTGGGGCCAAGTGCAAGGTCAAGTGGAACTCAGTTTGTCGGCCGACGGATCTTGGAGGGCTTGGCATCCTGGACATCGATATGTTTGCCCGAGCCCTTCGGCTTAGATGGCTTTGGTTCGAGTGGGCGGACCCGTCCAAGATGTGGGTGGGGATGGGCACTCCTTGTGATGAGCTGGACCATGACCTCTTCTATGCCTCCACTCGTCTCACCATTGGCAACGGGGCATGTGCGCCGTTCTGGGATTCCCCTTTGGTTAACGGTGAAAAGCCGTCCAGCATTGCTCCGCTCATCTTCGAGGCTTCCACTCGAAAGAACTGAAAGGTTAGGGAGACCATGCACGCCGATGCGTGGCTGTCCAAGATCAAGCTCCCCAACAATTGGTCGATGGATCACATCCGGCAGCTTGTCACGCTCTGGGCCCGTATGAGGGCCGTCCCCCTTCGGGCGGATGCTGAGGATCCTATTGCTTGGAAGCATGCCGCCAACGGAGTCTATTCCGCTTCCTCCACGTACAAGGCTCAACTCTGTGGCTTGGTCCGATCGCCTTTGGGCCCTGTGATCTGGAAGGCCTGGGCCCCTCCGAAGACGAAGTTCTTTGCCTGGTTAGCAATTCAAAACCGCGTCTGGACAGCGGATCGTTTGGAAAGAAGAGGATGGCCAAACTGTGGCCTGTGTCAGCTTTGTAAGCAGGCGACGGAGACGGTGGACCATCTCTTCTTCAGATGCCGGTTCTTTCTCCGCCTTTGGGTCATGATCAAAGGGTGGCTCCAGCTTGACTACCTCGACATCTCTTCTTGGGCTAGGCATCGCTCGGTAAAGGATTGGTGGCTCAGCATGTCGGCCTCCCATGCCATGAACCGGAAGGCGATGGCCTCTCTCACCCTGCTCACCTGTTGGTTTATATGGTGTGAGAGAAACGCGAGGGTTTTTCGGCACAAGTCGACGCTCCCGTCCATTCTGCTCTCCAACATTCGGGATGAGATCGGCCTTTGGGTGCTTGCGGGCGCAAAACATTTGGGTAGCATCATTCCGGGAGAGTAGTGGCTTGTAATATTTCGTTTTTCCTGCTTTTCCGTGTAAAAGCAACTCTAAACTCCTTAATTAATGGATGAGGCAAATCTTTTGCCTCCGTTTCGAAGAAAAATTCTCAGGCCGTCGAGCTGCACGCGTTGGTCGATGTTCAGTGTGCTATTACATGCAAGTAGCTGGATGCACAACTTTTTTTATTAAAAAAAAATTCCGACCTATTCTTTAGCAGTCAAGTTATTACAAAGAACCCCAGTAGTAGATCATCTGGCCCACATATCGGTGCGTAGAGGTACATTTTCGTAACGATTTTTTTTTCGACTGGGGGAGCTCCAGGCCCCTCAAATCTGCGGCATGCAAACACTAGTATCCATCTTCGATCTTGAGATTTTTGGAATGATATAGATCATAGACCACATGCAAATCAATAGAGCACACTAAGATAACTTGACACACACACACACACCAAAAAAACTTGACACACACAACATCTTCTTAGATGTTGTGTGTGTCAATTGAACCAAAGCTCATCCACATCCCCTGGCTTGCATAGTCTACGCATCCAACATCAAGCGATCCAGTATATAGCATGTGTTCTGACGTTCTGTACCGCGCCGCGCCGTGCGCCAATCGGGCTTTCCTCGGGAAGGATGGCAGCCGGAGACCCGCAGGCATGCGTACTGCAATTCGTGGGCGCGTTTGAGGAAAAATGGTGCCTCGCACCGGTTGGAGGAAGCGCGCGGCGGCATCGGGAGCTATCGACACTTGTCATCTCGCATGCTCGTCCGAGGCCGATGCATGTCACGGGTCCGTTCTGTTCCAAGGCAAAAGCAATATATGTGAATGGCAAATGAGCTCTTGTATGGAAAATATTACGCCTCTATGTTTCATAATGTAGTGTCAAGAAATGTCGACAATTTAATACAGAGGATGTACAATACCCCCTCTGTTTCAGTTTGTACAAGTCCTGCGCGTATACCTAGGTTGCCAATTTTATTACCTAATATAATCTATATAACACAAAAATTATACCGTTTGAAAATAGAACATCTGAAGTTTATATTGGTATATTTTTATAATATACGACTTGTATTAGGTTGGTTAATTTAACAACCTAGGGGTACGCGCACGCCCTGTAAAGTGAGAGAGAGGGAGTATGTCTAGAACAGATGCGACGATATAAAAAGACATCAGTTACTAGTCAAGAGACACAACGTCTTTTTAGGTTGGTTATAGCAAAAAGTAATTTAGATTAGTAACATACATGTGTTACTAGTTTTTGTTAGTAAATACTCCCTCCGTTTGCAAAAAACCGTACGTTTCACGTTTGGAAATTTCCACATAAATCAAGAAAATAGATGACTTACCCTAAAAAAAAGAGCTGAGTTTGCTCAATGGCCTAATTAGCCTAAAAAAGTAGACACATGCGTGCATGCAACTATTGAAAGAAGGCCATTAAATAACTGTAGCTTGCATGCAGTAATTAAGGTAAATACGAAAGGGACTCAAATGAGGCTAGTCATAATGGGAGTAATATCATCTCCAATAGATGGTCCAAATGTAAAAATATCTAACTTTTGGACCGTTTGGAGCAAAAAACGTTGCTCCAACAAACGTTTCATATGTAAAAAAAAATTGGACCGCGGCCTTCCGGTGATGTAAAAATGAAAACTTTGTGATCCAAATTAGATCACGAGATGCAACTGGTCCAAAACCGCGGCCGCCCGCCAAACGCCCAACCGCCACTTCATTCGCCTTTCGCCTCGCGACCGCCCGCCCGCGACCCGCCCGTCCGCCTTCCGCTGCCGCCATGGCCGAAGCCGACGACCCCGCCGCAGCCGGTGGGTTGACCCACGTCGCCGCCGCCGCTGCCGCCGCGGCGAACTCGCCCTCCGCCACCGCGTCCACGCCGCCGCCCCGGACTCGCACCACCCCGGCCTGTCGCCCCCGCGCCGGCCGTTCCTGCGAAGGCGCCGAAGGTACGAAAACGGGCGGCTAATCGCAGCCGGAACCAGGCCGAAATTGCGGCGCGGCCGGCCAAAAACTCGAAGGAAGCCGCGGCGGCTCGGGCCGACGACTCGCAGCTAGGGCCGGCCACCTCCTCCAGCAGCCAAGGAGCCTCGGCTGCGGCGTTTCCTCCACCTCCGCCGCCGCCACCGCCGACCGTGGAGGAAGATTTGGCCATGCCAACGGCCACCGCCTCCAACATGTTCGATGAAATGTCGCAAAGGTAAAAAAAAATATTTTGTGCTTTTGTTTGTGGTTTCAAATTGAAGTGATGTTGAATGTTTGCACGTTCAATTGTAGTCTTGATGACGAAGCTTTTTTTGCATGCGACAAATGTGGCAAATGATGATTTTGTGTCGCACGAGTATGTGTCACAAGAATATGAAACCCAATATGGTGATGACAATCTTGACATGGACGATGAGGGCCTTTGTTGCGAAGGGAAGAAGTGGAAATTATACCAATGCGGAGGATGTGTTGATATGCACCGCATGGAAGAAGTCTCTCAAGATGCATCCGTTGGAAGCGACCAAACGGTTAACACCTATTGGTAACGCATCAAGGATTACTTCAATGAGCGCAACACAAGTGGTCACTTCGGTTCGAGCGACTCTATTCGCCAACGTTGGTCCACCATCAACGTTGAATGCCAAAAGTGGGCCGGTTGCTTGTCAAATGTTGCTCGCATGAACCCAAGTGGTTGCGGTGATAGTGATTTGGTAAATATTTCCTGTCCGTGCGTGTTTTTCCAAATATTAGATTGTTCCACATTTTGATGATGACGTGTTGGTTGTTTTATTGTAGAAAATGATTGCCCAAGGATTGTTTCGAGAGCGGAACATGAAAGGCGAGAAGAAGAAAAGGAAAGGAAAAGCTTTCACTTTTCATCATTGCTTCAAAGAGCTCAAGGATGAGGAGAAGTGGAAAACTAGAGAAACTTTTGATGCTTCGAAGAAGAAGAGTGTGGAGATTGAGGATGAAGAAGATGATGCCGGTGAGGATAGGAGCCCCACTCCTAACTCCGCGACAAAATCATATAGGCCCGATGGGAACAAGAAAGTGAAGGGAACCAAGGCCAGAGACAATGATCTCAAGGAAGGATTTGATGCCATTGTCACGGCGAGGAAAGAGTACGCCGAAGAAAAAAATGTCGAAACTCAAGGAAATAGAGGAGAGGAGTGAGGCCGAGTGGCGGAGGGCGGCGGCCGAAGAGAAAAGGGCGGCGGCCGAGGAGAGGTTGGCGGCGGCCGAGGAGAGGAAGGTGGAACTAGAGGAGAAAAAGGCCGCGACCGAGGAGATGAAGATGGTCGAGGAGAAGGCACTCAAGTTTATGTTCATGGACATATCTAGTCTTGATCCCAAGGCAAAGGCCTATGTTGAACTTTGTCGCCATGAAATGCTCATGAAGAAGCAAATGCTCATGAGGCAAATAATGATGGGAGGAGGCATGGGAGGAGGCATGGGAGGTGCCATGGGAGGTGCCATGGGAGGAGGCATGGGAGGTGCCATGGGAGGTGCCATGGAGGAGGCATGGGAGCTGGCATGGGTGGCTACATGAACATGATGGGAGGTGGCTTCGGTGGCTACATGAACATGATGGGAGGTGGCTTCGGTGGCAACATGGAAGGTGGCTTTGGTGGCATGGGAGCCGGCTTCGGAGGCAACATGACCAGCATGGGAGGTGCCTTTGGCGGCAACACGATGGGCGGCTTCGGAGAAAACATGACCGGCATGGGAGGTGGCTTTGGCGGCAACACGATGGGTGGCAACATGAGCGACATGGGAGGCAATGAAGGTGCTTCCGATCGTTCTCTCGGCAACGATACTTCACCGCTTCACAACGTCGACAAAGAAGGCGATGATGATGATGATCGTACCACGGTTCAGAACGCCGGTGGTGTTGACGATCCACATGAATGATATTCATGTGTATTTTAATTTGTAGGCCAAAAAACTTTGATTGGGACGTTTGAAAGGGCATGTAGCCCCTAAGTGTGGTTTTGGTAATTGAATGACAATCTCTATGGACTAATATTTTCAGTGAGATACATTTGAAGGTTTTGTCCATAGATGGTGCCTCAAGGATATTGGATGGAATCAAGGATGAAGTCCATATATATGAAGATAATGCCTCAAGGATATTGGATGGAATCAAGGACGAAGTCCATATATATGAAGATAATGCCTCAAGGATATTGGATGGAATCAAGGATGAAGTCCATATAGATGAAGTTATTTGCTCCAAGCTTTGGTATTAAATGACAATTCCTATGGAGCATCAAGTGCATTGGATCTTATATGAAGATATGTTCCATAGTGATGCTTGAAGTTCTTTGGGTTGTTATGTGAAGATTGCCATCAAAGCATCCGAAGAAGTCCTCATGGTATCCCTCTCTGGATACCCCATGCACACGGGCTTATACCATGCGCACGGGGTTGAGTGTCAACTCTCTGGATACCCCGTGCTCACGGGGCCTAGGTATTGGCTCTCGAGATTCCATATCCAGTGAGGTTTCAAGTTGGTCTTTTGAGGATCAAGGCTTGAGAGAATAATCAAAGAGAAGAATTCGAGTTATGGTTTCAAGACAAGATCATGGTGAGCTCATGTGTTGGGTTTTGGTTGATCAAGCCTTGAAGCAAGCAACTAGAGTGAAGAATTCATTATGCCTCTCAAGACAAGATCATGTTGATCAAGTCTTGAAGCAAGCAACTAGAGTGACGAATTCATTATGCCTCTCAAGACAAGATCATGTTGATCAAGTCTTGAAGCAAGCAACTAGAGTGACGAATTCATTATGCCTCTCAAGACAAGATCATGTTGATCAAGTCTTGAAGCAAGCAACTAGAGTGACGAATTCATTATGCCTCTCAAGAGTTTGGGATGGAGTTTTTAGAAGGGCAAGTGGTGACCAATATGATATTCATAGTGGAACTTGATATGGTCATGAAAGAGTCTTTGGTGATATTGTCTTGAAGCAATGAAGTGAAATGAAGAGTTCATTATGGCTTTCAAGAAACCAAGATGGAGCTTGAAGTAAAGATGTTGGTTGACCAAGATGAAGCTCGAAGAGTATATCTAAGTGGTCAACTCACAAAGCACAAACAATGTACCACGTGAGATCAAGTGATCTAGTGGTATGGTAAGTAATTGTGAATTGTGCTTTGTTACCTAACCCATGCTATATGTTTGTTATGTCTATGTGGGTTAGGTGTTTCTCATAGGCTTGCATCAAAAGGAAAGATCTCGTGTAGCCTATGTGTGGATGACATCAAGTGGTGATGGTCATCGGATTCGAGGAGTCCAAGTGCAAGATGAGATGACATCAAGTGGTGATGGTCATCGAGTTCGGGGAGTCCAAGTGCAAGATGAGAAGCCGGAGGTTATATGCTTTGAAGCTTGCGGTCCACATCATGATAATGTGCATGTGAAGATGGGCTTGAGATAAGGCTTCCCTCATTGCATCATGAGGAAGCAATTCGAGTATCTTCACCAAGTGGTCGTGGACAAGAAAGGGATTCCAACTTGAGGCAAGCATTAAAGTCATCATCAAGCTCAAGTTGAATGTGCAAGGCAAAGGTATACCTTAGCTAGGTTTTCCTAGTTTTGCCGGTCTCATAGTGCTTGGTGGCAGACCGGATTATAGGTTTGATAGCCGTACTATCAAGAGGGACTCTCGGGCAAGTAGCTTGATCACGTCGCATGTAGAGAGCTCAAACCTTTGCATTACTTGCATCATTCTTTCTTGTTTATCTTGGGTGGTTCTCTATGTGAGGACCTTGGGCTTTTCCATAGCTTCAAAACAAGCCCAAGATCATCGAATTCAGAGTCCGTATGCCCAAGTTATCGATGTTTTAGTGGGTTGCTGCTGGCTGTCCTGGGGACCCCGTGTGCACGGGGTCTTTGACCCCCATGCCAACGGGGTGTCCAGAATTCTGGGTACTCCGTGCACACGGGCTCGTACCGTGCACACGGGACCCCGTGCACACGGGGTCTCAACCCCCGTGCGCACGGGGTGCCCAGGAAATGCCCGTTGGAGCCCCAACGGCTAGTTTCGGAGTTTGGCTATTTAAGGGCCCTTTCCTCCCACCGGTTGGGGGTTGGTTCACACACATTCTAAACACCATTTTGAGCCTCTATCCACCTCTCCCAAACCCCTATCTCCCCTCTATGTGAAGGGGGATTTGTGGATGGATTAGTGAGCCATTTGTTGATCATATCCAAAGCATCCCCTCTCTTCAATCTCCTACTTTCAAGAGTGCATCTTATGAGATTGAGAGAGTGAGTTGAGCATTTGTTGCTTGACCTTGCATTGCATTTGTTGCATTGGTTTGAGCTCCTTGCATCGATTTGTTCGTGTGTGATCCCGTGAGTTTATTACTCTTGGAGGCCTCCGCCTCCTAGACGGTTTGGTGATATATTGAGAAGATTGTGAAAGAGGCCTATGTGGCCAAGGTTCCCCCGGAAGCTTCCTCTTGTGGTGTGCTCCGGGGAAGGGTGTTGAAGTGGCCTAGGTGGTCAAGTTCCTCCGGAAGCTTCCTTGTTTGTGGTGTGCTCAGGAGAAGTTTGTAAAGGTGTGGTGGTCGCCTTCAAGACCAACCCCGAGCGAATCGAGGCTCATCCGTTGGGGGTGACTCGAAAAGGAGAATACGGTGAGTCACTTGGTGACGCCCTGGAGCTTTGGCTTCGGCACCGCTCTAATGGAGATTAGCACTCTCACGAGTGTGAACTTCGGGATAAATCCGCGTCTCCGACTCACTTGTGGTTATCTCTTACCCACACCCTTTACTTACCGCAATTCATACTTGCTCATATTGATATATCTTGTGCTAGTTGAATTGCTTAGTTGTTCCTACATTTCCATATCTTGCGATATAGTTTGTGCTTGCTAGTTTCCTTAAGTGCCTATCTTGTTTAGCATAGGTTGTTGGTGCACTTAGTTGAGCCTAGCATATTTAGGATTTGTGCTTGAAAGGTATCCGTTTAGTTTAATTCCGCATTAGGATAAAGCCAAATCCATAACAGTTTTAAAACGCCTATTCACCCCCCCTCTAGTCGTCATCTAGATCCTTTCAATTGGTATCAGAGCTTTGGTCTCTCCTTGCTAGGCTTCACCGCCTAGAGAGTAAAGATGTCGACTAGTGGTATAGTGCATGATGACACTTTCTCTTTTAGTGGCACAAACTATCACTTGTGGAAAATTCGCATGCTTTGTCATTTCTGGGCCATGGGTCCAAATTTTGTGTGAATTGTTCTTGTAGGGGCTTCTCCATGGAAGGAGGAACTTTTTCCATCTATTAAGGAAAATCATGATATGCTTTGTGGGTATGGTGCAAAGAATGCCTTAATCCGGTCTATATCCCTCGAAGTGTTTGAGTCAATTATGACGTGTGCGTCGGCTCATGAGATGTGGACAAAACTTGAAGAAATATATGGTGTGTCCAATCTTGATGAGGTCAATCATATTTCGGAGGTGTCTCTTGAGGAGTTCTCCACATCTTCATATCATGAAGAACTCCATATTGCTTCTTCCTCCGTGTGCTTGGACATTTCAACTTCTTCCACCTCACCATCATATGACATGTCCCAAGGTAATGACATGGTGAGTGGAAATATAATTTGTGATGATGATGTTGTGCTCAACATTGATGATCTTTCATGGATAAATGCTAATTTTGTAGCTTCTTTGGACTTGAACACATCTAGCAAAAATGACATACATTCTTGTGTTGATAGTCCTTACATATCATATAGAGATTCCTTGAATACTTGTTGTGATGATATGCTTGATTCTCCTTGTTGCCATGATATCTATGCTTCTATTTCCTCTAGTTGTTGTTTGACTAACCATGTAGAGGAAATAAGAGAAAATTGTGCACACATCACTAATGGAGAATTTGCTAGAAGAGCAAAGAAGGAAATCACTATGTTGGAGAGGAAATGCTATGAGTGTCAAGAGGATGGACATGGATATCCTACTCTTGATGATGAAGAATATCCCTCTCCAAAAGAATCATCATCAACCTCCGATGTTCACATGTGCCTCATGGCAAGAGGTACTACTGAGGTATCATCTACTCTTAGTAATGATAATGATGAGAGTGATGATGAATGTGATAGGCATATGAGTCAAGAAATATATGAAATTGGTAATTCTCTTCGTGGAGTAAATAAGAACACCTAGATATTTAAAGATCTTATTACTCATTTTGGAAAGTGTAATGATTTACTTCACGAAGAGCAAGAACAAAATGACAAACTTGATTGTAACCTTCTTGATGCTCTAGAAACTCTTAGAGACTTAGAATCTTCCAAAGAAGAGATTGAAGTTGCTCATGATAAACTTAAAGAGGATTTTGAGCACCTTGACCTTGGCTACAAGAATGTCAAAGGAGAGCTCGCCAAACTCTCTAAGTCTTATGAGGAACTTCAAGCTACTCATGTGAAGTCTCTAGTTTCTTCTAGCTCCTCTCATATTGTCAATGATGCTTGTGCTACTAACTCTACTTCTTGTGAAGCATCTATCTTGAAGGAGAATGTTGAGCTATGGGCTCAACTTGTTTTGCTAACTAGCAATTATGGGAAATTAGAATAAAGTCATGAAAAGCTCTCGGGCTCTCATGATGACCTTCTAATCTCCCATGAAAGGCTAAAGTTAGCTCATGAGGCTATTGTGACTAAGGTAACATCTTGTGAGCCTCATGTGGACATTAGCACTATTTCTACTCAAAATGCTTTATTGACATGTGCTAGTCCTAGTGATTCATCTAGACATATTATTCCCAATTCTTGTGATGAATTGCTCTCCTTGCCTTGTTGCTCTAACAATGAAGTTTCTACTTCCTCTAGTACTTTTGTCGATACTAACCTTGTAGAGGAAAACAAAGAGCTCAAGGCCCAAGTCACTAATTTGAAGAAAGACTTGGAAATGTGTCATGAAGGAAATTCCACTCTCAACACTATCTTGTGTTCAAAAATCCCCTCATGACAAGGGTGGACTTGGTTTCATCTCCAACAACAAGAAGTCCAAGAAAAAGAAGAAGGGACAAGACCAAGTCAAGAATGATGCCAACATTACATGCTTCAAGTGCAAGAATGTTGGACACCATGTGAGATATTGTCCATTGAAGAAGAAGGCTTCAAATGTGAAGCAACAAGGGAAGCGGCCTCAAGTTCAATCTCAAGGTCAACCTCAACTTGAAGAAAGGCCACTACCAATGATGAACCAAGATAATGCTCCCCAAGTTGAGAAAATAAAGAAGAAGAGAAGGGGGAGCACATGTTGCTATAATTGTCGTGAGAAGGGACACATATCCTCATCTTGTCCCAACGGTAACATCCCTAAGCCTCCTCTAGTCAATGATCATTATTCGCTTAGGAAGGATGTTGTTGGCAATTTGTTTGCCAAGTTTGTTGGCGCCCAAAGTGGCTTGGAAATGGAAAAGGCCATTTGGGTTGCCAAGCCTATTGTGACTAACTTCTTAGGACCCAACTTGGTTGGGTACCATCAAGCTCAAACTTGATCAATAGGTGTGTGGAGGACATTGGAGATTTGTCTAGTTCATAAAGAAAAGGATATCCACCATTTATTTGTTCGAGCCAAGTCATGTGGATTATCTTCATATTATCTATCCAATGTTCCTCTTTGCGGTAACTTGTATTTATATTGCTTACATTGAAAGTTGCTCGCCCCTTGCATGCTTAGGTTTTGTATCTAGCATGTGCATCTATATGTTGTGTTTCTTAGTATGCTTGATTTGTGTTATCTAGCATGTGTAGGTTGCATTGCACATCATATAGTGGTGTTTGCTGTTTTGAGCCTGTATTGTATCATGATTGGCTCTTGCAAGATATTAGTGGATCATCACATTATGGGGGAGTGTTTTGTTGTGTGCACATCACAAACCCAAAATGTGAATATGAGAAATGCCACATAGTATTGATATTCAATCTTATCTAGTCACTATGTGGTATGTCAAGCTCATTTGAAATTCAAATTCTCAGAGTGTCCACTAATTATCTCTTGTTGGTTGTTATTTACCTTTCTTGCGTGCTTCGTCGCGGTGTCCTGTGAGGTTCTTCAGTAAGTTTCTGGACACCCCGTGTGCACGGGGTCTCTGGCCCCCGTGCGCACGGGGTACCACGAAACTTACTAGACACCCCGTGCGCACGGGGTCCTGGACCCCCGTGCGCACGGGGTGGGTGAAAATCACTGGACACCCCGTGCACACGGGGTCCTAGACCCCCGTGCGCACGGGGTGGTGTTTTTTCTCTGGACACACCGTGCGCACGGGGCTGACCTAGACCGTGCGCACGGGGTCCTATGGGCAGAAATGTCCACCCGGCCAAGTACGCTTTATTTATCTTTCTTTGCTTTGGAGTTGTTGATGATCCTGTGCATCTTCGTAATATACCCCCGAGTGTTAATTCCAAATACCATTTGTATTCTCTTACAATTGGTATTTCCTCATGTGGTAAAACCTTATGATCATCTTCTTCTCGGCTTGTGCTTCAACTTGCCTTATCTCACTGCTTGTACTATCTATTATCTACTTGAGTAAGATAAGCCTTTGAGCATGTGTGTATTGTATATCCTATATGCTCTTTGGTTTTTGCTTAGTTCATATGTTGTACTTTGTGTGCGGTCCTGTGTGGATTCGTCACTTTGATATAATTTGGACAACTTGAATACTTTGTGATATTATCGGAGTATTCTTCGGTTAAGTGTTCTTTTGTCCAAATTGTATCTCTCTGGATCTTGGTAGGCATGAGCATGTATATTTATTTATATTCTTCTTCATGCCTTGCTTGCTACTTGATCCTCTATGTAGGGTAAACTCCATAAAATCATTAATGGTTAAAAGTGTGCATGAACTTCAAGTTCATATCCTTTTGCACATATTTAATGTGGAGTTTGCCCTATATATTGTGGTTGTCCTAACTACTTCGGACCCAATATGTTTGGGGACCAAATTGTACCTTAATGTGTTTTAGGTACTGTGGAGAAGCATTGGATGCTTGGCTTATTCACAAGGAAGGTGGAGACACCATGGAAAATTATTAGAGCCAAGCTTGGTTGATTCTTTGATTTGAGGGAGAAGATAAATGAAAACCCGATTCGGTTGTAAGTGTTTCATTCTCATCAATTCAACCCGGTTAACATAATTTGGGTCTTTTTGTTGGATATGCATCAAACTCCCACACTTACTGTATTCTCAATAAATCCACGGGATGTATTGAGGAAATGGTGAATGTGGAGTGTGATGAGAATAACAGCTTCCATGCGGAGCAATTTGTTTCAAGTGTTGTAGGTGATGAGGCTCCTTCCCAAGCTACAAGTACAATGGGGATTGGTCATATTCTTCCACAAGAAACACCCCTTGTCCATGTAGAAGAAGAAGGAGTAAGAGCCCCTCTTGTGGATCCACCACAAGGGAAGTCATCACCCCCAACACAAGAGCAAGATGCTATGGGAGATCGTTTACCTATCCAAGAACAAGATCAAGTCCCTCATGTTCATGGGCTAGATCAAGGGCCCCTTGAACCAATGCTCTCTCGGTAACAAGTACTTACTTCATGCGTTTGTTTAAATTAGAGTCAACATTGTGTATGTTGCATCATGGCATGTTTAGTACTTGTTGAGTTTGTGTTTCTTGCAACAGCTTAAACCTCCTTATTGCATCTATGAGACTTTTGAGAAGAAGCATATCATGGGGATCTATAAAACCATGCTCATAGTTCACTTATCCCAAATATGCCAATTAAGCAATTTATTGCATACCAATTCCTCAAAGTGCTCTTATGTGCAATATTGATAAAATTGCAAGAAACAATCTTTTTGGTTGTGGTATTTGCTCTCATGCTTAGTAATTCATTTTTATGCAAATGAGATCAGTTTGCGCCATGTGCCTTGTGCCATGCGCCATGTGACAAAGCCCTACGCTAAGATCAAGTTTGTATAAATAATGGATTCATTCTTGGATATCATGTTCTTATCTTTTGTATCTTTTTGTGTGTGCAAGTTTCTTTGTGGATGCTCATCTTGATGATTATTGGCCACGTAAGAAACTTATACACATGAGAAAGTGCATATCCCTCTTTGATATCCTTTCGTTTCCTTGCCGGTCCTTGGAATTGTCTCCTTTTATTCTTTGGTGGATCCGGTAAGAGGTTGAGTAGTGAGTGCTTGTATGTATTGCATATATCATTGCACTCATGAGTTGTTGGATATATTTTGGACCCTTGCTTAGTCAAGTGATGATCCTATTTTGTGCTCGCTGTATCCAAGTACAAAACTAAATAATGCACAAATCATGGGGAGCTTCTCTATGTTCCTTAGAACACTCCTATGCTCATATCATAATATCTTTTTGGTGCATTTTATGGATCCTCAATATAGTGTGAATTTCTTCATTTGTTCGTAACTGGATATGTGCATTTGATTCCACTCACAATATGAGAAATGCACAAATTAAGGAGGAACTCATACTATATTGGTCTTCTAGATTTTTTCTCCATTTTGGCACTTGTTGCCAATGGGGGAGAAGTTTAGAGGGTTTAGGTGAAGTAGGTTGGTTCATGCATATCTACATTTGTTGTGGTTGTTGCATGGATGTGTATATAGAGGAAACTCCACCAAGTTCTTCCATGCATATATTGTGGGGGAGGTTGCTCTATATAGTGTGGTTCTACTAGCATCAAATTCTTGTGTAGTATTTCGATGCTAGTACAACCGGTTTTGATAACATCAACTATCTCTGTGATATTTGAGGCTATCAAAACCACCTCAAGTATTCAATTTATTCTCGGATAGATTGCATACTTGTTTTAAATTCATTATATAAACCCTCTTGTTGAGATTGTCATCCATTACCAAAATGGGGGAGATTGAAAGGGCATGTAGCCCCTAAGTGTGGTTTTGGTAATTGAATGACAATCTCTATGGACTAATGTTTTCAGTGAGATATATTTGAAGGTTTTGTCCATAGATGGTGCCTCAAGGATATTGGATGGAATCAAGGATGAAGTCCATATATATGAAGATAATGCCTCAAGCATATTGGATGGAATCAAGGATGAAGTCCATATATATGAAGATAATGCCTCAAGGATATTGGATGGAATCAAGGACGAAGTCCATATATATGAAGATAATGCCTCAAGGATATTGGATGGAATCAAGGATGAAGTCCATATAGATGAAGTTATTTGCTCCAAGCTTTGGTATTAAATGACAATTCCTATGGAGCATCAAGTGCATTGGATCTTATATGAAGATATGTTCCATAGTGATGCTTGAAGTTCTTTGGGTTGTTATGTGAAGATTGCCATCAAAGCATCCGAAGAAGTCCTCATGGTATCCCTCTCTGGATACCCCATGCACACGGGCTTATACCATGCGCACGGGGTCGAGTGTCAACTCTCTGGATACCCCGTGCTCACGGGGCCTAGGTGTTGGCTCTCGAGATTCCATATCCAGCGAGGTTTCAACTTGGTCTTCTGAGGGTCAAGGCTTGAGAGAATAATCAAAGAGAAGAATTCGAGTTATGGTTTCAAGACAAGATCATGGTGAGCTCATGTGTTGGGTTTCGGTTGATCAAGCCTTGAAGCAAGCAACTAGAGTGAAGAATTCATTATGCCTCTCAAGACAAGATCATGTTGATCAAGTCTTGAAGCAAGCAACTAGAGTGACGAATTCATTATGCCTCTCAAGAGTTTGGGATGGAGTTTTTAGAAGGGCAAGTGGTGACCAAGATGATATTCATAGTGGAACTTGATATGGTCATGAAAGAGTCTTTGGTGATATTGTCTTGAAGCAATGAAGTGAAATGAAGAGTTCATTGTGGCTTTCAAGAAACCAAGATGGATCTTGAAGTAAAGATGTTGGTTGACCAAGATGAAGCTCGAAGAGTATATCTAAGTGGTCAACTCACAAAGCACAAACAATGTACCACGTGAGATCAAGTGATCTAGTGGTATGGTAAGTAATTGTGAATTGTGCTTTGTTACCTAACCCATGCTATATGTTTGTTATGTCTATGTGGGTTAGGTGTTTCTCATAGGCTTGCATCAAAAGGAAAGATCTCGTGTAGCCTATGTGTGGATGACATCAAGTGGTGATGGTCATCGGATTCGAGGAGTCCAAGTGCAAGATGAGATGACATCAAGTGGTGATGGTCATCGAGTTCGGGGAGTCCAGCTGCAAGATGAGAAGCCGGAGGTTATATGCTTTGAAGCTTGCGGTCCACATCATGATAATGTGCATGTGAAGATGGGCTTGAGATAAGGCTTCCCTCATTGCATCATGAGGAAGCAATTCGAGTATCTTCACCAAGTGGTCGTGGACAAGAAAGGGATTCCAACTTGAGGCAAGCATTAAAGTCATCATCAAGCTCAAGTTGAATGTGCAAGGCAAAGGTATACCTTAGCTAGGTTTTTCTAGTTTTGCCGGTCTCATAGTGCTTGGTGGGAGACCGGATTATAGGTTTGATAGCCGTACTATCAAGAGGGACTCTCGGGCAAGTAGCTTGATCACGTCGCATGTAGAGAGCTCAAACCTTTGCATTACTTGCATCATTCTTTCTTGTTGATATTGGGTGGTTCTTTATGTGAGGACCTTGGGCTTTTCCATAGCTTCAAAACGAGCCCAAGATCATCGAATTCGGAGTCCGTATGCCCAAGTTATCGATGTTTTAGTGGGTTGCTGCTGGCTGTCCTGGGGACCCCGTGTGCACGGGGTCTTTGACCCCCGTGTGCACGGGGTGTCCAGAATTCTGGGTACTCCATGCACACGGGCTCGTACCGTGCACACGGGACCCGTGCACACGGGGTCTCAACCCCCGTGCGCACGGGGTGCCCAGGAAATGCCCGTTGGAGCCCCAACGGCTAGTTTCGGAGTTTGGCTATTTAAGGGCCCTTTCCTCCCACAGGTTGGGGGTTGGTTCACACACATTCTAAACACCATTTTGAGCCTCTCTCCACCTCTCCCAAACCCCTATCTCCCCTCTATGTGAAGGGGGATTTGTGGATGGATTAGTGAGCCATTTGTTGATCATATCCAAAGCATCCCCTCTCTTCAATCTCCTACTTTCAAGAGTGCATCTTATGAGATTGAGAGAGTGAGTTGAGCATTTGTTGCTTGACCTTGCATTGCATTTGTTGCATTGGTTTGAGCTCCCTGAATCGATTTTTTCGAGTGTGAGCCCGTGAGTTTATTACTCTTGGAGGCCTCCGCCTCCTAGACGGTTTGGTGATACATTGAGAAGATTGTGAAAGAGGCCTATGTGGCCAAGGTTCCCCCGGAAGCTTCCTCTTGTGGTGTGCTCCGGGGAAGGGTGTTGAAGTGGCCTAGGTGGTCAAGTTCCTCCGGAAGCTTCCTTGTTTGTGGTGTGCTCAGGAGAAGTTTGTAAAGGTGTGGTGGTCGCCTTCAAGACCAACCCCGAGTGAATCGAGGCTCATCCGTTGGGGGTGACTCGAAAAGGAGAATACGGTGAGTCACTTGGTGACGCCCCGGAGCTTTGGCTTCGGCACCGCTCTAACGGAGATTAGCACTCTCACGAGTGTGAACTTCGGGATAAATCCGCGTCTCCGACTCACTTGTGGTTATCTCTTACCCACACCCTTTACTTACCGCAATTCATACTTGCTCATATTGATATATCTTGTGCTAGTTGAATTGCTTAGTTGTTCCTACATTTCCATATCTTGTGATATAGTTTGTGCTTGCTAGTTTCCTTAAGTGCCTATCTTGTTTAGCATAGGTTGTTGGTGCACTTAGTTGAGCCTAGCATATTTAGGATTTGTGCTTGAAAGGTATCCATTTAGTTTAATTCCGCATTAGGATAAAGCCAAATCCGTAACAGTTTTAAAACGCCTATTCACCCCCCTCTAGTCGTCATCTAGATCCTTTCAACGTTGCACTTTTGGTAGATGGATTTCAAACTATGATGATGATGATGCACTTTTGTTATGATTTGAACTATGATGATGATGCACTTTATTTCAAATTTGAAGTGATATTTGAACGCAAAACCGTGGTTGTACTGTGGCTGAACAGCAGCCGCGCGGTTGCCGGCCGGTTTTGCATCTTTATTTTGGACCATCTGTTGGAGTTGCTTTTTTTTACATCTCCATTTTGGACCATCTGTTGGAGTTGAGCCTTTTCGGAGATGTAAAACGCACTTTTTGGTGTTCCAAACTTGGACCATCACCTGTTTGGACCGCCAAAATTTGGACCATCTATTGGAGATGCTCTAACTTAGCTACTAGCATAGCGCAGTCCAAGGTAAATTTGCTTATGTGGCATGTATTTAATGAGGAGAGATGTATTTAAAGTAACATGACGCTTCCCAAGAGAAGATGAGTCTACAAGCTAATAAATGAAGACAACTATGACACTACTACTATGTTACTTTGCACTATGGAGGTAGTAATTTAGACTAATGTCATATGCATGACATTAGTATAAGTTACTCTCCACTATGACCAGCCTGAGTAAGCAACCAATAACTAGATCATATGTTGCTGCATGGGTCAATTGAGGACTGGACTAAAGGCAATGTCTATTGGGAGTGTAGATTGACACTTGCAATTTGTGAATCCTATATGTGTAGTCTTTAGAAAATGGAGGGAGTATGTGTGGTATAATGCAAGTCTTCATTTATTTAGGTCTAGACTCATTTTGCCTTGGGGTGCATTATGTTACCACAAACACATCTCTCCTTATTAACTACATGTCACATAAGCAAACTTGTCTTAAGATATGTTATGTTACTATCTAAGTTACTCCCACTATGACCAGCCTTTGGAATGTAACCGCACGCTGGCTAGGATAAGGGTAGATTCCTCTTTAATTATTGAAGGAAATATGCCCTAGAGGCAATAATAAAGTTATTATTTATTTCCTTATATCATGATAAATTTTTATTATTCATGCTAGAATTGTATTAACTGGAAACTTGATACATGTGTGAATACATAGACAAACAGAGTGTCACTAGTATGCCTCTACTTGACTAGCTCGTTGATCAAAGATGGTTATGTTTCCTAGCCATAGACATGAGTTGTCATTTGATTAACGGGATCACATCATTAGGAGAATGATGTGATTGACTTGACCCATTCCGTTATCTTAGCACTCGATCATTTTAGTATGTTGCTATTGCTTTCTTCATGACTTATACATGTTCCTATGACTATGAGATTATGCAACTCCCGTTTACCGGAGGAACACTTTGTGTGCTACCAAACGTCACAACGTAACTGGGTGATTATAAAGGTGCTCTACAGGTGTCTCCAAAGGTACTTGTTGGGTTGGCGTATTTCGAGATTAGGATTTGTCACTCCGATTGTCGGAGAGGTATCTCTGGGCCCACTTAGTAATACACATCACTATAAGCCTTGCAAGCATTGTGACTAATGAGTTAGTTGCGGGATGATGTATTACGGAACGAGTAAAGAGACTTGCCGGTAACGAGATTGAACTAGGTATCGAGATACCGACGATCGAATCTCGGGCAAGTAACATACCGATGACAAAGGGGACAACGTATGTTGTTATGCGGTCTGACCGATAAAGTTCTTCATAGAATATGTGGGAGCCAATATGAGCATCCAGGTTCCGCTATTGGTTATTGACCAGAGAGGTGTCTCAGTCATGTCTACATAGTTCTCAAACCCGTAGGGTCTGCACGCTTAAAGTTAGATGACGGTTATATTATGAGTTTATGTGTTTTGATGTACCGAAGGAGTTCGGAGTCCCGGATGAGATCAAGGACTTGACGAGGAGTCTCGAAATGGTTGATACGTAAAGATCGATATATTGGACGACTATATTCGGACATCGGAAAGGTTCCGAGTGATTCGGGTATTTTTCGGAGTACCGGAGAGTTACGGTAATTCGTATTGGGCCTTAATGGGCCATACGGGAAAGGAGAGAAAGGCCCCAAAGGGTGGCCGCACCCCTCCCCATGGACTAGTCCGAATTGGACTAGGGAGGGGGGCGCCCCCTTCCTTCTTTCTCCTTCTCCCTTCCCTTTTTCCTACTCCAACAAGGAAAGGAGGAGTCCTACTCCCGGTGGGAGTAGGACTCCCCCCTTGGCGCGCCCTCCTCCTAGGCCGACCGCCTCCCCCCTTGCTCCTTTATATACGGGGCAGGGGGTCAACTCTAGACAAACAATTGATCAACGATCTTTTAGCCGTGTGCGGTGCCCCCCTCCACCATATTACACCTCGATAATATCGTAGCGGTGCTTAGGCGAAGCCCTGCGTCGGTAGAACATCATCATCGCCACCACGCCGTCGTGCTGACGAAACTCTCCCTCAACACTCGGCTGGATCGGAGTTCGAGGGACGTCATCGAGCTGAACGTGTGCTGAACTCGGAGGTGTCGTGCGTTCGGTACTTGATCGGTCGGATCGTGAAGACGTACGACTACATCAACCGCGTTGTGTTAATGCTTCCGCTTTCGGTCTACGAGGGTACGTGGACAACACTCTTCCCTCTCGTTGCTATGCATCACCATGATCTTGCGTGTGCGTAGGAATTTTTTTGAAATTACTACGTTCCCCAACAGTGGCATCCGAGCCAGGTTTTATGCGTTGATGTTATATGCACGAGTAGAACACAAGTGAGTTGTGGGCGATATAAGTCATACTGCTTACCAGCATGTCATACTTTGGTTCGGCGGCATTGTGAGATGAAGCGGCCCGGACCGACATTACGCGCACGCTTATGCGAGACTGGTTTCACCGTTGCGAGCACTCGTTGCTTGAAGGTAACCGGCGGGTGTCTGTCTCTCTCACATTAGTTGAACCGAGTATGGCTACGCCCGGTCCTTGCTAAGGTTCAAACAGCACCAACTTGACAAACTATCGTTGTGGTTTTGATGCGTAGGTAAGAATGGTTCTTGCTAAGCCCGTAGCAGCCACGTAAAACTTGCAACAACAAAGTAGAGGACGTCTAACTTGTTTTTGCAGGGCATGTTGTGATGTGATATGGTCAAGACATGATGCTATATTTTATTGTATGAGATGATCATGTTTTGTAACCAAGTTATCGGCAACTGGCAGGAGCCATATGGTTGTCGCTTTATTGTATGCAATGCAATCGCCATGTAATTGTTTTACTTTATCACTAAGCGGTAGCGATAGTCGTAAAAGCAATAGTTGGCGAGACGACAACGATGCTACGATGGAGATCAAGGTGTCGCGTCGGTGACGATGGTGATCATGACCGTGCTTCGGAGATGGAGATCACAAGCACAAGATGATGATGGCCATATCATATCACTTATATTGATTGCATGTGATGTTTATCTTTTATGCATCTTATCTTGCTTTGATTGACGGTAGCATTATAAGATGATCTCTCACTAAAATTTCAAGATAAAAGTGTTCTCCTTGAGTATGCACCGTTGCGAAAGTTCGTCGTGCTGAGACACCACGTGATGATCGGGTGTGATAAGCTCTACGTTCAAATACAACGGGTGCGAAACAATTGCACACGCGGAATACTCAGGTTAAACTTGACGAGCCTAGCATATGCAGATATGGCCTCGGAACACTGAGACCGAAAGGTCGAGCGTGAATCATATAGTAGATATGATCAACATAGTGATGTTCACCATTGAAAGCTACTCCATTTCACGTGATGATCGGTTATGGTTTAGTTGATATGGATCACGTGATCACTTAGAGGATTAGAGGGATGTCTATCTAAGTGGGAGTTCTTAAGTAATATGATTAATTGAACTTAAATTTATCATGAACTTAATCCTGATAGTATTTTGCAAATTATGTTGTAGATCAATAGCTCGCGTTGTTGCTTCCCTGTGTTTATTTTTGACATGTTCCTAGAGAAAAATTATGTTGAAAGATGTTAGTAGCAAAGATGCGGATTGGATCCGTGATCTGAGGATTATCCTCATTGCTGCACAGAAGAATTATGTCCTTGATGCACCGCTAGGTGACAGACCTATTACAGGAGCAGATGCAGACGTTATGAACGTTTGGCTAGCTCAGTATGATGACTACTTGATATTTATTGCACCATTCTTAACGGCTTAGAATCGGGACTTCAAAGACGTTTTGAACGTCATGGACCATATGAGATGTTCCAGGAGTTGAAGTTAATATTTCAAGAAAATACCCGAGTTGAGAGATATGAAGTCTCCAACAAGTTCTATAGCTAAAAGATGGAGGAGAATAGCTCAAGCAGTGAGCATGTGCTCAGATTGTCTGGGTACTACAATCGCTTGAATCAAGTGGGAGTTAATCTTCCAGATAAAATAGTGATTGACAGAATTCTCTAGTCACCATCACCAAGTTAGTAGAACTTCGTGATGAACTATAGTATGCAAGGGATGACGAAAGTAATTCCCGAGCTCTTCGTGATGCTGAAATCGACGAAGGTAGAAATCAAGAAAAACATCAAGTGTTGATGGTTGACGAGACCACTAGTTTCAAGAAAAGGGCAAAGGGAAGAAGGGGAACTTCAAGAAGAACGGCAAGCAAGTTGCTGCTCAAGTGAAGAAGCCTAAGTCTGGTCCTAAGCCTGAGACTAAGTGCTTCTACTGCAAAGGGACTGGTCACTGGAAGCGGAACTACCCCAACTATTTGGTGGATAAGAAGGATGGGAAAGTGAACAAAGGTATATTGGATATACATGTTATTGATGTGTACTTTACTAGTGTTTATAGAAACCCCTCGGTATTTGATACTGGTTCAGTTGCTAAGAGTAGTAACTCGAAACGGGAGTTGCAGAATAAACAGAGACTAGTAAAAGGCGAGGTGACGATGTGTGTTGGAAGTAGTTTCAAGATTGATATGATCATCGCACACTCCCTATACTTTCGGGATTAGTGTTGAAACTAAATAAGTGTTATTTGGTGTTTGCGTTGAGCATGAATATGATTTGATCATGTTTGTTGCAATACGGTTATTCATTTAAATTAGAGAATAATTGTTGTTCTGTTTACATGAATAAAACCTTCTATGGTCATACACCCAATAAAATGGTTTGTTGGATCTCGATCGTAGTGATACACATATTCATAATAATGAAGCCAAAAGATGCAAAGTTAATAATGATAGAGCAACTTATTTGTGGCACTCCAGTTTAGGTCATATTGGTGTAAAGCGCATGAAGAAACTCCATACTGATGGGATTTTGGAATCACTTGATTATGAATCACTTGGTACTTGCGAACCGTGTCTCATGGGCAAGATGACTAAAACACCGTTCTCCGGTACTATGGAGAGAGCAACTAATTTATTGGAAATCATACATACAGATGTATGTGGTCCGATGAATATTGAGGCTCGTAGTAGGTATCATTAATTTCTGACCTTCACAGATGATTTGAGTAGATATGGGTATATCTACTTAATGAAACATAAGTCTGAAAAATTTGAAAAGTTCAAAGAATTTTAGAGCGAAGTTGAAAATCATCGTAACAAGAAAATAAAGTTTCTACGATCAGATCGTGGAGGAGAATATTTGAGTTACGAGTTTGGCCTTCATTTGAAACAATGCGGAATAGTTTCGCAACTCACGCCACCCGGAACACCACAACGTAATGGTGTGTCCGAACGTCGTAATCGTACTTTACTAGATATGGTGCGATCTATGATGTCTCTTACCGATCTACCACTATCGTTTTGGGGTTATGCATTAGAGACAGCTACATTCACGTTAAATAGGGTACCATCTAAATCCGTTGAAACGACACCTTATGAACTATGGTTTGGCAAGAAACCAAAGTTGTCGTATCTTAAAGTTTGGGGTTGCGATGCTTATGTGAAGAAACTTCAACCTGATAAGCTCGAACCTAAATCAGAGAAATGTGTCTTCATAGGATACCCAAAGGAGACTGTTGGGTACACCTTCTATCACAGATCCGAAGGCAAGACATTCGTTGCTAAGAATGGATCCTTTCTAGAGAAGGAGTTTCTCTCGAAAGAAGTGAGTGGGAGGAAAGTAGAACTTGATGAGGTAATTGTACCTGCGCCCTTATTGGAAAGTAGTTCATTGCAGAAACCAGTTTCTGTGACACCTATACCAATTAGTGGGGAAGTTAATGATGATGATCATGGAACTTCAGATCAAGTTATTACTGAACCTCGTAGGTCAACCAGAGTAAGATCCGCACCAGAGTGGTACGGTAATCCTGTTCTGGAGGTTATGTTACTAGACCATGACGAACCTACGAACTATGAAGAAGCGATGGTGAGCCCAGATTCCGCAAAATGGCTTGAGGCCATGAAATCTGAGAGGGGATCCATGTATGAGAACAAAGTATGGACTTTGATTGACTTGCCCAATGATCGGCGAGCCATAAAAAATAAATGGATCTTCAAGAGGAAGACGGACGCTGATAGTAGTGATACTATCTACAAAGCTAGACTTGTCGGAAAAAGGTTTTTGACAAAGTTCAAAGTGTTGAATACGATGAGATTTTCTCACTCGCAGCGATGCTTAAGTCTGTCCGAATCATGTTAGCAATTGCCGCATTTTATGAAATCTGGCAAATGGATAAACAAAACTGCATTCCTTAATGGATTCATTAAAGAAGAGTTGTATATGATGCAACCAGAAGGTATTGTCAATCCTAAAGGTGCTAACAAAATATGCAAACTCCAGCGATCCATCTATGGACTGGTGCAAGCATCTCGGAGTTGGAATATACGCTTTGATAAGTTGATCAAAGCATACAGTTTTATACAGACTTGCGGTGAAGCCTGTATTTACAAGAAAGTGAGTGGGAGCACTACAGCATTTTTGATAAGTATATGTGAATGACATATTGTTAATCGGAAATAATGTAGAATTATTCTGCAAAGCATAAAGGAGTGTTTGAAAGGAGTTTTTCAAAGAAAGACCTCGGTGAAGCTGCTTACATATTGAGCATCAAGATCTATAGAGATAGATCAAGACGCTTGATAAGTTTTTTCAATGAGTACATACCTTAACAAGATTTTGAAGTAGTTCAAAATGGAACAGTCAAAGAAGGAGTTTCTTGCCTGTGTTACAAGGTGTGAAATTGAGTAAGACTCAAAGCCCGACCATGGCAGAAGATAGAAAAAAGAATGGAAGTCATTCCCTATGCCTCGGCCATAAGTTTTATAAAGTATGCCATGCTGTGTACCAGATCTATTGTATACCCTACACTGATTTTGGCAAGGGAGTACAATAGTGATCTAGGAGTAGATCACTGGACAGCGGTCAAAATTATCCTTACTGGAATAAGGATATGTTTCTCAATTATGGAAGTGACAAAAGGTTCGTCGTAAAGGGTTACGTCGATGCAAGTTTTGACACTAATCTAGATGACTCTAAGTCTCGGTCTAGATACATATTGAAAGAGGGAGCAATTAGCTAGAGTAGCTCCGGGCAGAGTATTGTAGACATAGAAATTTGCAAAATACTTACGGATCTGAATGTGACAGACCCGTTGACTAAAATTATCTCACAAGCAAAACATGATCACACCTTAGTACTCTTTGGGTGTTAATCACATAAGCGATGTGAACTAGATTACTGACTCTAGTAAACCCTTTGGGTGTTGGTCACATGATGATGTGAACTATGGGTGTTAATCACATGGTGATGTGAACTATTGATGTTAAATCACATGGCGATGTGAACTAGATTATTGACTCTAGTGCAAGTGGGAGACTGAAGGAAATATGCCCTAGAGGTAATAATAAAGTTATTATTTATTTCCTTATATCATGATAAATGTTTATTATCCATGCTAGAATTGTATTAACTGGAAACTTGATACATGTGTGAATACATAGACAAACAGAGTGTCACTAGTATGCCTCTACTTGACTAGCTCGTTGATCAAAGATGGTTATGTTTCCTAGCCATAGACATGAGTTGTCATTTGATTAACGGGACCACATCATTAGGAGAATGATGTGATTGACTTGACCCATTCCGTTATCTTAGCACTCGATCGTTTTAGTATGTTGCTATTGCTTTCTTCATGACTTATACATGTTCCTATGACTATGAGATTATGCAACTCCCGTTTATCGGAGGAACACTTTGTGTGCTACCAAACGTCACAACGTAACTGGGTGATTATAAAGGTGCTCTACAGGTGTCTCCAAAGGTACTTGTTGGGTTGGCGTATTTCGAGATTAGGATTTGTCACTCCGATTGTCGGAGAGGTATCTCTGGGCCCACTTAGTAATACACATCACTATAAGCCTTGCAAGCATTGTGACTAATGAGTTAGTTGCGGGATGATGTATTACGGAACGAGTAAAGAGACTTGCCGGTAACGAGATTGAACTAGGTATCGAGATACCGATGATCGAATCTCGGGCAAGTAACATACCGATGACAAAGGGAACAACGTATGTTGTTATGCGGTCTGACCGATAAAGATCTTCGTAGAATATGTGGGAGCCAATATAAGCATCCAGGTTCCGCTATTGGTTATTGACCGGAGAGGTGTCTCGGTCATGTCTACATAGTTCTCGAACCCGTAGGGTCCGCACGCTTAAAGTTAGATGATGGTTATATTATGAGTTTATGTGATCAAGGACTTGACGAGGAGTCTCGAAATGGTCGAGACGTAAAGATCGATATAGTGGACGACTATATTCGGACATCGGAAAGGTTCCGAGTGATTCGGGTATCTTTCGGAGTACCGGAGAGTTACGGGAATTTGTATTGGGCCTTAATGGGCCATACGGGAAAGGAGAGAAAGGCCCCAAAGGGTGGCCGCACCCCTCCCCATGGACTAGTCCGAATTGGACTAGGGAGGGGGGTCGCCCCTTCCTTCTTTCTCCTTCTCCCTTCCCTTTTTCCTACTCCAACAAGGAAAGGAGGAGCCCTACTCCCGGTGGGAGTAGGACTCCCCCCTTGGCGCGCCCTCCTCCTAGGCCGGCCGCCTCCCCCCTTGCTCCTTTATATACGGGGGCAGGGGGGCACCTCTAGACACACAATTGATCAACGATCTTTTAGCCGTGTGCGGTGCCCCCCTCCACCATATTACACCTCGATAATATCGTAGCGGTGCTTAGGCGAAGCCCTGCATCGGTAGCACATCATCATCGTCACCACGCCGTCGTGCTGACGAAACTCTCCCTCAACACTCGGCTGGATTGGAGTTCGAGGGACGTCATCGAGCTGAACGTGTGCTGAACTCGGAGGTGCCGTGCGTTCGGTACTTGATCGGTCGGATAGTGAAGACGTACAACTACATCAACCGCGTTGTGTTAACGCTTCCGCTTTCGGTCTACGAGGGTACGTGGACAACACTCTCCCCTCTCGTTGCTATGCATCACCATGATCTTGCGTGTGCGTAGGTAATTTTTTGAAATTACTACGTTCCACAACAATTATACCTACTTAACTAAATTCTAACACTTCCCCAATCCACTAGTAGAAAACTGGGCTTTGGTCACAGGGCAATATTCACATTAGTCCCGGTTCAGTCACGAACCGGGACTAATGTGAGCATTGGTCCCGGTTCGTGCGGCCAGGGGCCTGCTGGGCGTCATGGGGGCATTGGTCCCGGTTCGTTCGGACCCTTTGGTCCCGGTTGGTGGGACAAACCGGGACCAATGGGCCACGCTCCTGGCCCACCACCCTTTAGTCCCGGTTCATAACACAAACCGGGACTAAAGGGCTGGTCCTAGTTGCGGCCAGTGTTTAGTCCCACCTCGCCAACCGAAGGGCGCTCACACCAGTTTATAAGCCCGTCCCTCTCTGCCTTGTTGAGCTCCTCTCAAAGTGAAAATAGATGCCCTTATACAGGGAATTTGACCTAAATTCATAGTAAATTTCTTTGAATTTCATAGAAATTTATTATGAATTTAGGTTGAATTTTCTCTATAGGCACATCTATGTTCATTTTTTATAGTAAATAAAAATAAATAAACCTTAATAAAATAAAATAAAATAAACTATAGTAACTAAAATAAATAAACCTTAATAAATTAATTAAAAATAGCAGCAGTAAAATAAATAAAAATAGCAGCAGTAAAATAAATAAAAATAAAATAATTAAAGTAAAATACATAAGTAATTAGAAATAAAATAAATAAGTTTTTTGTTGTAAGTAGAAACAAAACAAAACAAATAAAGCAAAAGAGAAAACAAAAAACAGAGAAAAAAAATTATGCCACCTACTGGGCCACCACGGCCTGAATACGACTTGAAACCCATCCGTGGGCCAGGATTCAGGCCCGCAGAAGGCCCAGTAGGCCCCACAGGCAAAGAGAACGGTTAGGCCTGAAAGCCTGCAGTTGAGAGGAGCTCGAGAGGGTGGGCGCAGCAGCGCTTATAAACCACTCTCGAGCCCTCTCAACTAGCGAGGTGGGACTAAACTTTTGACGCGGGGCAGCACAAGGCCTTTGGTCCCGGTTGGTGCCACCAACCGGGACTAAAGGGGGCATTGGTCCCGGTTCGTGCCACCAACCGGGACCAAAGGCCTTTAGTCCCGGTTGGTGCCACGAACCGGGACCAAAGAGTTCCCTATATATACCCCATCGCCACAGCAGAGCACTCCACAGTGCTCTGTTTTTTCTGGCCGGCGAGGTGAGGGCATTTGGGTGCTCTAGCTCACCTCCTATGCACATGAGGTGTTCGATGAAATGTCTGAGCCACACTAGTTAATCTTTCTCCTCTCGAAACTCGACCTCCGAGCTCCATTTTCCCCGAGATTTGTCTAGGTTTAGCGGTCCGTCACGTCCCGTCCCCGTCTTCACCGCCGTCGATCGCCCGCGCTGATCTCGTCGCCAGCACCACCGTGGTGAGCCTCTTGTTCTTATCTTCTTTCTGAAAGGAAAAAATTCTTACTTTAGATAGTTACTTGTCTAATTTTGTTACTTCTATTATTCCTTCTTATTACATAGTGCGATGGTTTTGGTATCCGCCCCCGTCGGCCCTCCTCCTGTCTATGATTCGGATGTGGTATATATTATCTTTTTATAACTATTTTGTTCATTTATTGTTTATGACAAATATACCGACCAACGTGACATAGATTTTATTTATCTAGGAGGTGGTTGAACCGGAAATTCTAACCGACCCTATTGTCGAGAGGTTAAATTTAGTTGAAGAAGAAAACAATTACTTGAAGGAAAAAATAAAAAAAATTGAGGAGGAGAAGATGATATTGGAGTTGCATGTTGCGGATGTCGTCGATGATCACAAGATCAAGATGGATGCAATGCGCTTGAAGATTAGAAAGATTAGAAAATATGCCATTCATACCGAGGCTTGGTATCATTATGCCGCTGTATCAATTGTTACCTTGGTTGCGATTATGATCGCATTTGTTTTCGCATTGAAATGTTTTACATAGTTTCAATGTATGGTTTAATTAATTAGATGCTCTGGAGAGCTATATATATGTTGTTAGATGAGAACTATGTATGTACTTTGGTTTTAATGTGATGATGAACTTCTATTAATTTGGTCACTTAATTATCTATTCATGATGTTCTGTAATGGTTTTTGACACACTTAATTATATATAATGCACGCAGATGAACCGGCAATGGATGTACGGTGACAGACACACCTCCGAGTACATTAAGGGCGTGCATGATTTTCTCAAAGTGGCTGAGGCAAACAAGCAGAATGGTTTTATGTGTTGTCCATGCCCTATATGTGGGAATACGAAGTCTTACTCTGACCGGAAAATCCTTCACACCCACCTGCTTTACAAGGGTTTCATCCCACACTATAATGTTTGGACGAGGCATGGAGAAATAGGGGTTATGATGGAAGACGGCGAAGAAGAAGAGGACGATGACAACTATGTGCCCCCTGAATACGGTGATGCTGCAACGGGGGAAGCTGCTGAAGATCAAGAGGAACCAGACGATGTGCCCAATGATGCTGCAAGGGGGGAAGCTGCTGAAGATCAAGAGGAACCAGTGCCCGATGATGATGATCTCCGCCGGGTCATTGTCGATGCAAGGACGCAATGCGAAAGTCAAAAGGAGAAGCTGAAGTTCGATCGCATGTTAGAGGATCACAAAAAAGGGTTGTACCCCAATTGCGAAGATGGCAACACAAAGCTCGGTACCGTACTGGAATTGCTGCAGTGGAAGGCAGAGAATGCTGTGCTTGACAAAGGATTTGAGAAGCTATTGAAAATATTGAAGAAGAAGCTTCCAAAGGATAACGAATTCCCCGACAGTACATACGCAGCAAAGAAGGTCGTATGCCCTCTAGGATTGGAGGTGCAGAAGATACATGTGTTGGGGATCGTAGCAGAATTTTAAATTTTTCTACGCATCACCAAGATACATCTATGGAGTATACTGGCAACGAGGGGAAAGGAGTGCATCTACATACCCTTGTAGATCGCGAGCGGAAGCGTTCAAGTGAACGGGGTTGATGGAGTTGTACTCGCCGTGATAAAAATCACCGATGACCGAGTGCCGAATGGACGGCACCTCCGCGTTCAACACACGTACGGAGCAGCGACGTCTCCTCCTTCTTGATCCAGCAAGGGGGAAGGAGAGGTTGATGGAGATCCAGCAGCACGACGGCGTGGTGGTGGAAGTAGCGGGGATCCCGGCAGGGCTTCGCCAAGCACAAGCGGGAGGGAGAGGTGTTGCAGGGGGAGAGGGAGGCGCCAGGGGCTGTGGTGCTGCTGCCCTCCCTCCCCCCACTCTTTATAGGGGTCCTGGGGGGGCTCCAGCCCCCTGGAGATCCCATCTGAGGGGGGGGGTGGCTTGCCCCCCAAGCCAAGTGGGGCGCCCCCACCCCTAGGGTTTCCAACCCTAGGCGCAGGGGAAGGCCCAAGGGGGGCGCCCCAGACCACTAGGGGCTGGTTCCCCTCCCACTTCAGCCCATGGGGCCCTCCGGGATAGGTGGCCCCACCCAGTGGACCCCCGGGACCCTTCCGGTGGTCCCGGTACAATACCGATAACCCCCGAAACTTTCCCGGTGGCCGAAACTGGACTTCCTATATATAATTCTTCACCTCCGGACCATTCCGGAACTCCTCGTGACGTCCGGGATCTCATCCGGGACTCCGAACAACTTTCGGGTTTCCGCATACTAATATCTCTACAACCCTAGCGTCACCGAACCTTAAGTGTGTAGACCCTACGGGTTCGGGAGACATGCAGACATGACCGAGACGCCTCTCCGGTCAATAACCAACAGCGGGATCTGGATACCCATGTTGGCTCCCACATGTTCCACGATGATCTCATCGGATGAACCACGATGTCGAGGATTCAATCAATCCCGTATACAATTCCCTTTGTCAATCGGTACGTTACTTGCCCGAGATTCGATCGTCGGTATCCCAATACCTTGTTCAATCTCGTTACCGGCAAGTCACTTTACTCGTACCGTAATGCATGATCCCGTGGCTAACTCCTTAGTCACATTGAGCTCATTATGATGATGCATTACCGAGTGGGCCCAGAGATACCTCTCCGTCATACGGAGTGACAAATCCCAGTCTCGATCCGTGCCAACTCAACAGACACTTTCGGAGATACCCGTAGTGCACCTTTATAGTCACCCAGTTACGTTGTGACGTTTGGTACACCCAAAGCACTCCTACGGTATCCGGGAGTTGCACGATCTCATGGTCTAAGGAAATGATACTTGACATTGGAAAATCTCTAGCAAACGAACTACACGATCTTTTGTGCTATGCTTAGGATTGGGTCTTGTCCATCACATCATTCTCCTAATGATGTGATCCCGTTATCAATGACATCCAATGTCCATAGTCAGGAAACCATGACTATCTGTTGATCAACGAGCTAGTCAACTAGAGGCTTACTAGGGACACGTTGTGGTCTATGTATTCACACATGTATTACGATTTCCGGATAACACAATTATAGCATGAACAATAGACAATTATCATGAACAAGGAAATATAATAATAACCATTTATTATTGCCTCTAGGGCATATTTCCAACAACATGCATGCCCTAATCACTGCATCCTCTACCGCGGTGCGTACAAGGATCTGAACGCATGCCCGGTATGCGGTGCATTGCGGTATAAGATCAGACAAGATGACCCTGGTGATGTTGACGGCGAGCCCCCCAGGAAGAGGGTTCCTGCGAAGGTGATGTGGTATGCTCCTATAATACCACGGTTGAAATGTCTGTTCAGAAACGAAGAGCATGCCAAGTTGATGCGATGGCACAGTGAGGACCGTAAGAAAGACGGGAAGTTGAGAGCACCTGCTGACGGGTCGCAGTGGAGAAAAATCGAGAGAAAGTACTGGGCTGTGTTTGCAGCTGACCCAAGGAACGTATGGTTTGGTTTAAGCGCGGATGGCATTAATCCTTTCGGGGAGCAGAGCAGGAATCACAGCACCTGGCCCGTGACTCTATGTATGTATAACCTTCCTCCTTGGATGTGCATGAAGCGGAAGTTCATTATGATGCCAGTTCTCATCCAATGCCCTAAGCAACCCGGCAACGACATTGATGTGTACCTAAGGCCATTAGTTGAAGAACTTTTATAGCTGTGGAATGGAAACAATGTACGTACGTGATGAGCACAAACAGGAGGAATTTAACCTGCACGCGTTGCTGCTTGTAACCATCAACGATTGGCCCGCTCTCAGTAACCTTTCAGGACAGACAAACAAGGGATACCACGCATGCACGCACTGTTTAGATGACACTGAAAGTATATACCTGGACAAATGCAGGAAGAATGTGTACCTGGGCCATAGTCGATTTCTTCCGACCAACCATCAATGTCGAAAGAAAGGCAAGCATTTCAAAGGCGAGGAAGATCACCGGAAGAAGCCCGCCATGCGTACCGGTGATCACGTACTTGCTATGGTCAATGATTTACACGTAATCTTTGGAAAGGGTCCCGGCGGACTAGCTGTTCCGAATGACGCTGAGGGACACGCACCCATGTGGAAGAAGAAATCTATATTTTGGGACCTACCCTACTGGAAAGAGCTAGAGGTCCGCTCTTCAATCGACGTGATGCACGTGACGAAGAACCTTTGCGTGAACCTGCTAGGCTTCTTGGGCGTGTATGGGAAGACAAAAGATACACCTGAGGCACGGGAGGACCTGCAACGTTTGCACGAAAAAGACGGCATGCCTCCGAAGCAGTATGAAGGTCCTGCCAGCTACGCTCTTACGAAAGAAGAGAAAGAAATCTTCTTTGAATGCCTGCTTAGTATGAAGGTCCCGACTGGCTTCTCGTCGAATATAAAGGGAATAATAAATATGCCAGAGAAAAAGTTCCAGAACCTAAAGTCTCATGACTGCCACGTGATTGTGACGCAACTGCTTCCGGTTGCATTGAGGGGGCTTCTATCGGAAAACGTCCGATTAGCCATTGTGAAGCTATGTGCATTCCTCAATGCAATCTCTCAGAACGTGATCGATCCAGAAATCATACCAAGGCTAAGGAGTGATGTGGCGCAATGTCTTGTCAGTTTCGAGCTGGTGTTCCCACCATCCTTCTTCAATATCATGACGCACGTCCTAGTTCATCTAGTCGACGAGATTGTCATTTTGGGGCCCGTATTTCTACACAATATGTTCCCCTTTGAGAGGTTCATGGGAGTCCTAAAGAAATATGTCCGTAACCGTGCTAGGCCAGAAGGAAGCATCTCCATGGGCCATCAAACAGGGGATGTCATTGGGTTTTGTGTTGACTTCATTCCTGGCCGTAAGAAGATAGGTCTCCCTAAATCGCGGTACGAGGGGAGACTGACTGGAAAAGGCACGCTTGGAGGGGACTCAATAATATGCAGGGACAGATATTCTTGGTCTCAAGCACACTACACAGTTCTACAGAACTCTACCTTGGTGACCCCGTATGTCGATGAACACAAGAACAGTCTGCGCTCCAAACACCCGGAGCAGTGTGACGACTGGATTACATGTGAACACATCAGGACTTTCAGCAGTTGGTTGGAAAGACGTCTCAGAGGTGACACCACTGTTTGTGATGAGTTGTACTCGTTGTCCAGGGGACCATCTTCGATTGTATTGACTTACAAAGGATACGAGATAAATGGGAATACATTTTACACGATCGCCCAAGATCAAAAGAGCACCAACGAAAACAGCGGTGTCCTCTTTGATGCAGCAACCGAGAGGGGAAAGGACACATATTATGGTTACATAATGGACATATGGGAACTTGACTACGGACATGATTTTGAGGTCCCTTTGTTTAAGTGCAAATGGGTCAATCTGTCAGGAGGCGGGGTACAGGTAGACCCACTGTACGGAATGACAACAGTGGATCTGAACAATCTTGGGTACACTGACGAACCGTTCGTCCTAGCCAATGATGTGGCACAGGTTATCTATGTGAAGGACATGTCTACCAGACCGAGAAAAAGAATAGATAAGGAAGCGAATACATCATACGATGAGCCAAAGCGCCACATAGTTCTTTCAGGAAAAAGGGACATTGTGGGAGTGGAGGGCAAGACAGACATGTCTGAAGATTATGAAAAGTTTCATGAAATTCCTCCCTTCAAAGTCAAGGCTGACCCAAGCATCCTGATAAACGATGAAGATTATCCATGGTTATGGTGCAATAAGCAAATGACACAAGCGAAGAAAAAGTGAAGACTTTCTACCGCAACTATTATGATGATACCATGCCAACTTTGTAACAGACGAGTATGATACCATTGTCCGTTTTGTACACGAAGTGCATCTAGTTTTTTGCCGTAACCCTCTCAACTTTCTTGCACATGCTATGTGGATGAAATGATGATACCATGACAACTTTCAACCTTTTCAGAGTTCATTTCAAATGCTTTTCAATTTTAGGGTCTTATAGCTCAAAATAATTAGTAAATGCATGAAAAATAACAGGCCAAAAATTAAAAATTATGCCACCTACTGGGCCACCACGGCCTGAATACGATTAGAAACCTATCCATGGGCCAGGATTCAGGCCCGCAGAAGGCCCAGTAGGCCCACAGGCATGTACAGAGAGGTTAGGCCCGTAAGCCTGCTTTAGAGAGGAGCTCGACAGCTCAGGCGCACCGCACCTTATAAACAGGTGCGGCTCTCTCTCAGCTAGCGAGGTGGGACTAAACTCACCACCACGCCGCTGTGCAAGGCCATTGGTCCCGGTTGGTGGCACGAACCGGGACCAATTCCACCCTTTGGTCCCGGTTGGTGCCACGAACCGGTACTAATGAGGCTGTGGCCCCACGAGCACCTTTAGTACCGGTTCCTGGCACGAACCGGTACTAGAGTTTCTTACTAAGCAGTTTTTTAGTCCCACCTCGCTAGCTGAGAGGCACTAGGAGCGGTTTACAAGCCCTGAGTGGAGAGACGATGAAGAAGAGGCGCAATGCTCACGTTGCTTAGCTTCAAGCCTTGAGGAATAAGGTAGACTGCATGGAGCTATGTGCAGTGCAGTCTACACTATTCCGAAAGGCTTGAAGCAAATCAATGAGCATTGCGCCTCTTTTTTATTTTTAATAACTTATTACAACTCCGGACTTCTTTTATTCCGACAAAATAAAATAAACTTTAATAAAATTTATGAAACTAAAATTAACAAAGTATTTTCTGTTCAAAACATTATAAGAAACCTCTAGTATTATTGAAACTAAAATCATATAAAATTGATGCAACTAAAATTATCGAAGTATTTTCTGTTCAAAATCATTAAAAGCAAAAAGAATTTTCATAAAGAACTTTTTTTGATAGAAACTTTAATAGCAAAAAGAATTATCATAAAGTAAAATAAATAAGTAATTAGAAACAAAACAAAATAAAATAAATAAGTTTTTTGTTGTAAGTAGAAACAAAACAAAATAAATAAAGCAAAAAGAAAACAAAAAAACTAAATACAGCAAAAAGAATTTTCATAAAGATCTTTTTTTGATAGAAACTTTAATAGCAAAAAGAATTATCATAAAGTAAAATAAATAAGTAATTAGAAACAAAATAAAATAAAATAAACAAGTTTTTTGTTGTAAGTAGAAACAAAACAAAATAAATAAAGCAAAAAAGAAAACAAAAAAACTAAATACAGCAAAAAAAATTGTTGGGGCGCTGTCCGCTGGGCCCTCCAACCCTCGGGTTTGCAAATACAGGCCCAGAAGGGCTAGAGGGCTCAACGGGCAGCGCGCCAAAGTTAGGTCCAGAAGCCTGCTATAGAGAGGAGTTCGAGACAGCAGCCGTAGCGGGGCTTATAAACCACTCCAAGCCCTTCTCAACTAGCGAGGTGGGACTAAACTTTTGGCCGCGACGCGGGCAGCAAGAGGCCTTTGGTCCCGGTTGGTGCCACCAACCGGGACTAAAGGGGTGCATTGGTACCGGTTCGTGGCACCAACCGGGACCAATGCCCCCCTTTAGTCCCGGTTGGTGCCACCAACCGGGACCAAAGGCCGCCGCTTCCCGCCCTTTGCGCTGCTGAAAAGAGGGCTTTGGTCCCGGTTGGTGGCACCAACCCGGACTAATTCCTACCTTTAGTCCCGGTTGGTGCCACGAACCGGGACTAAAGGCTTTGCTATATAAGTTCACACTTAGGAAATTTTCAGAGTTACCTAGCAGTTGCCGCCCCGACGACGCCGACGCCGCCAGGCTGCCCCGATGCCGCCCGCCGCCCCGACGCCGCCCGCCGCCCCCGCCGTCGCCGTCGCCGTCGCCCGTGCCCGTCGTCGCCGTCGCTGTTGCCCACGCCCTCGCCGTCAGCCGCACCCCTGCCCCGACGCGCGCCGCCCCGGCCCGTCCCCGTCGTCGCCGTCGCCCTGCTCCGCCCTTCGCCGCCGACGCCTCTGCCCCTGCCGCGACCACGTCGCCGTCGCCTCTGCCCCTGCCCCGACGCGCCGCCGTCGCCTTGGTCAGGGCCGGCACTGCCCCCTAATTCCTCCCTGTTTTTTCTGCACATTTATATGCTTATATGTATATGTATGAGTATATGTATGTGTGTATATCTGTTTATATGTCCTTTTTTTAGATCTTTTTATTGCATTTTCTCTGTGTATATGTATGTATATATGTTCTCTGTGTATATATATGTTCATGTATATATGCAAAAGATAGATTTTTAGAAAAGTTAGGATTTTTTTTCTGTTCATAGATTTTTTTGGTGATATTAATTATTGTAGAATATGCAAATGTTTGTATATTCATATGAACAATGCATTAGGCAAAACCTTTACTTTTTTTCGAAATTTTCTATTTGAACATTTTTTTATGAATGAGAGGAAAAAGGAAAATAAGAAGAGGAAGAAAGGAGAAGAAGAGGAGAGGAAGAAGAGGAGAAATAAATAAGAAGAGGTAAAAAGAAGAAAAAGAAGAGGAGAAGAAGAAAGGAATAGAAGAGAAGAAGAAAAAAATAGAAAAAATTCTATTTTTTCTTCTTCTCTCCTCTATTCCTTTCTTCTTCTCCTCTTTTTTTTTCTTCTTTTTTTTCTTCGATCTTCTCCTCTATTCCTTTTCTTCTTCTCCTCTTTTTGTTTCTTCTTCGTTTTCTTATGTTTTATCGGGTCTGTCGTCGTCGATATACCCCTCTCCCGATAACTTCAACATGAGGGGGGGTCGATATACCCCCTCCCCGATAATATTATTTTCCCATGTACGTTCATTGTCGTTGTCGATATAACCCCCTCCCGATAACTTCAACACGTGGGGGGGGGGGTCGATATACCCCCTCCCCGATAACATTATTTTCCCATGTATGTATGTCGTCGTTGTCGATATATATAACTCCCTCCCAGATAACTTCGACATGATGGACGGTCGATATTTATACCCCCTCTCGACCGTGATAACTTATACCACGGGAGCACCCCCCGGCCCTCTCGCTCGACCAAAACTCTCGATCACACCCAAACCATAGAAAAAAACGATGTCGGTCTCCTACCCCCTCCCGCCGCGCCCCTACCCTTGAAGCGTTGCTGAGGCCACCCCAAACCCGGAATAAGCTAGGTCTACGTTTGCACTAACCACCTGTTGTCATGTTTGTGTAATAATTGCCATGTTGTAATATTTGCAGAAACAATGGAGCACAGACGAGACGAGCAAGCAGAAGAGGTGTTGGGGGACATAATCTTAGCCGGAGGTGATATCTTGTCGTATCTTAGCGACAATGATGGTCTGGAAGAACAGGGTGAAGAAGCAGGCTACGGTGATCGAAGAGTGGAGGAGGAAAGACATGATTATGATGGCTCCGGTGACCCAATGCTGGTGCAAGAAGGAGCCCGTGGTGACGGCTCCGGTGACCGAACAGAGTCCGGCCAGGTAAATATATTAGTTAAGCCTGTGCTGACTAGCTAATTGATGCATTCATTGTTTTGGTATGTACACATATTAATTAACACTCGTCTTTCTTCTTTTTTCTAGCCCTCCGGATCGAGCACAACTGCGGTAAAGAGACGAGGCCCGAAGAGAAAGTTGCGCTCGGATGAAAGGTTTGAGATCACAGCAATCGCACGCGACGGCCAACCGATTGAACCCATCCGGACAAAGGATGCATTTGCTGCTCAGTGTGGGGTTCTAGTTAGGGACAAGATCCCGATCAGCATCCACCAATGGTATAAGCCTAAGAAGGAAGACCCTGAGGTGTCTTATGTCAATGATATGCAGAAAGATCTTTGGACTGAGCTGAAGGCAAATTTCACCCTACTGCCCGAGGAGGATCCGGAGAAGCCAGTTAAAAAGCAATTAATCAAGTCTCATGCTCTTAAGAAGATGGCAGACCTATTCAGGAGGTGGAAGAATGAGCTGAAAACGTTTGTCGACAAAGAAGAGACACCAGAATTCATCGGCCGGTATGAGAAGATCAGAGATCACTGGCTCGCATTTGTGGCCCACAAGACATCGAAAAGAGTAAGAAGATGTCAGCGACAAACAAGAAGAATGCTGCGAAGAAGAAGCTTCACCATCGCACGGGGTCAGGTGGCTACCTCAAAGCCCGGCCTAAGTGGGCCAAGGCTGAGAATGATCTGCTTGAAAAAGGGATCAAACCACAGACAATGAACTGGACAGACCGTTGCCGGACTTGGTTCTTCGGGGCTGGCGGAATCTTGGACCCTGTATCAGGGAGGTGCGTTTGGACGAACGAGCTTTTGAGAATACCAGTCAAGAAGATTCAGCAATATATCGATGCAGCGCAGGAAGGGACGTTCGTTCCAGACAGAGAGAACGATGAGCTCACAATGGCCCTCGGGTATCCTGAGCACCCTGGACGGACACGAGGCACGCCAGAATCCGTTCCGTGGAAGGCTGGTTTTCCGGACGCAGGCGGTTACAAAAGCCAGGAGAGGAGGAAAAAAATGGAGCAGACCCAAATTCAGAAGCTTCACGAAAGGGTTCAAGCGCTAGAGGAACGAGACAGCAATCGACATGCCGAAACTACCCCCGAAGCTACCCCGCCATCTCAGCGGAGAAGCAACGTGGCTTCCACCGAGCTGCTTCAGCTGGAGCATGTCTTGACGGCTCCTGCTAGCTACCCCGTGGATGCTATCACGGAGTCTCAACATTGCCACCTTATGGCGCAATGGCAGAACTTCAAAGTCAAGGCGGCTGTTGGCTCTGTTTTACCTCCTGAACCCGGCGCAACCTACCATTGCCGGCCGATTCCAGAAGGATATGCTAGGGTGATGGTGGATGAAATAATGGAGGGATTTGAGGACCTCCAGCTTGACCACCCTACCGGTGAAGGGGAGACTCGGCTGGGTTTAGCTCTGAAGACTCCGTGCCTATGGCGGAAGGAGCTCATCAACCTTTCGAACTGGACGGCTCCGGCGAGTAAGGGCAGTCCGCCTCCTCCTCCGCCTCCTCCTCCGGCGAGTGATCAGGGCACTCAGCCTCCTTCTCCGGCGCGTGGCGCCACTCCGCCTCCTCCTCCGCCTCCTCCTCCGGCGAGTGATCAGGGCACTCAGCCTCCTTCTCCAGCGCGTGGCGGCACTCCGCCTCCTTCTCCGCCTGCGCCGGCGCGCCAGAGCAGCCAGCCTCCTCCTTCTCCGCCTCGTCAGCAAGGGCAGAAGAGACCTGCCGCCGCTGCGGCTGCTCCGGCGCGTCGTAGTCCTTCTCCTCCGCCTCGTAAGCAAGGAAAGAAGACAGCCGCAGCCGCTCCGTCTACTCTGCCGGCGTCTAGCAGTACAGCTGCCAAAGGCGGGAGGCAATACAGATTCGGTCCTTCTCTGAAGACTCCAGAGAAGTTACCATACGAGAGGACCGAGGAGGAAACCAGGAAGATCGTGCGAGCCGAAGTGACAAACTTCTTTGAAGGGGTGAAAGCAAAGAAACATCCACCTCCGGAGGAGAAGGTAGATCCGGTGAAAGCAAAGCGCACTCTGGCTGCCCTGACAAAACCACCAAAGTCTCCGCCGAGAGGCAACTATGAGCGCATTCTTGCAAAGACATATGCCGAAGCGGAGCGGTCGGGAAGTACTGTCAGTGATCAAAGGTTAAAAGAACGACGAGCTGGGAAAAAAATTGCCCAGCTCGGCGAACAAGCAAACCAATCGTGCCCCCCCCCCCCCGCTCAAGGTGTCAAAAGACATCGTTGCTAATGATCCGAGGATGGTGCCCGGTTATAGCAATCTTGGAGATTACCTGCCCGACGATGTACATTATGAAATCATGGAGGTGGACGAACACAAATACCATTACGGGAAGCCTCTCGTCAAAGATGAAAGATCTCTAACAACGATGATGCGAAGATTACATGATTGGTACATGAAAACCTGCAGAGAGTCTGATGGGACGAGTACTTTGACGCTGAGAGTTAAACCGGAGCATGACCTCATTGGAATTGAACTGCTGAATGTTCCATTTGAGGATTTCTTCCAGTTTTACAATCAAAAGGCCCTCGATAAAACAACGATCACTTGCTACTGTCTGTAAGTAGTACTACTTCTGTCATTAAGTCTCTCTATATAGGTCAGCTCTTTCATTGCATGTATTTATAATTATCCTCACTATATTATGCAGATTGAAGATCGCCGAATTGAAGAAAAGACAAATCGGTGATATTGGGTTCATTAACACAAATCTCATAGATGCATATACGGTTGAAAAACATCCCAAAGAAGCCGAGGCCAACTTGCTACAATCGTTGGTATTAAATCAAAACAAAGATATAATGCTCTTTCCTTACAACTTCAAGTGAGTGTTACTGTCTTGTGCATATTCGGTTTCCCTTATTAGTCCAGGTTATGGTAATGTAATTAATGACTTATGCATGCATGCGTAGCTTCCACTATATTCTCCTAGAGATTAAGCTTGAGCAGGGAGTAGTAACCGTCTTAGACTCGAGACGAAAAGATCCCCAGGACTATGCGAACATGACTCAAATGCTCGAGAAGTAAGTTAAATCGATCATTATCCACCATATCAGCAACTTTGTTCATTTCCTGATATCAAGTAATTGTTTTCTTTGTCTGGCAGGGTTTGGAGAAATTCACCACAAAAGCTCCGGGACTGCCGAAGAAGCTGCAATTTAAACACCCGAAAGTAAGTACTATAGTAGCATGTTCCGCGCATCTCCTAGTGATTCAAGCGCTAGTTTCATCAATACCATTTAGCATGCTTGCTTATCAGTTTGATTGACCTCTATTTCTTGTAAAGTGGTTGTGGCAGGAATCCGGGAATAATTACTGTGGATACTACGTTTGCGAGTCCATCCGCTACACGACCTGTGAGCGGGGCTACTCTGAAGAATAATATGAAGTGCGTAAGCAATAATATTCACAATTTTATTTTATTACCATCATTTGTGTTGAGTTTCATTTATTCATATATATATGTATTGACCCCCTTCTTCAAATTAGATGTTTCAGAAGCGGGATGAACTCCTAGCACCAGATCGTATGCGAGGAATTCAAGAGGAATTGGCGGCATTCTTCCTTGACCACGTGATCGCTGAAAACGGAGAATACTATGTGGACCCTGTGTTCTTACAATTTAATTAGGAGATTGTATTGTAAGAGATAATTATTGTATATATGTAGCCGGTAGTGTCGGATAGATATACGAGAACTTGTTGTTCGACCAATCTCTCGGAGAAGGAGAGGTGGTCGATATCACTTCTCTCTGTATGCATATGTTCATGACGATCTTCTGTTTCCTTCATTTGATTACTAGCTAGCGTGTCTAGTCCTCTCCATACGTATATAGTACGTAGCGTCGACCAAGCACGGAGATGAGAGAGGATACTTCTCTCTATTAATTAGCTAGCTAACACAATATATGAAACACCTAAATTAACCCCCCACCCCCCCCCCCCCCTTAAAAAAACAAAAACCCCAGCCCGTGAAATGCTGACGCGTGGATGCCTATTGGTCCCGGTTGGTGACACCAACCGGGACAAAAGGCCCTGCCTATTGGTCCCGGTTGGTGGCACCAACTGGGACCAAAGGCCCCCCTGCCTGGGCTGGCAGCAGCGGCCACGTGGAGGACCTTCTTTCCCGGTTCGTGTAAGAACCGGGACTAAAGGGTTAGGGCTTTAGTAACGACCCTTTAGTCCCGGTTCGAAAACCGGGACAAAAGGCCCTTACAAACCGGGGTAAAAGCCCCTATTCCTATTAGTGATCTACCATATCCAGATAGTATCATCATCTTGAAATGTTGTCCAGATAGCATTATCATCTTGAAAAGCCCCCTCCAAAAATATCTTCATAAAAATCCTTGATGAGAATCTAAAACATAAAACTCACAAAAGAAGAGTATAATATGATGCTTTGAACAAGAATAGTTCAGAAAGATACTACCTGATTCTTGCAAGTCGCGACATCGTCACATACGAATTCCATGAACATTGTTAACACAATATAGCGCAGACGCTTAGACATACGCACTTACACTAACCCATATGAACACACGCATGCACACACTAGCCCTGTTTCTGGGATGGGGATAAACTACTCTAAAAGTGATGTCGTCCCTATAGGACTGTCTCGTGAGGAGACTAGTATTTTGCTTTACTCATGGGCTGCATTGTAGTTGATTTCCCCATTAAATAGCTATGAATTCCTCCCCATTATGATAAGTTTGGAAGAGGGGACATTGAGCCTTTGATAGACAAAATCCTTAAGAGGATGACTAGCTGGAGGGGAAAATTATTTTACTACTCTGCCAGATTAACTCTAATCAAAGCATGTCTATCTAGTATCCCTATATATTATCCTTCTTCAAATTTCTCAAACGGGATTAAGATTTTATGAATAGCCAACTAGATGACCGAAAGTGATGTTTTGAGCGCGAGCACAGGTGCTCACGGTATCCCTTCCGCCCGCACTCCTCGTGATCTGCAATCTGTCTAGTATAGGCCCATGTATTATTCTCGTATCAGGTTAAATGAACAGTTTCACTGGCCCTCATGTGTCATAAAGGGCTTGGTACACCGTGAGTTACCTGGGCTTGGGCTCAGACGTGCAGCAACGTAGACCGTTATGGCGCGGATTCTGGACCAACGCCGGCTCTGCTCACTTATTCCTACCCACCGTTCGACAGGCCTACCAATCTTCTTCCTCACGATTCATTCATTCATCCCCTCTTCCTTCTCGCTCAATCTCTTCTCCAGGACCGGACCCTCGACTTCAGCCAATCTTGAGGTACCTAGCGCCATGTCCATCTCCGCGTCCAATGCAGTCGACGACGAGATGCTGCTGCTCATCCCATGCCCTGACTGTGGCTGCCAGGTCATCACATGGATTGCTCGAGGCGGCGAGACCCCAGGTCTGCAAATTTTGGCGCAGCTTGTTTATTGTGGATACATCAGATGGAACCGGATGTACCGTCCTGATCTGAATCGGCATTTCCGCGTACAAAAATTACCCAGTTCCCTCTCCCCATCGTCAGGCAGCTGAGCTCCGCAGCAGGCAGCCGACGAGGTCACGGTTAGGGTGGCGAGGATCACAGCGGCCCATCGCAGATGCAGAATAATCAATCGACGCCGGCGACGTTTGCCAATCACTCTTGTTGCTGCTCAGAGATGCAGCTGCTAGTTGTTTTACTGGCGGCCTAATGGCAGCACTGGGCGCGTTGTCTCACAGACGCTTGCACTTATCAACACCGCACATAGCTACGTGTCAAGTATTAAATTGCATGACCCAGCCCAACAGGCAAAGCATAGCCAGGTTACCTGAATTTTAAAATTCAGTAAACAGGGAACCATGTTTTGCAATGGCCAATCTAATTTTCATAATATCTAAGGCAGGTCATTTAACATTATGTATATCAATCTGTACGCATGCTGATACTGTCAAAAATTCAAGTTCAGTATCATATCCCTGGGTAATTCAGAATTGAACAGCATAGTGTCAAAAAATTCAGAGAGCATGACCATATTGTCAAAAAAATTCAGAAAATAAGACACTGTCCTGTCAGCACACATGCATGCCATCATGAAATCAGTTCAAACATTCATGGAGATGAGTTTCTGTTTTGTTCACAAACAAAGCATCTCGCCATTTTGCTACGAGCAAGCCAGTTCACGCAGGAAGCATGAAACAAGAGTTCTACAAACGGAATAACCGCCACACACATTTAGTTCTACATAATCATAGTCTATATAAAAACAAAATTTCGGGAGCCACTGCTCACATGGCGTTCATTTGCAGATCACCCACTCTGCTGCAGTTGTTTCTCCTGTGACCTGCAATGCCACAATTTTTGCGCCTAGCAGGTTTGCGGACAGGCTTCGGGATATCACCCCGATCCGGACAGGTTGTCCTCTTGTGCCCCTGCTAGTGCCAGCGCCGGGGAGATATAGTGCAGAACCTTGTATGGTGCTTTCTCCCTGCTAGTTGTTGGGCGCCCCATCTCTTTTCGCTTCTTTGGTGCCAACAATCCAGCAAGCCTGTTACCACTCTCATTTGCTGAATTAGCATCATCATTCAAAGTCCCAATACATGCTTCTCCGCTTGCAGCAACAACTATCGGTTGCACCGGCAGCTGATTGATGACATCTCCATTCTCAGCTATCCTATCCTCCAATCATAGCCCATCCCTAACTTCAGCAAAAGGTTGCATCTCTATTCTGTAGTTCTTAGTGAGAGACATGAATTTCTCATATGCTTCGACACTTGCATCACCCATCCGCAGCAACTCCATGGCATGCATGTACATGTTAAAATGCCTGAAGCTGAATGGATTCTTTTGTACATTATCTCTCTAATATTGAGTCGGGTGAGCTGGTAGTATGTCACGTGCATCCTTGGTCCACCGCTTGACAATGTGTTTCTCTGGTATCTCTGTTATGCGAATGAAATCCAGCAACTGCATAGTTTAGTTTACCCAGTTAGCTCGGCATGGACTATGTGCACTTTGTCTGAAAGCAGAGTCACCATACCTTCAAAACATGGTTGCATAGGAATCCCATGTGTGCAAATTGCCCACACTCGTAGTCGAATTCCTGTCCTCCTGCAAGTACAGTTACCTTATATGACACCCTGCACCACTTTTCCCTCCTAGCAACCTCTCTATGAATTGCAAGATAAAGTTTCCCCTTCTCAAGTTCTTCCACTTGGCATGCGTCGCACTCATACAGTATACGCCCAAACTGCTCGAACATAGTTCGTGCGTATATCTTACCAGCATGTCGCTCGATATCTAGATTGTCTCTGTACAGCGGTCTACCCTGGAATGTAGATAAACGAAATCAGTGACTAGATCACTATGACACACTTATTGGCAAATGTCAAAAAAGTCTTACTATTCGCGCCCGCTTCTCCTCGTAGTTCTCCTCTACTTCCCTATCAAACTGAAGTCTCATGTACTTCTTGACAAACATATGCACCAGACAACCCGATGGAACATAGTCTTCAGCATGTGGTATGCACTTTCACTCCGCTGTGTGCTCTCTTAGGATAGAAGACCCCTTTAAAATATGGCTTCGCCCACTTGTGCCTTATTTCATGCAGTTGTGTCATCTATGAATGGGTCTTCAGATTGTATTTCTCAACCAAGATCTTCCAAGCTTCCTCGAATTCATCGATTGTAAGCATGTGATTCACTAGCTTCTGGAAATTTGCCCTAAACTCGCTCTTCTTGGTGTACAATGAACCGAGTGCTTCCTTTGCCTTTTTTAGCACGTGCCACTTGCACCAACGATGGGCTTTCCGAGGCATCACATTCTTTATGGCAACCTCCATAGCGCGGTTTTGATATGCACAACAAGACAAATCATATTAGATATCCATGTTGTACAAACACACTTCCAGATCGACGTCACGCAATTGGGTTGTATCATTTGGATTCAGACCTGTTAGAATTGTTTTTGGGTGCACTCCCTCCCATCATCGTAATGAACTCTGAAAACCCACTCAAATATCTCCACATTTTCATCATGCACCAACACCCCAGCCAGGATGATACTCTGAAAAAGATTATTCACACCGACAAATAGACCAAATGGCATGTTGTGCACGTCCGTTCTATATGTTGTATCGATGGTAACATCTCCAAAAAACGTGTACTACAACCTGCTCCTCCCATTTTCCCACATCAAATTTGTTACCCGCCCGTCTTTGTCCGCTTGCACCTGATAAGTGAAGTGTGGATCTCTCGAACCGCTCAACAAAAACCTCCATAGTTTTCCTCACATCATCTTTTGCTTGCTCTCTGCTGATTTTACCACACAAATTCTTTAGAGCTCTTTTTCTCAAAGACAACTTATCCATTAAACCAAAAAACTTCCGATAATGTTGTGTACTTTGGCTAGGTTCACATTGTTCTGCCGCAATTGCTCAACCAAATCTCTGTTGTAAATGTCAATGTGCTTGTGAGAAGGCCAGTGTATTATCTGCCCATATGTTGCAGACAGCGAGTGGTTGTGATGCTCACGATGCTCAGCAATGTACGAGCCATTGTCCTTTGATCGGAATAGTCTTATTAGTGCATGGCTTTCACATCGGCACGATCTAGCGTTCTCAACCCCAACTTTTCCCTGCAAAATCATATTCAAACAAGCACCATGTGCCATGTTTAATCAAAACCCAGTAGCAAACAGATTAATAGAAATTAGACCACATAAGTTACAAATGCATACCGCACAACCACAAACAATTTCCTGCATGCATTTTGTCCTCTCCACATTTAGTCTACTCTTGCCGTACCTTATTCCATACCCATTCTCCCACAAGAAGAGGTTGTAAAAATCATAGGCCTCGCCGAGTGCATCAAAGCTTCTACCAAGGGCCGGCACGATTATATTTTCACTCGGTTTATCAGCGAATCCACATATTGCTTTCCCAACGGCACTGGGCCGCCCAGGGCAAGGCGTCCTTCCTGGAGCAGTTGCTCCAATTCTCACCCTGCGTTTCATAAACAAATTAATCCATCTCAACATGATTTCTGTAAACAAAACAAACAATGATCTTTCCTATACACATTCAACGGTTTCAGCACTTTATATGTCCTTTGATTCCTCTTTTCACCTAAATCAGACAGACAGTGTGGAATCCAAACACTCATATGCAAGAGATTACCTTCTAGGGCACCCCGGACTTCTTGTGTTTATGGTTTAATTTCTGTAATTAGAAGTCAGCTGAATTATGTTATTTACTCGCTCCCATCGGTACCCAGTATCCAGAAAAACAACCCACATTGCTATGTGTTTTTTTGCTAATAATCATGTGATGGGTGCTAGCATCTTCATTACTGGTTAGGATGAAAATAAAAAAAAGGTTTCCCAGAAAATCTATTTAACATTTGTAATTTCCTCAGGATTTCATTGTTCCAAAATATATATCTAAAATATTTTCAGAACAAACCAGACGATGTTTCTTTTCTATACATTCATTGGCTTAGGCACTTCTTTTGTCCTATTTATTCCATGTACCAGATACACGCTGCTATGAATGTGCCCATCGGAAGTCTGTAATTAAAAGTCGCCACCTGAATTGTGGTCTACCAGAATCCAGTATCCAGAAAAACTAACCAGCCTTTGTTTTGCTTTATTTTAATCATCTGCTGGGTGCTAGTAGTTCCGGCACTAGTTAGGAAGAAAATCACACAGGATTCCCACAAGTACTATGTAGCAAGTTTAATTTCTCTAGGATTTTTGCTTCTTCAAAATATATAAATAAAATCTCTTGCAAAGATTGATCACCTTGTCTGCATATCAGTTTATGCATTTCCAAGTTCACCCAAATCAGACAACAGAGTGTGGAATCCAAACACCGATATGCAAGAGATTACTTTCTAGTCCACGCTAGAATTTGTTGGCTTATGATTTCAGTCTCCAATAAAAAGTTTGTCACTTCAATTCTGCTTTTTACTCGATCATATCAGAACCCATAATCCAGAAAACCAACCAACACAGGTTTCCATAAAATATATTCAAGTTTCAGTCATGTGATGCGTGGTAGTATCTTCGGTAGTGGGTAGTAGAAAAGCAAAACAGGTTTCCATAAAATATATTCAAATTTTCTATTTTCTCCTAGGATCTTATTATCCTGAATTATACAACCCAAATCTCTCTTTTTTGGAAATCTAATCATCCTATCAGTTCGTGGAAGGATCTTGTTATCCTAAGTGAATTCACGAATTTCCAATTACACCTAAAATCACATAATTAGTCTGCAATCCAAACCAACGAAAAAAATAGCACGCTATTTCGCCGTTATAGCGCAGTTATAGCATATTCGGAAGGGAGACGTTACGTTTTGGCAAAATCGGCCGCTACGGCGCTAATTGCGTAATTAGCGCGCTACACACGCTATAACATTGTAGCGTTACACGTTTTAACGTGCAGACCATGCAAAATTTAAACAACCACAGCCCAGCAGGCCCAACAGGCCAAAACCAACCCACGACCACTACCTTTCTCACTCTTTTTATCTTGAAACTGTTTGAGACTTACAATTTTTATGTCCTAGATTTGGCCCTTATGCATATATTGCTTGCTCCTAGCAAAAATTTAGTTGCTTAAATACTTTATTTCTAGATATATTTGAAATTTTTTGCAAATGCTATTTTGAAATATAGCACGCTATTAGCACGCTATAACTTGTGTAGCATTTGGAGAAGGGCCTCGCTATATTTTGTAGCGCGCTATTTTTTTCGTTGATCCAAACACAATTGGCCAACGGATTACCTTGAGTTCAGATTGGAGATTTTGGGCCAATCTGATCAATTGATTGTTCACATGCCAGCGATGCAACATCCATCTCGGCCGCCACTCCACGCACAAATCTGCACTTCCGCGCTAGCTGCCGCCATGGCGGGCACCTATTCAGGTCCTTCCGCGAATGCGTGGTAGTGTGCGGCTCCGTCGGGAGGTCCTTGTCGTTCACCTCTTCCTTTATGGTGGTCCTGCACAGACCAGTAGGACCATGACACAGATCCCTTTCACAAATCCACAAATCATGTACTACGAACTAAGGATCTGCGCACGGCGGGGGGGGGGGGGGGGGGGGGGGGGGGGGGGGGGGGGGGTTACCTTCTAATGGGCTGCATCAGGAGCTCCAGTTTTACCAATTAGCGCCGCTCTCATCTGCACAGGAAGCCGCTGCCGTCAATAGAGATCCAACAGGCGCATCAAGAGGAAGGAGACAACTCTGCCTTGGGTCCATTCCCCATTTACGCCTGGGGCACCACCGCCTAGCGGAAATCCAATTTCCTGATCTACGGATCGGGAAAAGACCACGGTTCCGAGCCACGACTCTGCTCTTCTTCCATCACGGCGGCATCTCCGCGCTCCGTGACCAGCGAGGCGTATGCCACACCGCGTCTACCGTATTTCCTAGTCATCTGCTTTAAAAACCATCGCCGACTGGCTCAGTTATTCCACGTGATGCATCCCGATAACATGACGAGCCGCCCAGATACCGAGCGCTCCTGTGCTCGCGAGCAGAACAGCCGCGTCCACTAGATGACTGTCTATGGAGTGATTTTAAGGGGGGCAGGAAGTTACACCTAGTTAACTGGCACCTAGTTTGTATGAAAAAGAGCATGGAGGCCTGGGTTGCATAACATTAGAGAAGTAAACCTCTGCCTACTATCTGGGTTAAATGATATCTTAAGGGTGAGGGTAAGATCTAGAAGAGCATAGCTGATGTGAAATATTTGAAAAACTCCCCAAACATTTTTGCCTGCAAAACATAGAACCATCTAGGTTTTGGTAAGGGGTCATGTGGGATTTAAAAAACTAAAGTTTGGATATAGATGGGTTGTTGGAGATGGTAACAAAATTCAGGTTTTGCGAGAATATCTGGTTTGGTACCTTTCCCTTATTTGTGCAATTTTGTCCCCGATATATTATCCGCCACCGACAATCTTCAACTTTTTCTGAGGTATGGGACAGGAGTGAAATTAGATTAACTATTAGAAGGAAATCTGGTATTGTCTTGAACACATAATCAAGGGTACTAACTTTCGAGGATGTGAAGATATTCTGATCTGGCAGTATAAGTCTAAAGCGGAATACACAACTGGGTCTTTATATAAAAATATTAACTTTAGGGGGGGAGGGGGGGGGGGGTAGAATGTGTGTACATCCCGTCTATTTGGTTCCTATGGTTGCTTTCTCACAATAAACTTATGACTAAAGATAAACCTAGCTAAGAGAGGTATTGAGAAACCACCTAGATATGTTTGGTACACTGAACAAGAGACCATAAAACATCTCTTTTTTGGATGTGTAGTTGCAAAGCAGATCTGGAGAACTGTTTCAGAGTTCTTCTCCGATGATCTAGGTGTATATTTTCTCTCCATTGCCAAGTTTTGGCCAGCCTATAAGAACCATACAACATTAAATTCTATTTGTACTTGTGTATTATGGAGCATATGGAAACATTGAAACTCTGATGTCTTTAATAATGTTGTATGGATTTGATATGTACATGCATGGTGGCTGATTCTGGGGAGAATAAGAAAATGGACGATACTATTGAAAGAGGCTCCTCTCTTGAGAGTAGAAGAATTGTCTACAAAAATTTCCTGTGTCCTCATATGTCCTTCCAGATTATAGTGGGGGTAGAAGTAATAGACAAAAAATTGAAGGTGTTTTTAGTCAAGTACTTCACACCAAACTGGACCTCAAAGAAGTTGTGGATGGTGGTTCTCTGCCTGCTCCAGTCTTACCTCCAAGAAGCCCTGAGAAGTCGTCCTACAAAATGTCTTTGCTCAGTCCTGTCACTCCCGTGGAGCTACCTAGATCCCCAGTCCTACCGATGAAGAAACTCAGAGGCCTAACTTCGATCATACCTATACAGTCGAGATGGCGATGGATGCTGACCAACAAATGATGTTTTGTGCTTGATGATTGGGTGATGTTTCTCTCGCTATGGGGTTTACCTAGATTTTCTTGTTTGCAAGAGCTTTAGCTTGCTCCCCAAGTAATAAACGTAGAAGAATTTCGGTTCTAGTTTTACCTTCCATAGACCTGGTAATTTTCCTTTTGTCGGCTTATAGACTTGCTGAACATGCCATGCATGTCGTATCACATATTCTCTAGCTTCATTAATGCAACGGAATCGTGGGGGCATTGCCCTCCTATTAGTCTAAAAAAAACTAGAGGATGGCCCAATATGATTAAGATCAAGAAAAATACAATTAAGTCGAGGTCGCACCTATGTCTTGCTTATAGCGAGACGCGGTGCGGTCTCGCGTTAAATGAGCCCGATACTGGGCCGGCCCATCGCGCCGGAGGCAGGCCACAATGATATTTTTTGTATTTTTACATCTTTTTTTTTGTTTTTACTTTTTCCTTTTTCATTGTTTGGTTTATACTCCCAAATACTCCAATTATATACTCCCTCTGTAGCAAAATGTGAGACGTTTTCCGACACTATCATAGGAAAAACACTCTCACATAAAACATTTGAAAATGATGATCAAGCATTTGAAACAAATATTAAACATGTATAGAAAAAAATCGTGTGTATATGAAAAATTTATAATGTGCATGAAAACATAGACATAAAAAAAATAAGTTTTGAAAATGTTAATTATGTTTTTGGAAAATGTTAGAAGTGCATGGAGAAAATGTCTCCGATGTATACGAAAAATGTACAATTTGTATGGAAAATATAGACATCAAAATATAAGTTTCCCAAAGAAATTAATCATGTATTTGGAAAATGTTGAATGTGTATACAAAGAATTCTTCTAATGTATACGGAAAATTACAATGTGTATGGAAAAAATGGACATAAAAAGTATTTGTTTAAATATCTTATTAACGTATTTTAAAATATTAAATGTGTATACATAAGATGTCCCTGATGCATAATTGTTTTTTACACTGTTTATGGAAAAAGTAGATATAAAAAATATATGTTTTAAAAATGTTAAACATGTTTTTTCAAAATGTGAAATGTGTATACAGAAAATGTTCAGATGTATGCAAAAAATATACAATGTGTATAGAAAATGTAGACGTCAAATAAAATAATTTTTCAAGATAATGTTAACCATGTATTTGAAAGATATTAAACATGTGCATAAATAATGTTCTGGTCCATACAGAAAAAGGAAAATGAAGAAAATGAATAAAAACCGAGAGAGGGAAACAATGAAAAATGAAGAAAGATAGAAAACAAAAACCAATAGAAACCGAGAAAGAAACATAAAAAAAGAAAAGAAATATAGAAAAAAACCAGAAAATAGCAAGGAAGAAATGAAAAAGGGTGAAAAACCAAAAAAATGTTATGAAACATAGAAAACCGAGAAGAAAAAAAAGGAAATAGAAGAAACTCGGTGAAATACTAAAGTATAACGAAGAGAAAAAGAAAACCGAGAAAGAAACAAAAGAAAACCGAAGAAATAAAAAAACAGCGCAAAAAACCACTAGAGGTCAAAAAGGAACACAGAAAACATAGAGAGAAAAACCGCACTCAAAAACCCGTTGTGCAATTATATGAAATGGGTTGGCCCGTAGTGTAGCTACCCAAAAAACCTTGAGGCGAGGGGAGGTTCTATCTCGCTATAAGCGAGATATAACTAGCAACTAGTAGAATGCCCGTGCGTTGCTACGGGCTATGCATATAAATAAATAAAAAATATTAAGGTTGTCTTCGTCGGCACCCTTATCCCTCTAAACCCGCCACCAACTCGGGCGCTCGCGACTGTCCGCCTAGCCACACTTGAATATATTAACCCCTGCCTTTCCTCCGTCGGCAATGACCCAATGTTATTGTTGTTCTTTTTCCTCCCGCCACTGCCTTTTTTTGTCCACCCTGCAAAACCGCCCACCTCTCTCTTCCTAACCCCCAGCCACTGCCACCCGCAATTGCCAAGTGCTGACGCTCATTGCTTCCCGGCCCAAGTCACCGCCGCCAACGCTACCCACAATTGAGGAGTGCTGATGCATTCCGCCTTGCCGCCCCGTTCCCCAAGTCCCCGCCTACATCATGCGTTTCTACGGGAGACAGAAATCGTCGATGGTCGTCACATTGTCCACCTATTCTTGATGAATATGATCAATCCCAAGTCAATGAGTGGCGGAGCTTCCCACGGAGGGGCAAAAGACTTTTAGGATCCCGTGCACATCAAGCAACATTGTCAATTTTTTTTATCATTATAGGACATTTTTTTCCTTCCCTTCCTTCTCAACCCACATATCAAGTAACCAATTCTGGTTAAACATTAGTAATTTATGAATTTTTATATGATTGCAAGAATGGCACTGACCGAGACATTCTAAGAATGCCATTTTCTGTGAATAATCTCAAGCAACTACCTCTATCCCAAAAAGCTTTGTCTTAGATTTGTGTAGAAACGGATATATCTAGACACATTTTAGTGTGAGATTCATCTGTATCTAGATAAATCCAAGACAAGATTTTTAGGACGGTGGTAGTATAATTTAGTGAATTTAGTCCATATGCATAACCTTTTCAGCATGCATAGAGCAATGATACACATTATGCCAGTAAACCTCAACCGGATCATCTTTGTGTGCATGTTGAACTTAATACTATATATATATACAACTAACTTGATAACAAATATTTGCACACAAATAAGATGGATGTTTTGGTAGAACTGAAGTATACCCGGCACGAAAAAGAGAACTGAAGCATACAAATGCACAACAGGAAAAGCGCACTTCTATTTACTTGGCAGAAACTCCTAAATAGTTGTATCTTAACATAAGTAAGCAGAAGCACTAAATTGTACATAGGAGAGGAGAAAGACACTGTTAAATATTTGGATATTCCCAAACCGCAGCTAATGAAAGTCCAGGTGCAGTGGATAGTAAAAAAATGAAAGGATTTTTTCTCTAGCACACATTTCTTATCCTCTCTCTTTTGCTTTTTCTTTCTTTTACTCTCAACTTTTATTTGAGAGAATCTTTTACTCTCAACTTAATCACACCATAACTGAACTGCAACTCTGCAAGCCCAGACCGCGAGCCCAATTTTCTATCTCACGCAGGAGCGGGTCACAAGACATCTTCGTTCTTTCATTGAACCGAACCACACCACAGACTGAACTGAGCCCCCCAAAAAAGACTGAACCGCGCCCAAGTTCCTGTCTCACAAAAGCAGGTCACGCCGGTGCAGATAGTTTAGGGGAGCTGAGGCAGAAAAGGAAGGCAGCAGAGGTTGGGCCAGCCTGTGAGCTGTGGCATAGAGATGGGGAGGAGCGAGAAGGCTGGCAGAGAGCACGGTAGTTGGTGGTGAAGGTCCGTCAGAAGCGCGGATTCTGCACACTCTGCCGCTGTGCAATGCCGGCATCGCCCGTGCGCCGATGCGGATGCAGTCTACCACGGGTCCATTTTCTGACGGAGTCTTGTAATGCTTCTTCACTATGTACAAAAAACACCATCTATTTAGAAATAGATGAAGTACATACTGCATGATCAGTTGGTCACACACCTCAAGAATCATACATCAGGTCACCAAAACATCAGAAGATGATCTATTAAACATGACGACGGGTGAAAAATGCAATAGTACATTGATCTTCTAAATTCTGCAACAAACTCTCATATTGATTTTTTTTCATTCTGAATCTATAGAGAAAATAGGAAGCTCAGGCTACTCACCAAAACCTGACACTGAAGTCCACACCTATGCCAAGCTTATATATCATCAGCATGAGGCACCTTCTCCCCTGACACTACTAGGAAAAAGCCTAGTAGTAGCGGGGGTTAAAAGCTAGTAGTAGCACGGTGCCTGCGCTACTACTACGGCGCTACAACTAACTAGTTGTAGTAGCGCGGTGCATCCCGCGCTACTAGTACGTGTGTTAGTAGTAGCGCGGGTTCGACACGCGCTACTACTAACTATCTGTAGCGCGTGTCTGTGACCCGCGCTACTATTATTAATTTCAAAAACCAAAAAAAAATCTCGACCCTGTGCGTGTTGTCAATGGTGTCGATGGTTCGATCCAGCGACGACAAGGGTCGCCTGAGGTGCGGACGGGCAGCGGAGACCAGATCCAGCGATGGCTGTTGTAGAGCGACCGGATCCAGTGCAGAGGAGAGCAAGACGACGGTGTGAGTGTCCTCTTCATGGCCAAGGCAGAGAGCTCCTCGCTGGCCATGTCGACGACTTGCGCAGGCATGGGCATGGGAGGTGAGTAAAATCGGAGGGACAATGGAGAGGGAAAAAGAGAAACAAGGAAGAAAGGAATGAGATGGAGGGCGCACCGAGGCTCGTCGCCGGTGGTGAGGTGGTCCGACGTGGTGGCATGGAGATGCAGGGAAGACCGGCGAGCTCCGGGACGCCGGCGGCGCGAGGCGGCCTCCCTCTTTTGGCGCCATGGAGGAGGAGGCACGCGACGCGAGGATGTGAACTCGTTGGGCGCCATGGAGGAGGAGGTGTGCAGCACCATGGGAGAGCCTATGGAGAGAGGGGGGAGAGTGAGGGAGAAAGGAGGGATTCGGCCGATGATATGGGGATTTCACCTACCTTGTACTTACTAGTAGCGAGGGGTATAAACCCGCGCTACTACTAAGTTGATAGTAGTAGCGCGGGTTTATACCCCTCGCTACTACTATGGCATGTCCCCGGGGAGCACGGTAGAGACCACTTAGTAGTAGCGAGGGTTATAAACCCGCGCAACTACTATCAACTTAGTAGTAGCGAGGGGTAAAAACCCGCGCTACTAGTAAGTAGCAGTAGCGAGGGTTATAAACCCGCGCTACTAGTAAGTGTCTGCCTATAAGTTTTTTCCTAGTAGTGTGAGTCTGAATACAGAAAGATAGATATGGAAACAAATCAATTATCTCTATAGCTTTCTACCCAATGGCTTTTTATTAACATTCAGAAGACGTTTTTAGTACTGATTCTTCTAACTTGCAGTTGCCCACAACCCGTCGCAAGTAACTGGGGAGAAAGAAGGCATCCAAATATGGATTGTTAGTAAAAACAAAGAATCACGAGCGTACTTTTGGCTGTTGCAAACCCACATATATGAATATGAGGGAAAGAGAGAGGCAACCTAGCAGCTAGCTCAGCCAACAATGGTAGCTGTCGCTGCTTCTTGCTCCTCCTGGTCAATGCTAGTCACTGCTCCTGCCTCAAGCAGCTGCGCATGCAGCCAACAACAATTCAGAGATATAAGATGACAGATAACAGAAAACCAGAAAGCAAGACGACGACACAGTGAAAAACGCTCAGATTGCAATTCGTGTATACCAAGCTATGCTATGCATTTTGGCATAAGTTGTGGAACCACGCACATATTTTCATTTAAATAAAAGTAGTACTCAAGGTCTGAATTCAGTTTCAGAGAACAAAGCACGCATACTGAAGTTCGATGACAGGTCGACGGAGGTTGTCCCTGCAGGGCACCTTGTCGGACAGCGCTGAACTTGTTGCCGGTGATGCTAGGCATTGGTGGGACAGCACGAACAGCAGCATCGGCGGGAACGGGCCGACGAAGCATTGTTAAAAGCATTCATACAGAATATAATCTTCTAGCATGATAACAATAAAAAAATACAAATGCAATAATCCACCAAATCTAGGAAAGCATTGTTACTGAATATATATTCTAATCTTTGATAAATAGAGAGCTGAAACCATTGATCGCATGCAAGAATACAGGAGGAGGAGGTGCACAACTACATGTAGGGCGTGCAGACGCCGCCAAACTGCGCAACCTAAAAATCTTGAGAAAATGTAGTCATGAGCAAAACCAAAAGCAAGCTGCAGCAGCAGAAAGCACTACCATTAGTTCTCAGTCATGTTCAATTAGTTTTGTTGTGCCTCTTAGTTCTGAATTGCTGCATTTTACTGTTTTCTAACTTATTGTGATCAATCATAAGTTCATAACTGAGAAATGACCACTTTCCTGTGTTCTGATTTGGCTCTGCGCCATTGTACTGATATAGTGATATCGTTACATGCTTACTTTCTCCAGCTCCACTGATGTCCACCATGGAATGAAACTGAAAACGTATCTGGCAACCCCAGGTACGTATTAGCTTTTGAGCACCAGCTAGGAAGAAAATACAAAGTACCTAGGTCAGTGTTTCTTGTATATCCTTGTCTATAATTGGGAAGATTATGTACTCTGCTACTTGGAAACATGTTACTGTCACAGCCCAGCCTATGATAGCTCGGTAGCTTAGTCATTTTGGTTATACACTGGGCCTGTCAGTGTGTTAGCCTTTTGTTCCTCGACAGGGGCGGAGCCAGGATTTTAGTATGGGGGGGGGGGGGGGGGGGCAAGTCAAGTTCCTAAACTTTTTCTAGACCAAAAAATAACAATCATCATTCTGTAATTTATGCTATGCGCTACATAACATTGATGCAGTTGTATGAGTTCAAATTTACCTTTACAATGGCCAATAAGATGACAAATAATAATAATTTCACCAAAAGAGAACTTACCTGTTGTAAAAAAAAATCAACGTTTATGATCATGCACAAGCCAAGTAAGTCTCCAGTTTCACAATGTCCGGAATATCCTGATCATGAGTGTCAATTGGACCAGATTTGTCACTTGCACATCAGCCTCATTAACAATTTCAGTAGAGAACTTGAAGCAACCGGCTTAAAAAATGAATTAATGTTAATAGTGTTTGACAACGCTTTTCTCTTCATAGCTACTTTGCAGTATCACAATTAGCTATATTGGATAAATTTGACATGGGGAAAATTTGCATCACAAATAATTACTTATACAAGATAATTTGCATCACGATCACACTAATTTTTAGGACATGTACATGATAGTAATTCTTCATAGAATCGTAGCATTACAAATCAGACAACCAAAACATGTAAACTAGTAAAATCTGATGTATATGTTCAACAATGACAAGATGAGAATTGAGATTAGTAGATGCCTGCAAAAAAAAGATGCATGGTCTGATGTGCCGATGTGCTAAACCTTGGGTCCTTGGCTAGTTTCCATTGGTTGGAAATCAATCCCGCGTTCGCGCCATCAGTTGTGCCATATGAATAGAATTGGGAGTAGTAGGGCAGGGAAAAGAAGCGGCCGGGTGCGCGAGGGCACGGAACGGCGGCGACTAAGCCATGTAAAGGTTTTTTTATAAGCCTAATCCACGTACAAGCTAGCCACGCGAGAACGCAGAGCCTAGACCATGGGACTAGAGCAAAACCTGGCCGCTAGTGTGGGCTTCACATGGCCTTTTCTCTTTTTCATAAATTAACGCTGCGACATGGGGGGGGGGGGGGTGGGGGGGGGGCAGAAACGTATACATAGCACCGTTCGATCATTAGGGGGGGGGGGGGGGGCATGCCCCTGCTCGCCCCCCCTTGGCTCAGCCACTGTTCCTGGAATATGTGACTGGGAATGTAGGCCTTAGTCTGGCCTTTTGGGGCATATGGAGGCGTGGCTTTAAGGAGTTGTACCTCAAGCGAGTAGAGAAGTGAATAGTGAGATGATGAACTCCTCTGTATCCCCAACTGCTACCTCTGTTCTCCCTTCCGATCTAATAATATAGATCGATTCTAGATCAACTGGTGTTTGGTGTCCTGCCATCATCATAAGATCGTACCAGTTACTCGAGCAATTCTTTTGAGGTTCTCCAACTATTTTACTGGAAATGGCGTTTTCCATCTCAAAACACATTCCTTCACTGTATTTAAGTTTTTCCACATTTGCAGCAAGGGAACCTAAGAAGTATATGTATTCCCTATAAATGGTGGATAAACTTATACACCAACATGCTACAACATACCATTGTGTCAACTTCACAAAAGAATTGTTTGTTCCTTGAACCTATAAATGGACAGCCTAGGGATAATCTATATTTCTTTTGATAAAACCATATGCAAGGAAACTGAACTTCTATGCAAAAACCAATGAAAAAAATAGCGCGCTACAGAAAATAGCGTGGCCCCTGAAAATATGCTATTAGCGTGCTATAGCACGCTATAGCGTGCTATTAGCGAGGCATTGCACATTGATTTATTTAGCGAGACAATTTTCTATATGCTATAGCGTGCTATTAGCGGCGTTATAGCGCGCTATTTTTTCAGTGGCAAAAACTGAATAAAAGAATGATAGATAGTCTATACTAATTTATAATACCCCCAGAATCAAAAACATGTATAATATACTAATATCTTGTATAGACAAAACACTGCCATTAGTTCCATACTTCTAGTGCGTGTTGTAGACATAGAGAAGACAGTCGTTTACATTGCGGTATTTTAATGGCTGCTAAAAGAACAAACACCTTAAACTACAGAGGGCATAGACAGCAATGAACAACTAGTCACAGAGGCAACACTCACCAGCAAGCAAGCAGGGCACGCCCAACGCAACCTGTCTTAACCCCTTCACTCACTTCTTCACCGTGTAGTTGAACTGCTTCCACCCCAGGCATCGTCCCTGAGGTGCTCAAAGCTCAGCTAGAAGAACATATTCTTTGAGGTCGCACCGGATGCACCAGAACACCGGATACAGTAGGCATAGGCTAGCCCGCAGGCGTGCCCTACATGCACCATCCGATCATGAGGTTATCAGGCTGTTAGATCAAAAAGTATTAGTTTGTAAGAGATACACTAATTGATATAAGCTCAATATTCATCGATCTGAGTCTCCAACAAGTATGAAAAAGTAACTCTGAATTGCTAAAAAATAAGAACGAAACTCTTAATTGCTTGAGACAAACTGAAAAGGGTAAACTTGTGACTGTTTGCCAATAAAGTTTCCATCTCCTGTGAATAGATGGAGGGAGGTAGCAAAGATCATAACTTAGTAGAAGTGGTGGAGAGAGAGGGCCGGATCCAGCAGCAAGGTGGGGGAGACCAGATTTGCAGAGAGGCAAGGAGGGGGAGAGATCGACGCACCTAAGGCTGCGGCGGTTTCCACGTGTATCCTTGTCCCCGGCGGCAGCGGCGGCTCCCATGTACTTGGTAGGGACGCTGGTGGAGACCATGGGGTGGCGGCACAGAGGAGGCAGCAACGCGTGGAGAGGAAGCTCGATGAGCCTACGGCCAGACCATGGGGTGGCGGCACAGATGGGCGCCTTATCACTTGGTATGTCATTGATGGCCCCTCACGAACTTCCTTCTCGGTTATTGGGGATTCGAACTCCTACAAATCATTAGCCACCAAGTTGAGCTCCTCCCAATTGAAATCTTTTGTGCTCATGCACCCATTTTTCATGACGTCGAAGAAGTGGGTGTGTATTATACTCTCTTTTGCTTCATGCTCGGTGAGCTAGCCTTGGTCATGCTTGATCCCGTGAATCTGATTTTTTCTTCTTCTAGCATTGATCCGTTGATGGAAGGATTTCGTGTTGGCATCTCCTTCCATGAGTTTTGAAATTCTCGCACATTGCTTCTTGCGAGCTCGCTCCAACACGGCCAAACTTATGACCCTTATCTTGATGCGAGCCCGGAGATCATCCTCTTCGGGGAAGAGTTGTCGCTCCTCTTGCACGATGTCGAGGCATAGGATCACCATGAGTGCGGCATGAAGATGAATTTTTGCCTTAGATAAGAGGCCCCTACTCCATTCTGTGAGACGTATTGTCGTATTTTTAAGCTTATGGAACAAGATATGGTATGGCTCGGTGTGCTCAACATGCTCCGTCCATGCTCTGTTAACCAAGTCACTGAAACCGGGCATTGATACCCTAAAGTTCTTGACTTTGAAGCTCCTAGGCCTCCTAGGACCCTTGTCTTCGGCAAGCAATAATGGACAATGGCGGGAGGGAGAGAATGAAAGGTCATGAAGCATGTAGTTGTCGAAGATGATGTCCCACTCACCACTAAAGAACAAGCTGAGCATACACAAAGTTGTGTTTTCCCCCTCGTTGCTCCAAGTGTACAAGGGATTTTGAAGATGCATCTCTTTTAGCTCACAAGCATGCAGTGTTGCACGAAACCTGTTGATTCTACTTCAGTTAACATTTCTCATGTTTTTATCTCCGGCGCATTAGATTTGGTTAAAGTTCCAGGAGGCAAGCCAAGCCGCTCCGGGTGACGGTTTTTGACCGGTGAGCTCGTCAAGGAATGCGTCTTTGCGGGAGGCATCAGTTGGATAACAGACAGAGGTGATCTTGATTTCCACACTGGAATCACGGATGCGTACCATGGCGGAGAGTCACAACGAGGTGGTGGTGATGTTAAACAAGTCTATACTATGCAAGGAAACTGAACTTCTATGCAAAAACCAATGAAAAAAATAGCGCGCTACAGAAAATAGCGTGGCCCCTGAAAATATGCTATTAGCGTGCTATAGCACGCTATAGCGTGCTATTAGCGAGGCATTGCACATTGATTTATTTAGCGAGACAATTTTCTATATGCTATAGCGTGCTATTAGCGGCGTTATAGCGCGCTATTTTTTCAGTGGCAAAAACTGAATAAAAGAATGATAGATAGTCTATACTAATTTATAATACCCCCAGAATCAAAAACATGTATAATATACTAATATCTTGTATAGACAAAACACTGCCATTAGTTCCATACTTCTAGTGCGTGTTGTAGACATAGAGAAGACAGTCGTTTACATTGCGGTATTTTAATGGCTGCTAAAAGAACAAACACCTTAAACTACAGAGGGCATAGACAGCAATGAACAACTAGTCACAGAGGCAACACTCACCAGCAAGCAAGCAGGGCACGCCCAACGCAACCTGTCTTAACCCCTTCACTCACTTCTTCACCGTGTAGTTGAACTGCTTCCACCCCAGGCATCGTCCCTGAGGTGCTCAAAGCTCAGCTAGAAGAACATATTCTTTGAGGTCGCACCGGATGCACCAGAACACCGGATACAGTAGGCATAGGCTAGCCCGCAGGCGTGCCCTACATGCACCATCCGATCATGAGGTTATCAGGCTGTTAGATCAAAAAGTATTAGTTTGTAAGAGATACACTAATTGATATAAGCTCAATATTCATCGATCTGAGTCTCCAACAAGTATGAAAAAGTAACTCTGAATTGCTAAAAAATAAGAACGAAACTCTTAATTGCTTGAGACAAACTGAAAAGGGTAAACTTGTGACTGTTTGCCAATAAAGTTTCCATCTCCTGTGAATAGATGGAGGGAGGTAGCAAAGATCATAACTTAGTAGAAGTGGTGGAGAGAGAGGGCCGGATCCAGCAGCAAGGTGGGGGAGACCAGATTTGCAGAGAGGCAAGGAGGGGGAGAGATCGACGCACCTAAGGCTGCGGCGGTTTCCACGTGTATCCTTGTCCCCGGCGGCAGCGGCGGCTCCCATGTACTTGGTAGGGACGCTGGTGGAGACCATGGGGTGGCGGCACAGAGGAGGCAGCAACGCGTGGAGAGGAAGCTCGATGAGCCTACGGCCAGACCATGGGGTGGCGGCACAGATGGGCGCCTTATCACTTGGTATGTCATTGATGGCCCCTCACGAACTTCCTTCTCGGTTATTGGGGATTCGAACTCCTACAAATCATTAGCCACCAAGTTGAGCTCCTCCCAATTGAAATCTTTTGTGCTCATGCACCCATTTTTCATGACGTCGAAGAAGTGGGTGTGTATTATACTCTCTTTTGCTTCATGCTCGGTGAGCTAGCCTTGGTCATGCTTGATCCTGTGAATCTGATTTTTTCTTCTTCTAGCATTGATCCGTTGATGGAAGGATTTCGTGTTGGCATCTCCTCCCATGAGTTTTAAAATTCTCGCACATTGCTTCTTGCGAGCTCGCTCCAACACGGCCAAACTTATGACCCTTATCTTGATGCGAGCCCGGAGATCATCCTCTTCGGGGAAGAGTTGTCGCTCCTCTTGCACGATGTCGAGGCATAGGATCACCATGAGTGCGGCATGAAGATGAATTTTTGCCTTAGATAAGAGGCCCCTACTCCATTCTGTGAGACGTATTGTCGTATTTTTAAGCTTATGGAACAAGATATGGTATGGCTCGGTGTGCTCAACATGCTCCGTCCATGCTCTGTTAACCAAGTCACTGAAACCGGGCATTGATACCCTAAAGTTCTTGACTTTGAAGCTCCTAGGCCTCCTAGGACCCTTGTCTTCGGCAAGCAATAATGGACAATGGCGGGAGGGAGAGAATGAAAGGTCATGAAGCATGTAGTTGTCGAAGATGATGTCCCACTCACCACTAAAGAACAAGCTGAGCATACACAAAGTTGTGTTTCCCCCCTCGTTGCTCCAAGTGTACAAGGGATTTTGAAGATGCATCTCTTTTAGCTCACAAGCATGCAGTGTTGCACGAAACCTGTTGATTCTACTTCAGTTAACATTTCTCATGTTTTTATCTCCAGCGCATTAGATTTGGTTAAAGTTCCAGGAGGCAAGCCAAGCCGCTCCGGGTGACGGTTTTTGACCGGTGAGCTCGTCAAGGAATGCGTCTTTGCGGGAGGCATCAGTTGGATAACAGACAGAGGTGATCTTGATTTCCACACTGGAATCACGGATGCGTACCATGGCGGAGAGTCACAACGAGGTGGTGGTGATGTTAAACAAGTCCAACATGCTATCATCCCACAACAATAGGATTTCCCCTCGGTTCCATCCACCTGTCTTTGAGCAAAATTGCACAGCCAATTACCCCCAAAGAAGGCAGCATTGAACTGGTCGACATTGTCGAGCTTTGTCTCTTGGAGACACACGAAATGGCACGAAGAGGTAGCGATGTTAGCGTTGACCGTCGTGCGACGGTCTGGCAATTGAGGCTCCGAACATTCCAACTCAATACATTGTTAGTGCCGGTATTAAAACTGACGGATCTCAGGCAGGGGGTCCCGAGCTGTGGCTCTAGGAGCAATGGTAACAAGAGACAAGGGAGACGATGTTTACCCACGTTCGGACCCTCTCGAAGAGGTAAAACCTACGTCCTGCTTTGATTATATTGATGTGATGGAGTGCAGAATACATGATGATCTACCTCGAGATCATATGATTGAGTTCTAAACCCTAATTCTTGTGATTGCCCCCCTACGGACTAAACCCCTCGGCTTATATACATACCGGGGTAACTAGGTTACACGTAAGGTCGGTTGCCAACTAAGAAAAACCATGCTGAATATTGAGCTCTCCTTGAAGTACACACCAAGTCTTCCGAAGTTTCCGTCCTTCTTACGCCGAGGGCCACAACGTTGGCAATCCTTCCTCCAGTGGTCGGTGGATCATCGTCCCGGCCCATGGACGACAGGCCGTACAAGTTGATACCCCTTAGTACAGGACACCCTCAGATAGGTTGTTCTAACATAATGAAAACATGGCTCACCCTGATACATGGCACTCTGCCAAAGACAACAACTAACGAGACATGGTTCACCCTGATACATGGCACTTTGCCTAAGACAACAGCTAACACAGCGCTTGCAACCAGACCAAGCTTGAAACACACCATCAAGCAAATACACAGAATCAAACTACGATTCCAGCATAGCAACCCGAGCTGCAAACACCCCCTGGTACAAAATGTTGTACTAACATGGGACCCTTGGTAACCCCAGCAACACCACATCTGGTGGCCGCCGGGTGTGATGCAGCAGCACCTCCAGCAGCCGTATCCAGGTCCAGCGGTGCAGCTCCCCAGAGCAATTAGAGCCTCCTCGACCTCAGTCGCCTTTCCGTCATCAAGCTTGAAAAAATATTGCATGGCTACGATCACCTCCAGTGGAAGCTTCTCCTTGAACCGCCACGTGAAGACGTCGAGGCTTGCCTTCGTGACATCTTCTCCATCCTTGACAATTCCAAAAACTGCGGCAGACAACCACCTCTGCTGCCCTTTCCACCGGCGTGGCCTTTGCACACCCAGCACAGCACTAATTCTGGCGCTTGTTCTCTACAGCGCGAGGTAGGAGCACAATATTCGACCAGATCATTAGATGGGAGCCACGCCAAAACTTGCCCGTCGAGAGACTATTCATGTGCCCTAACCTCCAGGAATCGACGACACCTCCGGCACATCAGAGGAGGAACACGTACGCGCGTTACAAACGTGCCATCTGATGACGACTCTGGTTAAGATTCCGGGCTAGGTAGCTAAGCTAGGCCGCAAAATGAGACCACTGGTCAGTTTCGCTACGACTGAAATAGCTTGGGACGCTCGCTCCAGGTCCCAGCTGTCTCCACTGCCCAGGATGGATGGATGGTTGGCCAGGAACGAAGGCAATATAAGCCGCAGCATGCTCACCACTGACACTTGGCGCCAAATTATGTCGGTAGCAATGACGTACGTGGTCAAGCTAAACCACGCATATTCTTCACACATATCCTACGTGTTTATGTACATACTACATCGTACGTACCTGCTAAGTAGATACACGGGTGCATGCATGCCTTGCTAGCTAGCCGCACTAGTAGATGTTGATCAGAACCCTAGATTTATTTCGCTAGCTCGCAACTTTATTTTGATGACATATGTATGTGCCATATAGTTCTTTCCTAGATATAAAATATCATTTCGATCACCCAGGGTCGCACCCAGCTAGCGAAACATCGTGATCTTCCGCTCTGAACGGCTCCTGCCGAATGACATGGCTCAAAACATCGCCGTGGACTTGCTCCTATGGCGTTGGCGCTGCAACTCCTCCATCTACAAGTCTATCCTCAAAGCACGGGTGACCACTGAATCTGATTGCTGTGATGAAGTGATCCATACGTACAATAACTAATGGATACGGCTGTGAACGCAGACATTTGAAATGCCAGATTTGAGGACATGACTGTAGATGGTCTAGTATGGTAGCCCAACTTTAGCTCAAGTGGGAATGAGATCGAGTTCGTCAGCAGAGTGGATTCTTCATGGCCCTATAAAACTACTCACCAGGATAGTAACTCTATTTTTACTGTTTAATGATATCCTCTCGTTACCCTAGAAACATTCTTGTATAAATCTTTCAAGCCTACTCAAATTAAGTTCACTGTCTCAAATATTTATGCTCTGGTAAGTGTGGGAAGACTTGTGTCCTAACTCCTAAGGGCATCTCCAAGGCAGCTCTCAGACCTCCTGTATATGTCCGGATCGCAATATTCGGATCAGTTTTGCCATCCTATCAAGTCTTTAAAATCTCTGTGTATCAGTCTGGATGCCTGAAATCTGGTGTAGTGGAAGCAAATTTGTGGCTGGTTCAGGGGGGTTGGGACATTCCCAACGAAAAGTCCCCACATGGTCCTCCTCTCTTGTCTCTCTTCTCTCTCCCTTCTCAAGCGCACACCACACACACACATGTCCAACCAAAAGCAACCACATGCATGTCTCTGTTTTTTCTCTCTCTTCTCCTAACCAAACAAATGAGGTTTATTAGTGAATAAGTGTTGGATGGCTCCCTCTCGCATCCCTGACCACGACTGGTTCTATACGATGTCCGATTTGAAGGTCAGTGTTAGAGATGTTCATGTCCTAATCCTTTGTCCATAGCTATGTGCGCAAGTCACGGAGTATACATGTGGTGGAATTATTAGCAGCTGGCAGCTGACGTCATACACCACGTTCCCGCCCCGTCGTCACTTGACGCAAGTGCACGGCCAACGGGAGCCTGGTGCCCCCGGCCATAGAGAGCTTCCCGTGTGAGCTGGGCCAGGGAAAGAGGATATCAAGCAACCAATAGTAAGAGAAGCTCCTTATCTTCAATCCGTATATTCCTTTCCAATCTGGAATCCCCCGTTTCTACAAGATGGAGAGATATCCGAGAATGAAAATGGCATATATGCGCAAGGACCAGAAAATGCCAGGTGCATTCGGGTTTGTGGTTCAATGTTTTTTTTTTCGTGGTGTAAGGGTTCACTACAGCAAGCTCAAAAATCAACAGAAAGTGTGTCTCTCTCCATATCAAATATTTTTCACCGGCTTCTGGTACATCGATCCGGTACACGAAAGATCGAAGGCAACTTCTAGTATATATAATAAATTCTGAAAAACAAAATCCTGCACGACATGTACCCACCGTGTCATAAAGTCCAGGCTTCTCCTTCCCAACGGAGTTGTTGGAAGCGGGTCGGCCAGTCGATCGGGTGTATTCACCCTTTTGCCGGGCCTTACCGGAGCTGTGCACCTTCCTATGTTTCGGTCTGCAAGGGCAGAGGCGATGGTGGCACTGCACGGCCACTGCCATGCGATAGCATCGTAGAAGGAAGGCCCCATGTCAGTTTCTCGAATGCAGATTGAAACATACTCCCTCTGTTTTAAAATAGATGACTCAACTTTATACTAATTTTAATACAAAGTTAGTATAAAGTTGGGTCATCTATTTTAGAACGGAGGGAGTAGGAAGGAGCTGTGCATCATAGAAGGAAGGCCCCATGTCAGTTTCTCGCCTAGGCCTGGGACGGGATGCTCATGGCCCAGTCGAGAGCAAAGGTCTTGTTCTAATAGAAATAGTTGTTGAGTTGCTTCTAGTCTGTGCAGTTTGTCCTAACAAACCGAAATTCATCTTCTACTTGCGAGCACAAATGAGCTTGCGATGAACAGTAAACTCCAAGAAAATAGAAAAAAATGGAAAAAAATCAGAACTTTTTTTTGTGGTGAACTTTGATAGATGTTTACAGTCTAATAGAAATAGACATCTATGAATTCATTTCCATAATGAAATTTTATGGCCACTCAAAATATTTGTCAATATTTTCCAAAAAATAATAGTTTAATTTTTGCGTTCTTTCAGATTTTACTAGTCACCTGAGTTCATTTGAACTCGAGCTCAGAAACACCGCACCCTTAACAAAACTCTATGAGAATCAGACGGATTCCTTGGTGACGTCGACGGCAAGGAACTTGTTGCAAGGTGTGCTTGTTCTTTATTCATTGTACATTCGTATGCCTACCAGCTTTGTACTTTGTACTTGTACGCTTTTGTCGACTATCTGAGTAAGCGTATCCTTTCTGAGGACAGGTCCTCCCCTCGGTGGCGCTGCAATCGGCTCAGATATGGCTCCCACCGCAGGCAGTCTCAGGGATGGTTGGCCACTGAACGAACTGCACCGTGAACCACATGCTGTCCAGAGTCCAGACAGGAATATATCTGAGGCAGTGACTCTAGCTAGTTGTGGCCAAACTATGCTTTAGTCGCCTAGTCGGATGCTTCATGCATAACGACCATACATATATATATCACCATGCTTTTCACGCACTGTCGTCATGTCTGTGACGACGGCCATCGCATGACATGTTAAACGTTCAAGATCCACAAGTGCCCAGCTAGCTAGCCACTAGGTAGAAAGTAGAGACATCATTGGATGCCATGGAGTACGACATTTGTAGATTCTCGGAAATATCACTTGGGGACCAGCTAGCTAGCGACCCCCGAGATATAGGTGGTGTTTGGTTCTCTAGTCCTAAGACTTTTTCTAGTCCCAACTAAAAAGTCCCTAGTCCCTAAAAAGTCCCTCCTGTTTGTTTCCAGAGACTAAAAAGTCCCCAGTCCCTTCCTAGAGGTTATTAAATGACCATGTTGCCCCTAGTATATAGAAAAATAAAAATCAAACAACACCATGGGGTGGCGGGCCAATGGGTGCATGGAGGGGCATTGTTGGAAAAGTCCCAAAAGTCCCAAAAAGACTCTCCTTGAGAGTCTTCTTCATTTAGTCTCAAATGCCTAGTTTAGTCCGTAAAAAGTCCCTCCCGTTTGGTAAAAAAGTCTCTAAGAGGGACTTTTTCTAGTCCCTACACAAAAAAGTCCCTGGAAACAAACACCCCCATACTCCATCAGTAAAGAAATTTAAGAGCGATTGCTACAACAAGTTTTGCCCGGTTCCGGCGAGAAAGAGGCGATGATGGCGACACGCCTTCAGCTCGCTTCAGTGCTTGTAATCGTCAGTAGGTGGTCTATGGATCTGAATGTAATTTTATTTTTATTTTTTGCGTTCGTTGTACTGTCATGATTGAAGATGAATAGATTGAAAATTTTCTCGAAAAAAAAGCCTAGTGGAAGGACATACTCCCTCCATTTTTATATACAAGGCCACAAACTCATATTACATGTATCAAGGTAAAATTTAATGCATATTTTGCAAGTCAATTTTTCTTTTCGTTTACTGTGATCATTAATACGCAACATGCATGCAAGAAAACTGAGTGAATGGAGTAACTAGTGTCATTATGATGACATGCATGTAAGTATTAAACGCGTTGCTAGTACGAGAAAATATCATTAATTCTTTCCTCGATTATTGTTGGTGGCCTTATATAGATGCAAAATGTATATTCCATAGTGGGCTTGTATAAGTAAATGGAGGGAGTAATTATCTTGTAAGCCGTTTCTTGGGGCCAAGATCTGTCTGACCTTTGATCTGGAAACGTCGACATAGTAGCAAAACCGGTATAGAGAGAGAACTTTTGTCCTGCCATCGGTTAAATCATTTTGCATAAGCGACTGAAGATACTTTTTAACATCCTGGAGCCAATGCCCAAAATTAAGGGGCATGCTACGAAGAGGAGTAATAGTAACTGCAAAATAAACAATACGCCAAGCAACTCACACCACAGGACAATGTGGAAATAGATGATGAATAGTTCTTGTTCAAAACCAAATGAATACTCATATACCCAACCCAGTTACATTTAGATGAATTTCTTTAGTGTGGATAACCTCCAGAGAGAGAGAGAAAACATAGGAATACTTAAAAAGATAATTAAAGCCTCAGATGTCCGCCATACACTTGAGCATCAGACATAGCTTTGTTCATATCTCTATCTATATCTATATATACATACTACTTAAAAATAATGTAAGATCCCATGTTTTACTTTTCTTTTCACCACCTCTTCATCCATCCTTCCCTGTATGATAATCAATCACCTTAATTACTTAACTTCTGAATCAATTCCACTTTAATTTGCTTACCAAACTTCTCATCAAAATATAAGGAAAATCACGCATAGGATTTCATAAACATTTATTTAAGCAGTCGCATTGCTATGGACATTTAAAGCACAAGCTAACACACTAAAATGTTTATTTATATCTCGTTGCAATGCAGGGGCGTTATCCGAGTAATGTATGGAAAAGGCTTCTAAAGCACGAAGGTCCCATGAAAAGATATCACACTCGGGAGAGAGCATGGTATCCATGACCCTAAGCACAATTTGGCGCCATTTAGTTAATTTTTGCCACATTAGTGTTTGACAGGACTATATACGTAGAAGGCGGTCTGTTTACAAAACTTGATGACCCGTATATCTCCCCCAATAGAATATGATGGAATATAATATGGCGTAACCGCCTTAAACATAATAAGTACATGTTATTGTTTCCATATATACTTTGTGATGTGAATGTTGCCTTTTTTCATTTCATGGGGGTTGTTCATAACAGCCCGAAATACAACAAGCTAATTGGAAGGTGAAGATCACAATCTCCTTGATTTTATGGTACGATGAAATTCTTCACACAATTTTTATTAATTACCATCAATGATATATACAAAACTTGTTTAGAGTTGGCATTATTGCATTACATGCCAAAAGAAATATATTAAATTTTGCAATAGCCCCCAATTTCTAGGTATAACGTCGAGGTGTGGTGGCCACCCATCGCAAAATTGCTCAGATCAGATCCAAGTAGCATCCAAAAGAAGATGCCATTGTCGGTCCAATGGACTTGCATCTATCATTTTCTACTTCCTAGTCATAGACCGCTCTCCTCTACATGTTTATATCCTCATATATGGAACCTCTCCCTCATACGAGATTCTTTTTCTTCTGGTAGAATGGTCCTGAGACAAGAGTGGCATTACCAAGGACCAATACCTTAACGTAGTTGTGTGGTGTAACTTAAGGCTACATTAGTACCATTTTAGAAGCACCTATTGATAAGTAAATAGGCAGTCTTTCAATTAAATTAATCCATGAATAAATCATGAGCATGACATGGACAGCATTGATGACACACTGATACGATCTAACAGAGCAAGTACTACGCACATAGTAGAAACATCGACGCATATCGCTAGTACTGCTACAACAGAAAGAAACACGAGAGGGATAAGCGATGTATACCCTCCAATCGGCCACGCGGCGGCGGTGGCGGTGATAGCAGCCGCGGCATCCTCGGCGGCCTTCTTGTCGGCCTCGGCCTTCTCAGCGGCGGCACGGTCGGCGTCGGTCGACATGGTGATGACAAAGGTGGTGCGGACGTAGATGAACAGAAGCGAGCAGTCGCGTAATCGCTACCCAAAAACCTAATCCCCCCTCTGCCGTACAGGATCCGGAGAGGCGGCGTTTCGGAGGCCTGCTCTTCCGTCAACCGTGTACGCGGTGAACGGGATGGAGTCGCCGGCGGCAGCAGCAGTAGAGGAACGACGTGGGCGTGGAGGCGGAGATGGAGATGCGTTATGTTTTCGCGGCGGCTAGGGTTGGCAGCGCCCCACATATATATGTGCGGCCGCGCGTGGAGAGACGTGGGCTGAATGTTGGAGAACGTAGTAATTTCAAAAATTATCCTACGCACACGCAAGATCATGGTGATGCATAACAACGAGAGGGGAGAGTGTTGTCCACGTACCCTCGTAGACCGGAAGCGGAAGCGTTAGCACAACGCGGTTGATGTAGTCGTACGTCTTCACGATCCGACCGATCAAGTACCGAACGCACGACACCTCCGAGTTCAGCACACGTTCAGCCCGATGACGTCCCTCGAACTCCGATCCAGCCGAGTGTTGAGGGAGAGTTTCGTCAGCACGACGGCGTGGTGACGATGATGATGTTCTACTGACGCAGGGCTTCGCCTAAGCACCGCTACAGTATTATTGAGGTGGACTATGGTGGAGGGGGGCACCGCACACGGCTAAAAGATCAAACGATCAATTGTTGTGTCCTTGGGGTGCCCCTTGCCCCCGTATATAAAGGAGCAAGGGGGGGGGGGGGGGGAGGTGCGGCCGGCCAGGGAGGAGGCGCGCCAGGAGGAGTCCTACTCCCACCGGGAGTAGGACTCCCTCCCTTCCTTGTTGGAATAGGAGAAGGGGGAAAGAGGTGGAGGAGAGGAAGGAAGGGGGGGGGGCGCCCCCCTCTCCTTGTCCTATTCGGACTAAGGGCGAGGGGCGCGCGGCCCTTGCCCTGGCCGCCTCTCCTCATCTCCACTAAGGCCCACTATGGCCCATTAACCCCCGGGGGGTTCCGGTAACCCCTCCGGTACTCCGGTAAAATCCCGATTTCACCCGGAACACTTCCGATATCCAAATATAGGCTTCCAATATATCAATCTTCATGTCTCGACCATTTCGAGACTCCTCGTCATGTCCGTGATCACATCCGGGACTCCGAACAACCTTCGGTACATCAAAACATATAAACTCATAATATAACTGTCATCGAAACGTTAAGCGTGCGGACCCTACGGGTTCGAGAACTATGTAGACATGACCGAGACACATCTCCGGTCAATAACCAATAGCGGAACCTGGATGCTAATATTGGCTCCCACATATTCTACGAAGATCTTTATCGGTCAGACCGCATAACAACATACGTTGTTCCCTTTGTCATCGGTATGTTACTTGCCCGAGATTCGATCGTCGGTATCTCAATACCTGGTTCAATCTCGTTACCGGCAAGTCTCTTTACTCGTTCCGTAATACATCATCCCACAACTAATTCATTAGTTGCAATGCTTGCAAGGCTTTAAGTGATGTTCATTACCGAGTGGGCCCAGAGATACCTCTCCGACAATCGGAGTGACAAATCCTAATCTCGAAATACGCCAACCCAACAAGTACCTTCGGAGACACCTGTAGAGCACCTTTATAATCACCCAATTACGTTGTGACGTTTGGTAGCACACAAAGTGTTCCTCCGGTAAAAGGGAGTTGCATAATCTCATAGTCATAGGAACATGTATAAGTCATGAAGAAAGCAATAGCAACATACTAAACGATCGAGTGCTAAGCTAACGGAATGGCTCAAGTCAATCACATCATTCTCCTAATGATGTGACTCCGTTAATCAAATGACAACCCATGTCAATGGCTAGGAAACATAACCATCTTTGATTAACGAGCTAGTCAAGTAGAGGCATACTAGTGACACTCTGTTTGTCTATGTATTCACACAAGTATTACGTTTTCGGTTAATACAATTCTAGCATGAATAATAAACATTTATCATGATATAAGAAAATAAATAATAACTTTATTATTGCCTCTAGGGCATATTTCCTTCAGTCTCCCACTTGCACAAGAGTCAATAATCTAGATTACACAGTAATGATTCTAACACCCATGGAGCCTTGGTGGTGATCATGTTTTGCTCAACATTCAGATCCGTATGTATCTTGCAAATTTCTATGTCTCCCACCTGGACTAAATCCCGGATGGAATTGAAGCGTCTCTTGATGTGCTTGGTTCTCTTGTGAAATCTGGATTCCTTCGCCAAGGCAATTGCACCAGTATTGTCACAAAAGATTTTCATTGGACCCGATGCACTAGGTATGACACCTAGGTCGGATATGAACTCCTTCATCCAGAATCCTTCATTTGCTGCTTCTGAAGCAGCTATGTATTCCGCTTCACACGTAGATCCTGCCACGACGCTTTGTTTAGAACTGCACCAACTGACAGCTCCACCGTTCAATGTAAACACGTATCCGGTTTGCGATTTAGAATCGTCCGGATCAGTGTCAAAGCTTGCATCAACGTAATCATTTACGATGAGCTCTTTCGCACCTCCATAAACGAGAAACATATCCTTAGTCCTTTTCAGGTATTTCAGGATGTTCTTGACCGCTGTCCAGTGATCCACTCCTGGATTACTTTGGTACCTCCCTGCTAGACTTATAGGAAGGCACACATCAGGTCTAGTACACAGCATTGCATACATGATAGAGCCTATGGCTGAAGCATAGGGAACATCTTTCATTTTCTCTCTATCTTCTGCAGTGGTCGGGCATTGAGTCTTACTCAACTTCACACCTTGTAACACAGGCAAGAACCCTTTCTTTGCTTGATCCATTTTGAACTTCTTCAAAACTTTGTCAAGGTATGTGCTTTGTGAAAGTTCAATTAAGCGTCTTGATCTATCTCTATAGATCTTGATGCCCAATATATACGCAGCTTCACCGAGGTCTTTCATTGAAAAACTCTTATTCAAGTATCCCTTTATGCTATTCAGAAATTCTATATCATTTCCAATCAGCAATATGTCATCCACATATAATATTAGAAATGCTACAGAGCTCCCACTCACTTTCTTGTAAATACAGGCTTCTCCAAAAGTCTGTACAAAATCAAATGCTTTGATCACACTATCAAAGCGTTTATTCCAACTCCGAGATGCTTGCACCAGTCCATAAATGGATCGCTGGAGCTTGCACACTTTGTTAGCTCCCTTTGGATCTACAAAACCTTCCGGTTGCATCATATACAACTCTTCTTCCAGAAATCCATTCAGGAATGCTGTTTTGACATCCATTTGCCAAATTTCATAATCATAAAATGCGGCAATTGCTAACATGATTCCGACAGACTTAAGCATCGCTACGGGTGAGAAGGTCTCATCATAGTCAATCCCTTGAACTTGTCGAAAATCTTTTGCAACAAGTCGAGCTTTATAGACAGTAACATTACCGTCAGCGTCAGTCTTCTTCTTGAAGATCCATTTATTCTCAATTGCTTGCCGATCATCGAGCAAGTCAACCAAAGTCCACACTTTGTTCTCATACATGGATCCCATCTCAGATTTCATGGCCTCAAGCCATTTTCGCGGAATCTGGGCTCACCATCGCTTCTTCATAGTTCGTAGGTTCGTCATGGTCTAGTAACATAACCTCCAGAACAGGATTACCGTACCACTCTGGTACAGATCTTACTCTGGTTGACCTACGAGGTTCAGTAACAACTTGATCTGAAGTTCCATGATCATCATCATTAACTTCCTCACTAATTGGTATAGGCATCGCAGAAACCGGTTTCTGCGATGAACTACTTTCCAATAAGGGAGCAGGTACAGTTACCTCATCAAGTTCTACTTTCCTCCCACTCACTTCTTTCGAGAGAAACTCCTTCTCCAGAAAGATTCTGAATTTAGCAACAAAAGTCTTGCCTTCGGATCTGTGATAGAAGGTGTACCCAACAGTCTCCTTTGGGTATCCTATGAAGACACATTTCTCTGATTTGGGTTCGAGCTTATCAGGTTGAAGCTTTTTCACATAAGCATCGCAGCCCCAAACGTTAAGAAACGACAACTTTGGTTTCTTGCCAAACCACGGTTCATAAGGTGTCGTCTCAATGGATTTTGATGGTGCCCTATTTAACGTGAATGCGGCCGTCTCTAAAGCATAACCCCAAAACGATAGCGGTAAATTAGTAAGAGACATCATAGATCGCACCATATCTAGTAGAGTACGATTACGACGTTCGGACACACCATTACGCTGTGGTGTTCCCGGTGGCGTGAGTTGCGAAACTATTCCGCATTGTTTCAAATGAAGACGAAACTCATAACTCAAATATTCTCCTCCACGATCAGATCGTAGAAACTTTATTTTCTTGTTATGATGATTTTCAACTTCACTCTGAAATTCTTTGAACTTTTCAAATGTTTCAGACTTAAGTTTCATTAAGTAGATATACCCATATCTGCTTAAATCATCTGTGAAGGTGAGAAAATAACGATATCCGCCACGAGCCTCAACATTCATCGGACCACATACATCTGTATGTATGATTTCCAACAAATCTGTTGCTCTCTCCATAGTTCCGGAGAACGGCGTTTTAGTCATCTTGCCCATGAGGCACGGTTCGCAAGTACCAAGTGATTCATAATCAAGTGGTTCCAAAAGTCCTTCAGTATGGAGTTTCTTCATGCGCTTTACACCGATATGACCTAAACGGTAGTGCCACAAATAAGTTACACTATCATTATCAACTCTGCATCTTTTGGCTTCAATATTATGAATATGTGTATCACTACTATCGAGATTCAACAAAAATAGACCACTCTTCAAGGGTGCATGACCATAAAAGATATTACTCATATAAATAGAACAATCATTATTCTCCGATTTAAATGAATAACCGTCTCGCATCAAACAAGATCCAGATATAATGTTCATGCTTAACGCTGGCACCAAATAACAATTATTTAGGTCTATAACTAATCCTGAAGGTAGATGTAGAGGTAGCGTGCCGACCGTGATCACATCGACTTTGGAACCATTTCCCACGCGCATCGTCACCTCGTCCTTAGCCAATCTTCGCTTAATCCGTAGCCCCTGTTTCGAGTTGCAAATATTAGCAATAGAACCAGTATCAAATACCCAGGTGCTACTGCGAGCATTAGTAAGGTACACATCAATAACATGTATATCACATATACCTTTGTTCACCTTGCCATCCTTCTTATCCGCCAAATACTTGGGGCGGTTCCGCTTCAAGTGACCAGTCTCCTTGCAGTTGAAGCACTCAGTCTCAGGCTTAGGTCCAGACTTGGGTTTCTTCTCCTGAACAGCAACTTGCTTGCTTTTCTTCTTGAAGTTCCCCTTCTTCTTCCCTTTGCCATTTTTCTTGAAACTGGTGGTCTTATTGACCATCAACACTTGATGCTCCCTTTTGATTTCTACCTCCGCAGCCTTTAGCATTGCGAAGAGCTCGGGAATCGTCTTATCCATCCCTTGCATGTTATAGTTCATCACGAAGCTCTTGTAGCTTGGTGGCAGTGATTGGAGAATTCTGTCAATGACGCTATCATCCGGAAGATTAACTCCCAGTTGAATTAAGTGATTGCAGTACCCAGACATCTTGAGTATATGCTCACTGACAGAACTATTCTCCTCCATCTTGCAGCTGTAGAACTTATTGGAGACTTCATATCTCTCAATCCGGGCATTTGCTTGAAATATTAACTTCAACTCCTGGAACATCTCATATGCTCCATGACGTTCAAAATGTCGTTGAAGTCCCGGTTCTAAGCCGTAAAGCATGGCACACTGAACTATCGAGTAGTCATCAACACGTGACTGCCAGGCATTCACAATGTCTGCAGTTGCTGGCGCAGGTGGTACACCTAGCGGTGCTTCCAGGACGTAATTCTTCTGTGCAGCAATGAGGATAATCCTCAAGTTACGGACCCAGTCCGTGTAATTGCTACCATCATATTTCAACTTTGCTTTCTCAAGGAACACATTAAAATTCAACGGAACAACAGCACGAGCCATCTATCTACAATCAACATAGACAAGCAAGATACTATCAGGTACTAAGTTCATGATAAATTTAAGTTCAATCAATCATATTACTTAAGAACTCCCACTTAGATAGACATCCCTCTAATCCTCTAAGTGATCACGTGATCCATATCAACTAAACCATGTCCGATCATCACGTGAGATGGAGTAGTTTCAACGGTGAACATCACTATGTTGATCATATCTACTATATGATTCGCGCTCGACCTTTCGGTCTCCGTGTTCCGAGGCCATATCTGTTATATGCTAGGCTCGTCAAGCTTAACCTGAGTATTCCGCGTGTGCAAATGTTTTGCACCCGTTGTATTTGAACGTAGAGCCTATCACACCCGATCATCACGTGGTGTCTCAGCACGAAGAACTTTCGCAACGGTGCATACTCAGGGAGAACACTTATACTTTGATAATTTAGTGAGGGATAGTCTTATAGTTCTACCGTCAATCAAAGAAAGATAAGATGCATAAAAGATAAACATCACATGCAATCAATATAAGTGATATGATATGGCCATCATCATCTTGTGCTCGTGATCTTCCACCTCCGAAGCACCGTCATGATCACCATCGTCACCGGCGCGACACCTTGATCTTTATCGTAGCATCGTTGTCGTCTCGCCAATCTTATGCTTCTACGACTATCGCTACCGCTTAGTGATAAAGTAAAGCATTACAGGGCGATTGCATTGCATACACTAAAGCGACAACCATATGGCTCCTGCTAGTTGCCGATAACTCGGTTACAAAACATGATCATCTCATACAATAGAATTTAGCATCATGTCTTGACCATATCACATCACAACATGCCCTGCAAAAACAAGTTAGACGTCCTCTACTTTGTTGTTGCAAATTTTACGTGGCTGCTACGGGCTTAGCAAGAACCGTTCTTACCTACGCATCAAAACCACAACGATAGTTTGTCAAGTTGGTGCTGTTTTAACCTTCGCAAGGACCGGGCGTAACCACACTCGGTTCAACTAAAGTTGGAGAAACTAACACCCGCCAGCCACCTGTGTGCAAAGCATGTCGGTAGAACCAGTCTCGCGTAAGCGTACGCGTAATGTCGGTCCGGGCCGCTTCATCCAACAATACCGCCGAACCAAAGTATGAAATGCTGGTAAGCAGTATGACTTATATCGCCCACAATTCACTTGTGTTCTACTCGTGCATATAACATCAACGCATAAAACCAGGCTCGGATGCCACTGTTGGAGAACGTAGTAATTTCAAAAATTATCCTACGCACACGCAAGATCATGGTGATGCATAGCAACGAGAGGGGAGAGTGTTGTCCACGTACCCTCGTAGACCGAAAGTGGAAGCGTTAGCACAACGCGGTTGATGTAGTCGTACGTCTTCACGATCCGACCGATCAAGTACCGAACGAACGGCACCTCCGAGTTCAGCACACGTCCAGCCCGATGACGTTCCTCGAACTCTGACCCAGCCGAGTGTTGAGGGAGAGTTTCGTCAGCACGACGGCGTGGTGACGATGATGACGTTCTACCGACGCAGGGCTTCGCCTAAGCACCGCTACAGTATTATCGAGGTGGACTATGGTGGAGGGGGGCACCGCACACGGCTAAAAGATCAAACGATCAATTGTTGTGTCCTTGGGGTGCCCCCTGCCCCCGTATATAAAGGAGCAAGGCGGGGGGAGGTGCGGCCGGCCAGGGAGGAGGCGCGCCAGGAGGAGTCCTACTCCCACCGGGAGTAGGACTCCCTCCCTTCCTTGTTGGAATAGGAGAAGGGGGAAAGAGGTGGAGGAGAGGAAGGAAAGGGGGGCGCCGCCCCCCTCTCCTTGTCCTATTCGGACTAAGGGCGAGGGGCGCGCGGCCCTTGCCCTGGCCGCCTCTCCTCATCTCCACTAAGGCCCACTATGGCCCATTAACCCCCAGGGGGTTCCGGTAACCCCTCCGGTACTCCGGTAAAATCCCGATTTCACCCGGAACACTTCCGATATCCAAATATAGGCTTCCAATATATCAATCTTCATGTCTCGACCATTTCGAGACTCCTCGTCATATCCGTGATCACATCCGGGACTCCGAACAACCTTCGGTACATCAAAACATATAAACTCATAATATAACTGTCATCGAAACGTTAAGCGTGCGGACCCTACGGGTTCGAGAACTATGTAGACATGACCGAGACACGTCTCCGGTCAATAACCAATAGCGGAACCTGGATGCTCATATTGGCTCCCACATATTCTACGAAGATCTTTATCGGTCAGACCGCATAACAACATACGTTGTTCCCTTTGTCATCGGTATGTTACTTGTCCGAGATTCGATCGTCGGTATCTCAATACCTGGTTCAATCTCGTTACCGGCAAGTCTCTTTACTCGTTCCGTAATACATCATCCCACAACTAATTCATTAGTTGCAATGCTTTAAGTGATGTGCATTACCGAGTGGGCCCAGAGATACCTCTCCGACAATCGGAGTGACAAATCCTAATCTCGAAATACGCCAACCCAACAAGTACCTTCGGAGACACCTGTAGAGCACCTTTATAATCACCCAGTTACGTTGTGATGTTTGGTAGCACACAAAGTGTTCCTCCGGTAAACGGGAGTTGCACAATCTCATAGTCATAGGAACATGTATAAGTCATGAAGAAAGCAATAGCAACATACTAAACGAGCGAGTGCTAAGCTAACGGAATGGGTCAAGTCAATCACATCATTCTCCTAATGATGTGACCCCGTTAATCAAATGACAACCCATGTCAATGGCTAGGAAACATAACCATCTTTGATTAACGAGCTAGTCAAGTAGAGGCATACTAGTGAAACTCTGTTTGTCTATGTATTCACACAAGTATTATGTTTCCGGTTAATACAATTCTAGCATGAATAATAAACATTTATCATGATATAAGGAAATAAATAATAACTTTATTATTGCCTCTAGGGCATATTTGCTTCACTGAACCCACGTCCAAGTCGGTAGTGTAACACCCCCAGTGTCATGCTACAGTAATCCCCTGTTAATGGTGCCATGTCATCCTGTTACTGTTGCTAATCTTCACTTGATCCAAATCACAATTCAAATTCAAATCCAATCTAAAGTCAAAAATTGAAATTGCTCAAACATGAAAACTAAAATGTTCATCATGTGCCAAATTTTCCACAACTAATATTGGTGGTGAAGCAACATGTTTGCAAAGTGTTTAAGTGGCCTAAACTACTTATATGAGTGACCTAAGCAATAATTTAAATGCCTTATTAAATTATAAAATTTGTAAACTACTTCAAAAGTCTCACAACCTTTTTGTGGCAGTGCACAATAATTCTTTGAAATTCCCTTGGCCAGTGGCATAATTTTGCAATATCATAAGTGTCTAAAAAGAAGATGGAAAAGCTGCTGGAAAAAAGAAAAAAAAGAAAAAGGAAAAGCAAGGAGAAAAAGAAAAAGAAGAAGGAGAAGCCCCCTGCCTCCCTGGGCCTTAGCCCATTGCACAGACCGGTCCACCTTACCTCCCCCCCCACTGGGCCAACCGGCCCAACTGGCAACTAGGCCACCAGCCGGCCCAGCCCACCCCCCGGGTCGTCCTCCTCACTAATCCTCCGACCGGGGCACGTCCCCGCCGGACCGGGCGCGCCGTCCCGTACTGCTAAGTCACCGGCAAGGGATAAGGATCCCCCCCGACGCCTCAGTCCTCTCCCACTTCCCCACTTGCTCTCTCCCCCTCCCTGGTCCTCTCCGCCTGCGCTCACTCCCCACCAGATCCCCTCTTCCTCACTCCCGCTCTGCCGATCTGGAGAAAGGGGCCGACGCTTTCGTCGCCGTCGCCGCGCCACCATCGCGGCCACTGCCGTCCTCGGGCGCCTCCGACGTGTCCACCTGCCTCACCGGCCTCTGCTACGCCCTCCCCGACCACGGGCTCGGGTCGAAAGCCACCAGGGAACCCACTGCCTCCCCGTCTTCAACCTCCATCCGCCACGGTCGCCGCCATCTCCCTCCTCTCCGGCGACCCCTGCTGCTACTAAGCCTATCACCGGCCACCGTGTGCCGCTCGGTGAGCCCCTCATCCTTCTCCCTCTCCTTGTTGACTTTGGCGCGCCCCCTAGCTGCTTTCCCCACGCGCGCCCGAACGCAGCACCGTGGAGCTCGTCGACGGCGAGTCTCCGGTGACCAAATGGTCATGGGCGTATGCCCGTTAGCTTCACCGCATCGCGCAGCACCCGCCTAGCTGGTTAGTTTGGCCGCTTGCGCGCTCTAACGCCGTACCCGCTCGAGCCCGAACTCCGGCGCCGCTTCTGCTCATCATAGACGTCGTTCCGGTCGTTCCCGGCCCCAGCCATCGCCTCCATCTTGCGTGCGACGTCGAGCCGCGTCGAACGCATCTAGCTACGACCCCGGAAACCCCCTATGCGCGAAACCCGACCCCTCTCCCGACGTGCGCCGTCGCGGGAGGCTCGCCGGAGCAACTCTGGTAGCCAGCGCCGACGTGGCCGGCCGGGGCCACTCCCCTGGTCACTGCCTCGTAGGCCCTGGGGGCCCCGTTGACTGGGTTGACCCAGTCAACGTGCTGACTGGGCAGCCCAGTGGCGCTGACGTGCGGGCCCTACCGCATAATTAATTTACCTAAAACGTTTGTTTTAATTAAAATCAATAGTTAAACTAAATAGTCACTGACATGTGGGGCCCAGCTGCTAATTAACCATGTTTAATTAAAATAACCCACTGTTAGACCTCTGTCTATGACATGTAGGACCCAATGGTCAGTTTGACTAGTCAGCGGGTCTGTTGACCTGCTGATGTCATGCTGACACTCTGCTGACGTCATAATTCCTTTTCTGTTAATTAAATAATTCCAAAAATGTTTAAACCTTTAGAAATTCATAGTAATTAAACCGTAACTCCAATGAAAATGTTTTCTACATGAAAGTTGCTTAGAAAAATCCAACGAATCCAAATACGTGGTCCGTTCATCTGTCACATGCCCCTAGCATGCTGAACATGGGACCGTCCCCTCTCTTTCGTTTGTCCGAAAAAAGCCAAACGCCGGGAAAACCTCTCTGGATGTTTTCCCTCTCCGTCTGCAACGTGTAGTACTGCGTTAGAACACCCCTAGCTATGCATATCGTCTTGTCATGCTTAGTGTTGCATCTATTTGCTTGTATTTACTGTTTCTTCCCCCTCTTCTCTCCGGTAGACCCCGAGGCCGATGCTGCCCCGGTGATCGACTACGTCGACGACGAGCCCTCCTTGCCAGAGCAACCAGGCAAGCCCCCCTTTGATCATCCCGATATCGCCATTCCATTCTCTCATGCTTGCATTAGATTTTGCTACTGTTATTGTTTGCTCCTATTCTGATGCATAGCCTGCTTTTGTAACCTGCTCATTGTTACCTACCTGCTTATCCTAAACTGCTTAGTATAGGTTGGTTAGTGATCCATCAGTGACCCCCACCTTGTCCTTGTTGCCCCTGCTTCATCATTGAAGACCCGATCAACGGGATCGAAGACCAGGCCCCGGCACCGCACATCACTTTCCCCTTAGTTGCTCGACACTACTGGGTTACTATCGAGTGCCGAGGGTGAGACCTCTACAACACTTCTGATGTTAACCCTGTAGTGTAGCTATTCAGTCGTGGTCATCGAGGGTGATTCTGCCTTAACCACTTCCGATACGACTCTGTCGTGCAACCCCTCAAGTGTGAACCTCGGGGGTGGTTCCTGTTACGTTCACCTTGATGATTACATCGAGTGGAATTCACCGGGGGTGATTCCTCGGGTTTTCCCCTTGATGTTTGGACACACGGATACTTGGACTTTACCACTGTTACTTGGAAAGACGGGTCAGCCCTGAGGGGTACCCGCGCGAGCTTAATTGCGAGTGATGTGGAGTCGGGTTGACCTGGAGGGTGCCCGCGAGATAATTACGAGGCGTGGCTGGGCATTCTTAGCCCTTGCCGCAAGTCCTCGAGACGGGGCGATGGGGACACATCTTTCGTGAGTCTCTGCTTGTTACAGCGCGTTCCTAATCCACTACGATTTGGATATTTGATCCGAGGGGCCTCTGGCCTGATAGCACTAACCATCACGTGGGCATAGTATGGGCGTTCTGCGTCGTATGCATCAGCCGAAGCTTAATAGACGTCATGCGACTGAGCGGCGCGCGCCGGGTTGGACTGGTAAGCTCCCGCCTTTTTTTAAGGAGGTAGCTAGGTCTGCTCATCGGCCGCCCACGCAACGTGCAGGAGTTCCCGGGGAGATGGCCCATGACCCCTGGGGGCATAGGTTTAGTCTGGCGTGCTGACCTCTCTATCAAGCCTAGGTCGGGTTGCGGCGTATTGTTTGGCCGAGGCCGGGCATGACCCAGGAAACTGTGTCCGGCCGGAGTTAATCGAGCGTGGTGGGTAAGTTGGTGCACCCCTGCAGGGAAGAAAACATCTATCGATAGCCTGTCCTACGGTAACAGACACTTGGAGTTGTATCCCGATCGATACAACTAGAACTGGATACTTGTGATGAGAAATGGATTGTGATGATAACTGGATAGTATGGCTCTGGGATTGCTTTCTCGCAGGGAGTCGAGAAAGGATCTCTGGCCGAGGTTGATAACACTACTACTACTTTACTTTATGCTACTCTACCCCCTCCTGTTGCTGCAAGATGGTGGTTTCCAGAAGATGCTAGTCTTCGATAGGACTAGGCTCTCCCCTCTATTCTGGCATTTCTGCAGCCCAGTCCACATATACAGCCTTCCTTTGATAATGTTGCATATGTAGTGTAGATCCTTGCTTGCGAGTACTTTGGATGAGTACTCACGGTTGCTTTGCTCCCTCTTTTCCCCCTTTCTTCTTCTTTCCGGTTGATGCAACCAGATGTTGGAGCCTAGGAGCCAGATGCCACCGTCGATGCTTACTACTACGTGGAGGCCGCCGACGACCAGGAGTAGTTAGGAGGTTCCCAGGCAGGAGGCCTTGCCTTTTCGATCGTTGTTGCTTTTGTGCTAGCCTTCTTAAGGCAAACTTGTCTAACTTATGTCTGTACTCAGATATTGTTGCTTCCACTGACTCTTGTGTTTTCGAGCTTATCTATTCAAGCCCTCGAGGCCCATGGCTTGTAATATAAAGCTTGTATTATTTTAATTTGTGTCTAGAGTTGTGTTGTGATATCTCCCCGTGAGTCCTTGATCTTGATCGTACACATTTGCGTGTATGATTAGTGTACGATTGAATCAAGGGCGTCACAGGTAGCCCACGATCCGACGTCTCAGATCGTGGCCCTACCTGTCAAAGACTCTCCGTTCCTGACTGGCAAAAAGAAGCGCATAGGAGTGAGCTCGGCTCGGCTCAATCCCGCAACCCGCGGCGCGTCGTGACGAGGCGTGGCGAGGCGAGCGGAAGAGGAGGAGTGCGCGAGGGCTTCTTTTCTTCTCAAGCTCGAATAGCATGAGGGAGAGAATCCCTTATAAACCACTCCAACTCTCCTTCCACTAGCAGTATGGGACTAAACTTCCCACCACCTTGTCATGCCACCTACATGGGCCCTTAGAGATTAAATCTGAAATTGTCATATGGGCTCTAGGCCCATCTCATATTTCAACAATCCCCCACCAGATCTCAGGGGCCCACTTGTCCTTTGTTCCAAACGCTGTTTTGATATACCAGCATCTCAGTGGAGACCGATTAAGGTTGAGCTCCACCTAGACCAAGTAGTTACACTCCTTCACAACTGAAGAATGGACTATGCCTTGAATTGTCAGTTTGGCGTCAAGAAGTTTCACCACAAGTGTCACTGATATGAGGCTGCCGAAGGCCAACCCCTCGGGTGGAGCATATTAGTCACACTCCTGGCCTGTTCATGAGCTTGCTAGAGATAACCCCAATCTCATAGGCTGTGACCAGCAGTCGGGCTCATATAGGTGTGTTCCTCCAAAGATCGCTCTGTAGGATAGCATCTTGCTTATACATATAAGCCTTGGAACACATTAAGATAGTAGTCATCCTTCCATACAGTTTCCGAGAGTATTGCATCTCCAACGGAGTGGGTTAGTAAAGTTACTCTCCTCAGTTCACCACAGGCTTGTTTTCCCAGGTCCTACTTCACGGGATCTCCGATCACATAGGTTGGGTTACTACCATGGCAACTCATGTGGGTCTCATACCCATCTCCCTTGATGCGCTATCTATCACAACACGTGATAGCCCTTTAGTAAAGGGATCTGCCAGATTCTTAGCCGTTTGAATATAATCCAACGCTATCACTCCGGAGTTCCTCAATTTTCTGACAACTTTCAATCTCATTCTTATGTGTTTGTTGGACTTCATGTTGTCCTTTGAACTCTTCACCTTGACAATAACTGTTTGATTGTCGCAGTTCATAAGGATGGCCGGAACCGGCTTCTCAACCACTGGCAAGTCCATCAACAGATCTCGAAGCCATTCCGCTTCGCCACCCAATGTGTCTAATGCTATTAATTCTGCTTCCATTGTCGATCTTGTTAATATCGTTTGCTTGCAAGACTTCCAGGAAACAGCACCACCTCCAAGAGTAAACATATACCCAGTTGTGGCCTTCATCTCATCAGCATCAGAGGTCCAATTCGCATCACTATACCCTTCAAGTACCGGCGGGTATCCGGTATAGTGAAGTCCATAGTTCATAGTACCTTTCAGATAGCGCATAACTCTCTCAAGAGCACGCCAATGTACATCGCCCGGTTTGGAAACAAATCGGCTCAGTTTGCTAATGGCAAATGCGATGTCAGGCCTCGTTGCGCTCGCTAGATACTTGAGTGAACCAACAATCTGAGAGTATCTCAATTGATCAATAGCTGTGCCTTTAGACTTTCAAATCAGCACACTAGAATCATATGGTGTTTGAAATGGTTTGCAGTCCGAATATCCAAAGCGACTCAACACCTACTCAATATAATGAGATTGCAGAAGTGTAATCCCATCCTCATCATCTCTCAATAGCTTGATGTTCAAGATAACATCAGCCACTCCAAGGTCCTTCATCTCAAAGTTCTGAGATAGGAAAGACTTAACCTCCTCAATCAACTTGAGATTAGTTCCAAATATCAGTATGCCATCAACATACAAACACAGTATAACTCCTTCGCCCCCACCATAGCGATAGTATACACATTTGTCGGCCTCATTAGCAACAAAGCCAACAGATGTCAATGTTTCATTAAACTTGTCATGCCATTGCTTAGGCGCTTGTCTCAGGCCATACAAAGATTTCACCAACTTACACACCTTTCCTTCCTGGCCATCTATCACAAAGCCATCAGGCTGTTGCATATAGATTTCCTCCTTTAGCTCTCCATTCAGGAAAGCCGTCTTAACATCCATCTGATGAATGAGAAGACCATGTGAGGCCGCCAACGAGAGTAATACTCGAATAGTGGTCAGTCTGGCCACAAGTGAATAAGTGTCGAAGAAATCTTCTTCTTCTTTCTGTCCGTAGCCCTTGGCCACAAGCCTAGCCTTGTACTTTTCTATCGTACCGTCGGGCCTAAGCTTCTTCTTGAACACCCACTTGCATCCCAATGGTTTGCAACCATAAGGACGTTCAGTAAGCCCCCAAGTCCCGACCGCATCCTTCCAGTAGTCAGCTTTTGGAGATGCATACGCTTCTGAAATAGAAGTGGAATTATCATCCACGAGGTATATGAAGAAATCATCACCAAAGGTCTTTACAGTCCTTTGTCTCTTGCCCCTACCAAGGGTTTCCTCATTATCCTCCTCAGGATTTTCATCATGTGTTTGATTATAATATTCCATCGGAATGGCAAGTTCAGGAGTCTCCTCAGATTCCTGTCTAGAAGTGCTTTGTACATCTCTCATGGGGAAAATGTCCTCAAAGAATGTAGCATCTTTAGACTCCATAATTGTACCAACCTTCATGTCAGGTACCTCAGATTTCACTACTAGAAATCTATAGCCAACACTATTCATAGCGTAGCCCAAATTAACACAGTCCACAGTCTTTGGTCCAAGCTTACGCTTTTTGGGGATCGGCACATTAACTTTCGCCAAGCAGCCCCAAGTACGTAAGTACGAGAGTGTTGTCCTTCTCTTGGTCCACTTCTCTAAGGAGTGATCTCGTTATCCTTTGTCGGAACTTTATTCAGGACATGACATGATGTCATTATAGCCTCCCCCACCATGCCTTGGATAAACCCGACGTATCTAACATGGCGTTAACCAAATCAGTTAGAGTACGGTTTTTCCGCTCGGCAACCCCGTTTGACTGGGGTGAGTAGGGAGGCGTCCTCTCGTGAATAATACCGTGTTCCGCACAAAAGGCATCAAACTCTTTCGAGAAGTACTCTCCACCACGATCTGACCGGACTCGTTTAATTTTCTTTTCAAGTTGATTCTCAACTTCTGCCTTATAGATTTTGAAGTAGTGTAGAGCCTCATCTTTAGTATTTAACAGATACACATAGCAATATCTAGTGGAATCATCTATCAAAGTCATGAAATATTTCTTTCCACCTTTAGTCAACACACCATTCATCTCACAAAGATCAGAATGTATGAGTTCCAGTGGCGCCAAGTGCCTCTCCTCTACTGCCTTGTGAGGCTTGCGAGGTTGCTTAGATTGCACACACGAATGGCACTTAGAACATTTGGCTAAAGTGAAACTCGGGATTAAATTCGATTTTGCTAGCCGCGTCATAACACCGAAACTAATGTGACAAAGACGTGAATGCCAGACTTCAGATTCATTAACACTCAAATGAATATTGTTCATGACTTTATTACATAGATCTGCAAGAGAAAGGCGGAACATGCCTCCGCATTCATAACCCTTTCCAACAAATAGTCCATATTTCGTAACAACTAATTTATTAGACTCGAATACCAACTTAAACCCTTCTCTACATAGAAGGGAGCCACTAACGAGGTTCTTCTTGATGGCGGGGACATGCTGCACGTTCTTCAGCTGCATGATCCTTCCCGAAGTAAACTTCAGATCGACCGTGCCAACACCAAGAACAGAAGCACTCGCGCCATTCCCCATCAGTACGGACCCGTGACCCGTGACCTGGTAAGAAGAAAACAATGAAATGTTAGCACACACATGAACACCTGCACCTGTGTCGACCCACCAATCGGTGGACGGCCAAACTGAAAATACAGCAAATAAATTACCGTACCCAGATGCACCACTCTCATTGTTGCTCACAATCATATTGACAGACTTGGAGTCCTGCCCTGGCTTCTTGTACTTGTTTGGGCACTTGTTGGCCCAATGTTCAACCGAACCACAAGTAAAGCAGCCCTCATCCTTCTTGTTCTTCTTGAAGGTCTTCTTACCCTTCTTCTTAAAGTCAGCATTCTGTTGGACACCGTTCTTTGGAGTTCTTCTGATGCACCATATTGGCCACAGAAGTTCCTTCGACCCCTTTTCCGTGCGAGTCCTTTGCCCTTAAATTTTGCTCAACACTCAGATGGCCAATGACATCCTCCACAGAGAATTCACGCCTCTGATATTTTAGAGTGGTAGCAAAGTTCCTCCAGGAATTGGGGAGCTTAGCGATTATGCAGCCAGCGACAAACTTGCCCGGTAACTCGCACTTAAGAAGCTCAAGCTCCTTAACAATGCATATTATCTCATGAGCCTGCTCCAGTACAGGACGGTTTTCAACCATCTTGTAATCGTGGAACTGCTCTATAATATACATCTCGCTCCCTGCATCGGCCGCCCCGAACTTAGATTCGAGCGCCTCCCACAAGTCCTTGGCAGACCGCACATGCAAATATGCGTCAACCAGCTTATCTCCAATCACGCTCAGAACTGCCCCGAGGAACACGACAGTGGCCTCCATGAACGCCTTCTCCTGTTCAGGAGCGATCGTTCCTGTGGGAGTCACACCGGCGACCCAGAACACGTTCATGGCCGTGAGGCATAAGGTGGTTTTAGTCTGCCAACGCTTAAAGTACGTCCCCGTAAACGGGGACGGTTTCAGTGCAGCAGCAAAACCAGAATTCGAAAAACTCCTACACACATTAGGTTTTTTGATTGATAAGTAAATAGGCAGTTTTTCGATTAAATTAATCCATGAATAAATCATGAGCATGACATGGACAACATTGATGACACACTGATTACGATCTATCAGAGCATGTACTACGCACATAGTAGAAATATCTACGCATATCGCTAGTACTGCTACAATAGAAAGAAACACGAGAGGGATAAGCGATGTATACCCTCCAATCGGCCACGCGGCGGCGGTGGCGGTGAAAGCAGCCGCGGCATCCTCAGCGGCCTTCTTGTCGGCCTCGGCCTTCTCAGCGGCGGCACGGTCGACATGGTGATGACGAAGGTGGTGCGGACGTAGATGAACAGAAGCGAGCAGTCGTGTAGTCGCTACCCAAAAACCTAATCGCCCCTCTGCTGTACAGGATCCGGAGAGGCGGGGTTTCGGAGGCCTGCTCTCCCATCAACCGTGTACGCGGTGAACGGGATGGAGTCGCCGGCGGCAGCAGCAGTAGAGGAACGACGTGGGCGTGGAGGCGGAGATGGAGATGCGTTATGTTTTCGCGGCGGCTAGGGTTGGCAGCGCCCCACATATATATGTGCGGCCGCGCGTGGAGAGACGTGGGCTGAACCCACGTCCAAGTCGGTAGCCCATGATCCGACGTCTCAGATCGTGGCCCTACCTGTCAAAGACTCTCCGTTCCTGACCGGTAAAAAGAAGCGCATAGGAGTGAGCTCAGCTCGGCTCGGCTCAATCCGCGGCGTGGCGCGTCGTGACGAGGCGAGCGGAGGAGGAGGAGTGCGCGAGGGCTTCTTTTCTTCTCAAGCTCCAATAGCATGAGGGAGAGAATCCTTTATAAACCACTCCAACTCTCCTTCCACTAGCGGTATGGGACTAAACTTCCCACCACCTTGTCATGCCACCTACGTGGGCTCTTAGAGATTAAATCTGAAATTGTCATATGGGCTCTAGGCCCATCTCATATTTCAACACCTATGGCTCAGTCAATTGAGAATTAACTTATCCTGACTTGATTTTACAAATTTGTTCATAAAAGTCTGAAAAATATATTCATTGTGTTATAAACCTTTACCAATCTTGTGCGAAATAAATTATAGCGTTTATTTTGACAGCTCGAAAAAGTGCACAAATCTCAATGCCTTGCAAGAGGGACAAGAGTCCCGCTGGCACCGATACCGTGCGAGCTTGTTGTGAAGGAGCCCTCCGGCGGTGGCCAGGGGAGGAGGGTGGGGTGGGGTGGGGTGGTTGGCCGATGACTAGGGTTTGCTCTTGGGCCGCCCGCTAGGGAGCGGCACCAGTAAGGGGTTGGTACAACAACACGGTAACTCTGCCCAAGGCTTCATCTTATGATTGTGTTGTTTGGAATCTATATGTTTTAGAAACGGAGATGAGCATCTTTTCTTTGGCTGCCTATTTGCTCACTGTTGCACGTCATATCTCTGCCCAGATGTCAGCCTTCACGGCTTAGAATTTCTTCATACTGTCACCTTAAAGCAGGTGCTCGGTGTTCTTTTTAATATGGAGATTATTCCTTCTGTCCCTGGGAGCATTTGGATCCACCGGAATGATTTCATCTTCAAATGGATCCTTGCTAGCCCTATGTACGCGGGAGAACTTTGAAAAAATAATTCATATATGGTTTAATTGCCTTTTCTTTTCGGGTGATGGTCTAATTGCTTGGTTATGTAGGTCTTGCTCCAACATTTTCTACTTCACTAAAGTTTTCCACTCGATAATTAATTCACATAAGTACCCCACTGGTGACAATTTGGACGAAGAATTCGAGGAAGCTCCACGTACACGCGCATTGCCAGTACGAGTCGTGTACACACATGTTACATGTTTGGGGGTTGTTTTTTGTTGTTGTTGACCGCTCTCTATCAGTAGCTAGGTAGTACGCATGTATATGGTTCTCTGGCAACGAGCTCGACGGACTGCGAGCTAGGCAACAGCCGATCAAAAGCTCGCCCATCAGTAGACTTTTCCATTGCCCTCTCGACCGACCAACCATCTCTCTCTCTCTCTCTCTCTCTCTCTCTCTCTCTCTCTCTCTCTCTCTCTCCGCGCGGCAGATCGCGACGTTCACGTGGCAGAAAAGGGCTGCAGGGACAAACCGTACGTACTGCCGTGTGCACGATGTCCCGATATTTGTCCGGTCCATCACGACCATACATACACACATCACACGTACACGCGCTCAGAGCAAGACGAAACCGAGTGAACATATATGATGGACGACCTGTTGCTCGTAGAATTGTAGAAATACCAGAAGAATGCTCATCGTAATTTCTTGACGCTTGCTGCTGCTGACAGCAAAGATGCATGGTGTGCCCGCCAAAGCGAAAAATATATACTTTGGCTCTAGACGAAAAACTGAATTTGATTAGTGTGCATGCATCACGTGACGCGCGTGAGCGAAGTGAATTATTAAATGTGCACGTAGTTATGGAACTAGGACTAACTGATCAAGCATGACGTACGCTACAATCGTTCACGTTTAGTGAATTTTCCACATGGCTCGCCTGGGGCGCATGCATAGTCCAACTTCAAACACCACTCACTCGGTGGAGGATGGATCGACGCAGCTGCAACCACTCCTACCCCCCTCCCTATAAATCTAGAGGGCATGCCTGCATTGCTCATATCCAAAGACATAGCACCAGCAGCAGCTCCCAGGCCACACTTAGCCAGTGAGCCTACTTAGTCGATCTGTAACACGCCCACTTAGCCAGTCCGTCCCCATTAATTGAGCAACCGATGGCTGCTGCGCATGTCTTCTCCGTTCAGCCACTGCACCATTCGGCTTCACCGGTGGCCAGAAATGGTGGCCGGAGCGGAGGCAACCGTGCCTTCTTCCGCCCATCAACGGTGATATGTCCCGGGCGGGAGCCTGCGTCACATGAGCTGTCCGATGATTTTGACTTCCAGGTATATATGGTTATCACCCATATATGCAATTAGCATGCGTCTTTATGTCCTTTTTCTAATTATTATTACACAAGGGATCGAGTTCAAACCTGTGAGAGCTATAATGTTGAGCCTAGCACAAGCCTGTCGTCACAAACGTCACCTTCCACCAAAAGGAAAGAAAGGACATGGTCCTAGGAGGAACTACGAACCAGATCATCCCATTAATTTTTTAAAGATGTTTATAAAATATATAAACATACATTATTACGAAAGTATTTTTAATGGTAAATCTAAATACTGTAGGTGCTATCACCCAAAACCTTATAATAGTCAAAGTTCTGTAAACTTTGTATTCTTTTGAAGAAGTTTGATGTCTCTGTGCAACACACCAGGAAAGCGTAAAGAATGTTCAAGCATTGCTGCATCACCATCCGAGTCGACGAGGCTTATTGACCACTGTTGATCACCTCAAGCGCCTCTGCATCGACCACTATTTCCAAGACAAGATCGACACCATCATAGACTCGTGTGCAGATCTCATCCATAGTGATGATCTGCTTGATGCAACCCTTTCCTTGAGGCTGATGCGAGAAGCTGGATATTATGTTTCGGCAGGTCAGTAAAATACAAGTTTAGCGTCTCAAGACAGATAAACAAACAAGTCTGGGAATCTTGAGTGCAATTTGGTCTATGAAATGAATTTTACGCGATAACTTTGATATGAAATTATCTTAGAGTAGCCAGGTCTAAACTAAGGTTTAATGTTTCCTTGTGGACTGTATAAGCACCTCCCTCGAGATGTATTGTACTCATTATTTATGACATGTGCCTAAGACCCCTTCTCAATGAATTGGCAGATGATGTTCTTCAGAAGTTCAGAAACGATAATGGTGAGTTCAACCTTGGGCTCAGCAAAGACATTAGAGGGTTGCTCAGCTTGCAAGACATATCACACCTCAACATGGGAGAATCATCACTCTACAAGGCAAACGAATTCTCAAGCAAGCATCTTAGATTCGCAATTAAGTATTTGGAGCCAAACCTTGCAATATATGTGAGGCGGTCACTAGACCATCCCTATCATGTGAGCCTGATGCAATACAAGGCAAGGCACCATCTGAGCTACCTCCAGAGCATGCCCACTAGGAACATGGCAATTGAGAATTTGGCATTTGCAGAGTTTACGATTAAGAAGTTGCAGCATCAGAGGGAAATGCAAGAGGTTAAGAGGTATAAATATAATAAACTACTAGCCATCAATGATTACTTTTGTAAAAACGGGCAAATATGTGCATTTTCATGATAAGAGAGAAAAGTTAGAACTCTTGGCCAAATTTGATAAATTAACATTTTTTATTACTCACGTATTCCTCAATTAAAAGAGTGGTGGTTTTAACATAGGAAAATTCCTTTTCACACAGATGGTGGATGGATCTAGGATTGGCTCAAGAAATACCGGCTGCAAGGGACCAAGTTCTTAAGTGGTACATGTGGCCCATGACTGTCCTCGAGGGTTTCTCCTTCTCTAGATATCGGATTGAGATCACAAAGATCATATCCATGGTCTACATTGTGGATGACATCTTTGATCTTGTCGCCACACAAGAGGAGCTTTCCCTCTTTACTGAGGCGATCAAAACGTGAGCATTGTAGTTTCCATAATATATAAGGTTAATACGATTAGGGAAGCAATATAGTTGCCTTTTTGGTAAGGAAATGACATATTAAATATGTCCAATCAGATATTCAAACTTCTTTAACTTTGACATATAATATATTCAGATGTTTTAATATTGTTTTGAAATCAACATTGAGTTTTTATGCGAAATATTTTTAAATATTAATAATTTTCCAATTATTTATTGTATATTCAAACAAAAAGCAAAAATATTTCATATTAGAGATTGTATATGTGCAAAATGGCATCTACTTTGTTAATAGAATAAAAACTCAAGGATTACTTAAGCTTAAGACCTTATACATGATATAAAATTATATTTTTTATCGACATTTCACACCAAAATTGTACATTATTGACAGGTGGGATCTTGCTGCTATTGATTCACTGCCAAGCTACATGATATCATGTTACAAGGCTCTTTACACTATCACAAGTGATATCGCCGATATGGTCAGAAAAGAGCATGGAGTGAGCCCTATCAATCATCTCAAGAAAGCGGTATGTCTACTGGAATGGTTCTTCATTTCTCTTTAATTTCATTTTTCCTAATCAGCTAAATATAACAACAATTTTGTGAGTAATCTCTTCTGCATAAGGTTCCGTGATGTTCCTATCTTCCATCCATCATATCCATTCCCACACCACGTCCTCCATTCCCTGTTTTATTGATTTCAACCGGATTTCCTTGCATCATGTCAACTATCCCTCGTTTTATTGGCTTATCATACAAAATCGCATTATTTTCATTGTTAAGCCAATAAGTAATAAGTATTGATTCAGTTATCAGCTGAAGTTTCTTTTTGGTATGTAATCACACTAACACTAAAATGGCATGTAAATCACAATGATTACATACAAAATATATGTGTACCTGTTGCAACACATGTGCAATTACGTAGATTTATTTACAAAAATAATATCAAGTAAAAAAACAGTGGAAGAAATAATCTTAGTTGCCTGCCTTTTTTCTTCTTACAGTGGGCAACTTTGTTTGATGGATTCATGACCGAGGGGAAATGGTTATCTACTAATCAGGTTCCTACATCCGAGGACTATCTAAGAAACGGGGTTGTCACTTCAGGAGCTCCACTTGTATTCATGCATCTTTTCTTCATGTTGGGACATGAATTACCAGAGGGCAACAATGACGACATCCATCGTGTCATCTCCTGCCCTGCAAAGATCATGAGGCTCTGGGATGACATGGGCAGTGCAAAGGTCTGAACACACCGAGAACTTCATCACATAAGAATTTAGGATATGCACTAACAACAATTTTAGATAAATTCATTCAGTTCATATCATGGTGGGTCAACATACACGTCAGTATTGACCAAATAAGGCATGATCTAACATTTTTGTTCTCTGTCTCATGCAGGATGAATCGCAAAATGGGCTGGATGGATCATACAAGGAGTTGTACCAAAGAGAAAATCCTCATGGTGACGCAGAGAAGCACATGCTGGAGATGATCGGGAGTGAATGGGAGGGTCTGAATAGGGAATGCTTCTCTGGGACAACGTCAACACTATCGCATAGCTTCATCACAGCATCACTAAACTTTGCGAGGATGGTCCGCGTGATGTATGGCTACGACGATGAGCAGAAGCTTCCAGTCCTTTAGGATTATACAAGGATGTTGCTCTTCTAAATCATGCATTCTATCAGATTATATTGTATATAAATCTTATAAATGTAGTGCATTAGTTTTTGGTAGAGTTATCACGTAGGATGTTGAATAACATCCTGTACAATCAGCATATGTGTTTCATGTTTTTTTTTTAGAAAAGGAGGAAGACCCCTGGCCTCTGCATCTGGACGATGCATGCAGCCACTTTATTAATTGTTCACGCAAGACCTTACAAAGTAATACAACAGTAAGAGTAAAGCCACCGTCTAGGCAACATCTGTCGCTACTCCTATGCAATTGATGAAGGGATGCTAATAGTCTGGGACTAATACCAAACAGACCTCGCAACCAAACCTAACATCTAAGACCCGAGGTCCCATCCAGGACGCCTGCCGGGTATGGGGCACCCACCGGTCTGGCACACTCCTCAACCAGGACGCCTGCCGGGTATGAGGCCGCCGCAGCCAGCTGCCACCAATCCATCTTCAGAGTTGTACTGCTGCATCTACCTTGCCCGGTCTAGCTGTCGTCGACGCTAGACCGCGTCACCCTCCTGCGAGTCCATCTCCGCGCATCGGACGCCGAGTCACCACAGCGCCATGCCGCTGAGATCCGTCGCCATCAATGAGTGAGATAACACACCGCTCCACCAAAGAATCCGTCCTCTGGTCCCTCGATCACATGTGTACCTCCAAGAATGACGCCCCCAAGGGGGGAACGACACCAGAGCGCTGCCGTCACCCGATCATCCGATCTAGGGTTTCCCCCGGAGGTAGCAGAGAGTGGCCTTGAAGTTCTCCACGGCGATGCCTTCAAGAAGGGAACGATGCAGATAGCGCCGCCACCGCCGGCCTTGGCAGTAGCCGAAAGCAAGTTTTCACCCAGATCTGTTCGAAGGAATCCAACTCTCGTGCATGGCCGCCGCCACCACCAGGTTGAGAACATGCCGCCGCCGGCACCTCCACCATGCCCAGAGGCCGCGAGACTCGCCGCCACCACGCCTGACAGGTAGCCACGGCCAGGCCCGAGCACCACCCGTATCCAATCTGGGGTCAAGAGCCCTAGGCCGCAGCCGTTGTCTAGGCGGCACCACCAGACGGGGACATGCCCTCCAACCTGCTGCAAAGCAAGCCGCCGCCGGAGCTTCGAAACGCCGCGCCACCAAGCCCATCGGGAGTGACTAATTAAGCCGCCGCGAGGAAGAAGGGCAGCCGCGCCAGGGGAGAAGTCCCGCCGCCGCCGACACGGGGGCTCTCGGCGGCGGCGAGGGGGGGGGGGGGGGGGGAGGGTGGAGGAAGGCCGATGGCGGGGGCGGCTAGGGTTCCCCCGTGTCGCCTCGGAGAGGGACGCGGGGGACGGGGACGGAAAAAAAACCAATGTTGCAACTCCATGATAAACATACATGGAAAAAAGTCTGGAACCGTCTACAACTCCATGCGGTGTTGCAATGTATGATGAGAAGCATATGAATTTATAGGAATTGGACACTGCAAAATACTTTGTGTATGAAATTGTGAATGTATGAATAGATTGTTGGGTTGTGCAACTTTCTGACGATATGCAGATAGTTCTGGTGCTAGAGATGGCTTGCATTTAGTTCTAGCAATGCTCTCTGTACACAACAAGGCAGATGTATAAACACGAAAAAAAAACTACAAAAGAAACCAATCTCATAAGGGCAAAGAAAACACCCGTTTGCGCCAGACACACATTGCAAACGGGGTTTGGGTTTTTCCCATTTTATGACGAGGACCATTCATAGACAAGTGAAATAAAATTAAGAGCTGATACCCACATCACTGGCAGAAGTATGTTGGTAGTTGCTAGAACCTTCTCCGGTGGGTTTTTTGTCTCGTCAAAGACAAAATATATTTTCGACAGAATTACCCACACACTTAGCAAAGAAGTCTAAACCAGATGGTACACTTAAAATTTACTGGAGTGCAAATATATTATAGAGCGGATTTCTTCATTTCTGTCTAGCATTTCACATCAGCTAGCAATTACGGGCTGCATCATTCAAGAGGGCGCACAGATATTGGCTATATATTAAAACAGCATTTATTTTTTCTTGTAGCCGTGGCAGCAGGCACAGTCGCGCCGTAAGAAAAAGGAAAAGGCGTTCCGGCATATCAGAAGAGGAACACGTACGCGCGTTACAAACGTGCCATCTGATGGCGACTCCGGTTGTGATTCCGGGCTAAGTAGCTAGCTAGGCCGCAAAATGAGACCACCGGCCACTCGCGCTACGACTAATATACATTTGGACGATGGCTCCGTGTCCCAGTCTAGCTCCACTGCTCAGGATGGATGGATGGTTGGCCAAGAACGAAGGCCAATATCAGCCGCAGCAAGGTTCGCCACACAGACTAGGCGCCAAATATGTCGGTAGCAACAACGTACGTGCTCAAGCTAAGCCATGCATATTTTTCACACATATCTAGAGCGACCGCGCCAAGGTATATATACACACATATCGCACATTTTTTTATTAACGTGATTTCTTATTCAGAGTGTAGAATTAATATAGATAATAGACGGGTAGATGCTCCATAACTAAGCATCATAGTCCATATTAAACTAGATTCCACTTACTTGGAGCTAAAGTCTATATTAAAGTTAATAATACACCAATCCAAGTCGAAGTCGAGGTTGATCACTGACAGATTGTCAGAGCATGACGCCCCTGCTTCGCGGATGCCCTGCCATGGCACAACGCCTGGCCAGAGTCGTCGGTGTCGAGCTAGTCGAAGAGAGCGTCACACACTCCGCCGCCTCGATCAAGAACCGTCGGTTCGCCTCTGCCTTGCGTTCTCGGTGATGGACCCCTCGAAAGTGAGCTGGAACGTCATCACCTCCGGGTCAGTGGCAAGCCGACCGGGAAACCTCCTCCGTGATTTGCACCACCATCTTTCGGTGCTCCTCCTCCTCGAGCAACGCTTGCTCATAGTCCCGTTTCTCCTCTGCTGCAATATGGTCGCCAGAGCGTCCTAGTTTTTAGCTTCCTCTGTCGTCGTCTCATCTCCTCCTCCACCTCGGCTTCCTCTGCTATGGGGCTGCCAGCTGCGCCTCCTCGCACTCGTTGTCAGAATCGTCATCCGAGGATGAAAATTTGATAGGGATGATATCCGCCGTGGTGACACCCCAACGCACTGCCCACAACAGGCAGGCAGCAGCCAAGGTTTTCAATTTCGTAAACAAAAAAATTTTGGGCCTCACAAAAATATGTGAAATTTCAGGAAAAAAATTGGATTTTGAGATTTGAAATTTCATTGGATTATAACCTAATTTAAATTTATTTTAAAATTAGTTTGAATCTGGATCAAAATTTTGGGATTAAAAATAGTTCAGACCCCACCGAAATATGCGAAATCTTGAAAATTTCAATGAAATTTCGTTAAATTTTTTACGCCTGGCAGCAGCGATGGTGATTTGTGGCATTGGCGCTGGTGATTTGGGGAGAAATCTGGGCACCGGGGAAGGGTTAGTGTTTGTGTGAGGCACCGGCCTGATTTTATAACCAGGGGGAGGGGTCAATTGGATGGCTTGCCGCTGGTTGAGCCATTTTTCCAGTGAGTGAAGCCGAGAGGAGATTTGAGGAGAATGGATGTACCTTATTAAAAAAGGATAAATTTGAAGGTAAGCTTCTTAAATTTAAGCAGAAAATGCATTTTCTGGGTTACCCGAGCAGATCCATACACGTCGTCATCGTCTTCACGTCCCCTGATTCTAGTATTTTTCATGGCAACACATTGGCATGTATACACATGGCTGAATTACAAGCAGCAGGCAGCCGACGTCATACAACACGTCCGCCGCGTCGTCACTTGAGACGCAAATACACGGTTGACGACGGCCAGCCATCGGGGAAACGCTCTTCCCATGTGGTCGGGGCCAGTAAAAGAAGATAGGAAAGCAACCAATAGCAGGAGAAGTTCCTTATCCTCACTCCGGTTGTTCATTTCAAACCTGCAATCCCTAGTTCCTACAAGATGGAGAGATATATAGCCCAGGATGAAGATGCCATATGTATTGCCAAGGACGAGGAAATATCAGGTGTATCCGGGTTTGTGGTGCAACGTGCACTAAAGGCAAGCTAAAATATCAGTAAAAAATGTGAAAAATATCAAAACTGGAGAAACAGCCAAGGATGGAGATGCCATATATTACCAAGGGCAAAAAAATATCATGTGCATCTGGGTTTTGTGGTACAACCAGTTGTATCCCGCTCGAAAATCACTTAAAAAACTTTAAAAAAATCTGACATAAAGGCAATACGATCAATATAGAGTGGGTAAATTCCAAATTTGTCACACAGCTCAAGAATGAAAAATGACCATTGTCAGCATGCATAGTTGTAAATTCATCGCTGATCTGAACAATGATGGTTTGTTTGGTACTATAGCAAGCTGGTTTTTTATTCTGTTGCTATTTCAGATTTTTTTTAGAAAGGATATACATATGCAGACGCTCACACGATGCACACGCTCATCCTTATAAAAGCGCACATACAACCCTATCCTATAACCACATCCGAGAGACTGAGCCGGCATTTCTTAAGATTGATAAAGTCGTCATAGGCACCATGTAGTCGACATCCACACCATACCACTAAAAGAATAGCGACAAAGCGAGTGAAATAAATCCAAGAAATACGAGAGCATTTATGTCAGGTCTAAAACGCTGCTTCCACCACAAAGAACTTAACCATCTAATCTAGTTCTAAATTTTATGACATGCGGGCGTGGTGTATACATGTTGTACCGTGTTTTCTTATCCAGAATATTGTATAGCTACTAGAAGTTGCCTTTTAAGATTTTGTGTACTAGATACCACAAGCCCGCCACAAACCATATCCAAGTGTATCCCTTCCACTTTGGCCGCTACTTCAATATCTCGGGCCATAGGGAAGGGGATACCGTTGTCTTGTTTGGTGCGTTCGTCAGTCCATTCCATAGCTAAACTTAGTTATTTTGATGGTGGCGATGAGATAGCGGCGACGCCTCTCTGTCAAAATAAATAAGTCCACCCTTCTCCATGTCCATTTCAAATGGAGTTGCTGGAGGTGGGGTCAGGTGAACTCATCATGGTTTGTCCACCCTCATGTCCTTCGGTCTAGAATAGCGGGGCGATGGTGGCACATGCCCTCGAAAAATGGTGGCCTCACATGATTTTGGAATCGGCTAAACTAAGATCGGGTCTTCCCTCTATGATGCAACCACATGTAAGCGGCGTGACAAGATCGGTATAAATTCCTACCTCATATAGTAGTTGACCACCGATTTTGTGCTCTCACCTCTCACGGTGAGCTCCAACCAAGGCTACACAAGCTTTTTTTTTTTGCAAAGTATACCGGATTATACCGTGCCTGGCTTCATAAAGAATGATGTGAAGACACTAAGGCTAAGCCTAAGCCCTACACAAAATAAAAGAGCATTTTATTTTTATATAATTTAGTTATTCTTAGGACATAAAAATAATCTATTCTAACTAAAATACTACTTCCTCCGTAAAGAAATATAAAAGCGTTTAGATCACTGAAGTAATGATCTAAACGCTCTTACATTTCTTTACAGAGGAAGTACTTTTTAGCCATTTCAGTATTTTTTGTTTTCGGGCTAGACTTCAGGTGGAAAAGTAGAGCTTCAGCCTGCCGGAAGCCAGGCTTCATGCCTATGCTGCCCATGCTTATGGATCTTATGGATCGAGGTGTCGAGTTACTTATGGTCTCTGCAGTTCATAATTACAATGTTGACAATCAAACAGATGCCTCCGTGACCTTTGACGGCAAGGACCTTATTCCATTTTTTGCAAAACGTTGTACAGATGCAGACCTTCACATATACGTACGTAGATTGAGCCCTATGGACCGAGAAATGCACACCCATTTGCTGTCATGGGGCACGTCGCTCACAACTAAAAGAACAAAGCAGTTAAATTCTAGAATAAATCCAAGAAAGTGCGAGCAGCTATGTCAAGTCTTGGACTTGAATCTGAGTGGGCAAGTTCTGCCACAGAGAACCTAATCGACTTGTGTTTGCTCTTTATTTAGTGTATCCATATGTCTAGCACCTTTCTACTTTGTACTTATAAGCTTTCGTCGACTATCTACGTGAGTGTATCCTTTTTCAAGTAAGTTTTTTACTCACTGGCGCAGAAATCAGCTCGGATATGACTCTGCCTGCAGCCAGTTTCCAGGATGGTTGGCCACTGAACGAACTGCACAGTGAACCACATGCTGTCCAGACAAGAATATATCTTAGGTAGCGACTCTAGTTGAGGCCAAACGATACTTTCCACACATAGGTAGCTAGTCGCCTAGTCAGATCCTTCAGGCACGATCACCATACATGTATACATCACTATACTTTTCACACACCGTTTGTCATCTTTGTACATGAAGACGACCGTCGGATGACATGCTAAATGTAGGAGATTCACATGTGCCCAGCTAGCTAGCCACTAGCTAGAACGTAGAAACATCATCGGATGTCACGGAGTACTACATTTGTAGTTTCCGGGAAATATCGCTTGGGGACCAGCTAACTAGAAAACATCCACCTGGGCAATATTTCAGGCACTCTTTCAAAAACTCATTTCCTATGATTGTGTTCTTCGTAATCTATACATGTTTCAGAAACGGAGACTGACATATTTTCTTTGACTACCCATCTGCTCAGAGTTTATTAAGTTATGTCTATCACCTTAATAAAGGAGGCGCCAGTTGTTCCTTTTCCTATGGAGATTATTGCTTTTGTCACCTCGAATATTTAGCTGCCCCCGAATGACTTCATCTTTAAGGGGTTTGTCCTGGACAAAAAAACTTTCGTTCCCTCCAGCCCCTCCCGCGTCACCTCCAAATGGCGACGAGGAGGGAACCCTAGCGCGCCACCGTTATTCTCCTCTCCTCCTCCCTCCATTTCCCTTGCCATCGCTAGAGGGCTCCGTAGGGAAAAGCTCAGCAGGAGCCGGCGGTGGAGGGGCTCCTCCTTCCCCTCGCATGCGGGGTGGCTTTTACGGATCAGCACGTGGAGCATGCGCTGGTTGCTGTGGCACAGTGGCGCACAGGCGCGGAGGTGATGCAAAGGTGCGGCATCTGGGTGTTGGGCGGCGCAGCCGGTGCCGGGGCATGTTGGTGGTGGCGTTGGCGATAGTGCGGGCATCGTCCTGATATGCGGTGTGGCATCCACTGGCGATGAGGGCTGCGGCGCATGTTGCTAGCCCGTGGCTACTTCTATGCCTTCGGCATTGGTGGCCGGCGGCGGCAGTGGTCTTGGGCCCACACTTGTTCAGATCTGGGGTGAGACGGGTCGGTACAGTGTGGCGGTCATGTGGTGGCTACACTGTCGTGGCCACTGTCTTGTTGGAAGCAAATGGTAGTGTTTGCGATCTTCCTTCTCCTGGGTCTGAGCTGGCGATGGCAGTGGTCTTGGGCCCGCACTTGCTTAGATATGGGGTGAGACGGGTCGGTACAGTGCGGCAGTTCTGTGGTGGCTACAATGTCGTGGTTGTTGTCTTGTTGGAGGCACATGGCAGTGTTTGCGGTCTTCCTTCTCCTGGGTTTGAGCCGGCGGCGTGCGGGTACGCATGTAGCGGTAGTGCCTTTGACCTAGGGTCCGTGCTTGGGTAGCCAGATATGGGCCCGGGGCAGGTTGAAATTGCCGCTCCTGGCAGGTGAGAATGGGCTCGGTCCAGGTGGTTCCCGTGGGCGATGAGTTCCCTCTCCCTGCGGGTACGACGGGCGATTGTGGTGAATGGGACACCGATACGCTGTCGGGCAGATCAACGTCAAAGGCCACCGGCATGGCATCGTGCAATCTTGCAAGGCAACGGTTGTCGGTAGTCACGGGGTTGTGTCCCACTACCCCACCGGTCCATCGGGATTGGCTAGGGACACGGGCATGGATGCCTCCTATCATTGGAGGAATCGACCCAAACTCCTTGGCTAATGCCAGCCTAGGAGTGAAAGGAGACCCCTTCTAATCTTCCTATCGTGGTTGGTGCACAGTGATGCAGGGAGTTGGTTGTGTCTTAGACATGGATGCCGGGGTGGTGGCCCTGGATGGCGGTCCGCATGGTTGGCTCTCTAGTGGGCACTATAGTGGCGGTGGTGGCTTTCCCTCTTGGTCATGTGGGTGGCGAGAGGTGCAGCGGCTGGTGGCTCGAGCTCGTTATCTGTTATTGGTAGTGGGGACGCCCATATCCATACCTTGGGATCTGAACTCATCGTGCTTGTCCTAGAGTAGGATAGGAACGATGAGGAGTATGGTTGTACGAACGGATAAATAGGGGTTCAAAACGGACACGCCCGACACTAACCATGCATGTTCGCAGACGTTTGGGGGGGGGGGGGGGGGGGAGGGGGTGCCGGGGGCAGATTTGCTAAATCCATTCCCACGAATCAAAGGCTCCGAAGAAATTTTTCCTATAAATTTTCTATCATTTACAATTTCTATAAGTTTCCTGTAAAGCAAATTCATTGCACCAACTCCCTCTAACCAAAAATCGTTAGCATTGCCTACGTCTAAGGAATAGAATAATACTCCTTAGAGAGTAATATGTGGGCTTGGTGATTGAAAACTGAATGCTCAAAAGGTTGAACAAAAGATTATTTTTCTGGATGTGGATAGTGATTAGAGGTAGCAGCTGGGCCACTCCTTAGAGGCTTACTACATTGCAAGCAAAATAAATAAAATTAGAGACAAGCATATGAAACCCACCTTAGAGGCAGGTTTAGAGTTACAACCTGCATCCTCGAATCCTTCTCAAAGCGTCCGCGGACGCCCCCGGTCAATGAAAAAAGCGACCCAATCGGATCCATCATACAATCACGTCCGGGCTGTTCGCGAATCCTCACGTTGAGGATAAATGTAGGGAGGATATGAGGGCTCGCGGACGCGCCCGGTCGGTCCGCCATGTAGGACGCGGCTCACCCCGTACCACTTTCTTTCTTTCTTTTTTCATTCTTTTATTTATCTTTCTTCATCTCCAACAATCAGGCGCAAGTGACCGGATATATGAGAGAGAAAATGAGAAGTGTGGTTGCATAAATAAACAAATAGGGGCTTAAAACGGAAACGTCCGGTATAGACATACCGGGAGCGTCCGAAGACGTTTAGAGGGCTAGATTTGCTAAATGTAGATACTATTACACACCCATGATGCTCTTTTGTCAATTATTCTCTTTATTAAAAGTAATAATTCACCTCATGTTTCCCAAATAAAACGAATTAACCAGGTGCTCCACCAATAATAGTTTGGCACCACACGACAAATTTGAGTGTGCTGATCTATTTTTAAATTTTTGTGAGGAAGGTCTAGGTACACTCGCATTGCCAGTACCAAGCGTGTGCACACATGCTACATATGTTTGGGGAATTCTTTTTATTTGACCGCTCTGTTAGTAGCTAGCTAGTAGCATTCACGGTTCAGACGAAACCGACCCGCCTAGATGTTTCTTAGACCAACTTCACCGCACGATCCTAAATGAATATTCGTTTTGTCCGGATTTTGTCTGTTTGGGATGGCAATGGGTGGCAAAACGGACATACATGTCCGGGTTTAGTTGGATACGCCCAACACGCAGACCAACCCCAAAACGTCCGCCTCGGCCGCGCACCTCACCCGTCCACGCCACGCCCGCGCTCTCGCTCCGCCGGTGCAGCCGCCGCTGCCGGGCTCGCCCGCGCCTCCGCTGCAGGCTCCGTGCGCCCGCCTCGCCGCCCACCGTCGCGCCCTCGCCCGCGCCGCGGCCAACTCCTCGCCGCTCGCCGCCCCGTCCACGCCCACGCCGCCTCGCCGCCGCCTAGGCATCTGCCACGCACGAGCTCGCCCGCCGCCCGCACGCCCCGCCCCGCCCGGCCAGCTCGCTCGCCGCGCGCCCGCCACGCCCCGCCCCGCCCGCTCGCCCCCGCGCCGCGCGCCGCGCACCCCGCCCCGCCCCGTGAGCCGCGCCCCACCCCGCGCACACCGCCCCGCGCCGCGCCGCGCCCCTCGCGCCCCGCACCGCCCCGCCCCACACCGCACCGCACCGCGCGCCGCGCCCCGCACCCCGCCCCGCCCGGCCAGCTCACCGCGCCTCGCGCCCCGCGCGCCGCGCCCCCCACCCCGCCCCGTGCGCCCGTCTGCTCGCCTCGCCCGGTCCGCGCTCGCCTGCCCGTGGCCTCGCCTGCTCGCCGTGCCGCGCTCCCACGCGCCACGCCTGCTCGCGTGCTCGCCACGCCGCCGGTTGCGCCGAGGAGCTACTGCGTGCCGCGGCGGTGCATGCAGTAGGCGGAGGTGGCGTGCACCGGCATGGGTGGTGTCTGGAGCAGGAGAGAGAGAGGAGAAAAGGTGGAGAGAGAGGATGGTGGGTGGGCATGGTGGGCCATGGGAGATAAAAAAGAGAGAGGATGACAGGCGGGCCAGGGGGTCACATGCAGAGGACACGCCCCGGACGAGGACGACATAGGATTGTCCGCTTGTGTCCGTTTTCGACCCAAAGACAGACCAAGTTTGCGCCCAGGATGGGGCGAGGCGGACCAAAAACGGATTTTTTTTTAGAATGGGGTCGCGCGTTGGGACGTCTCGTTTGTCCGTTTTACCCCAAACAAACGGGGCCGGGCGATTTGGGGTCGTGCGGTAGAGTTGGCCTTAGGGCATCTCCAATGCCGACCCCAAAATTACAGTATCCATTATGGACTGGTCTGAAACATTCCATGAACAGTGATATCGAAGCTGGCAATCCAACCGTGTCCACATACATTTCAAATCAGATTTCAACAAACCAGATAAATTACATGCAAATCGAATGATTTTCATATAAGGTGGACAAGCAAATTACATTTCTGACATATTTCTACTAAACTATAGCGGACTAGACTATTTTTACCTAGTCTAAATGATTGCGGGCCGCCACGGCGCCCGTTTCCCGCGACATGTCTTCCCCAGGTTTGGCAGCAAGCTCACCGGCCGGCTGTGAACCCCGAAAGTGGAGCTTCAGCGGGAGGGAAAGAATAGTAGTTGCCTCCTTGAAGCTCCGGCAAGCTCTTCGGCTGTGAGGCCCGACAACGTCTGCCTAGGACCCAAGCGGTGGCGGCCTCCCATGTTCTACTCTACAGCGCTATCAACGGCGGCGGTCGTGGACGTGTCGGCCTCGTCGTTGTGGAGGCACGACGTGAACGACGGCGGTGGCGCGGCCGACGCCGAGCTGGCGGCGTTGTTGGTGTCGTCCTCAAATTCCTTCGCCGCCGTGTCGATGTCCGTAAACAGAGCGTCTTTCTCTGCCCGCAGGACGCGCAACCGCGATCGCTCATGGATGATCTTGCAGCGGTGCGTCAGACAGGAACAACACTTTCTGCCCTTCCACGTCCGCTACCATGGCCATGACGGCGTTATCGTTTGCCAGGTCACCGGCGATTTGCTCCTCCGCAAGCCAGTGCTCGTCGAGAGCCGGAGATTGTACCTCTGGTTGGCCTGCGCCAGCCGGAACGCCACCTCCCGCTCTTGCGCCATCATGTCGGTGAAGTGCGCCTGGGCCTCGCTCATGGTGATGCCGAGCCTGACAATGTAAAAATAGCGGCCGTGGCCAGGCCAAGCAACGGGGTGTATAATGTCGGCCAGGAGCCGAACAGATGGGTGACGTTCACATGCGGGCGCGGAAGTGTATCTCTCAACAACCATGCTTTGTTTAATGGAGGGAGGCGGACGGATGGGTGGTGTTTGAATGCGGAGAGAAGGCGAGTACACCGGGACGCGGCGTGGGCGGCGCTCTCGGCTAGCACACCCCTTCAATGTCGGCTCCAGTCAGAGGTCGCGTCCGTTGCCGACAGTGATAAATGTGGCGCTGACACTCTGGAACGGCGCTGACTGGCATGAATGCGAGGCAACTGCTTCACGCCGAAATGGGCGCGGGCGAGGAAGAGAATTGCGGATAATACCGTGGTGTCTGATTCGTGCGTGGCAGTGGTCTGGACGCTCAGAAAGCCCCTCGTCTTTCGGTTTGCAGAAAAAGGGGGCCCCAATCGGTCAACGGGTGGATAAAGTACCGCGTTGAATAGCAAAATATGTCCGGACCATCTGATCCACAGGAATACCGGGCAATTTAAAGGTGGAGATGCACCATCATACATAGTACTAAATACATCAGTGGTGGTTGAACTTGCCACGAATATACACGTTAGTGCATGAATTTGCAAAATACATTGAACTGGTTCCATAACTTGGCATGGGCGTGTATATACGGTTCAAATCTCGTTTGTATACGTTCGCGACACTGACAAGGCACGCCAACATGGCATGGGATCCTCTGTTAGTGATAGCAAAAACAAAGGCGTGTGGACTGGGTTTTTGTGAAAAAACCCCGAAATTATTATTTTTTTCTTAAAAAAGGCCCTCTAAGGGAAAACTGACAATTATTATAAAATAAAAACAATAAAATAAAAACAATAACCTACCAGTCACATGCATGCGTGGCTAGCCAGTCGACCAATTCACATTTGCTGCTAATTAATGATTCATAAGCTTTATTTATACATTTGGCCGAACAACATAAAAAAAAGGAATTTAATCCAGCAAACATAGTACCAAGTCTGTGATTTGAACAACCGACCAAAGATTGTACACCAGCCACGGATGCCACTCCAACCAATGAGGTCTCATGTACTATGAAAAGTACAAGTACTGTTTATGATTGTATAACAAACATATCCAAAAGAATGCAAAAATCTTCATGTCATTTAAAAAAATCAAGTACTGTTTTAAAACATATTCATACAATTGACAATATTTATGAATGATAAAAATGTTTATATGATTCAATTTTTTTTGTGAGGAAAAATTATTTGATTTAACTATTATTCTTGTGAGGGTCCGCTATCTAAGGGCACGCTAGGCTTGTATTTTTTTCAGGAAACACTAAACTTTTATAGACTATACAAACTTTGTAAATCAACACAGTTTTTCATAAAGCACGAACACATTTATATACTACATGGATATTTTATTCAAAATGTGTAAATATTATATTATATGAGAATTTATTTAAATATATGAACCTTTCCAAAATTACTTTAATATTTTATTAAAAAATGAACTTTTTTGTTATAAAATATATTCTTAAGTCATAATTTAAATATGTTTATTTTTACTAAATTGTTGCATAGATTTTATGAAATTATATGAACTATTTTAAGGTCATTTATATTCAATATATGTATATTTTTATGTGACACATGATTATAATTTACGTATTTTTACTAAATTTTGAAATAAAAAACAAACATGTTGAAAACATGGCCGCTGTTTTGGCCTTGGTTGCAGGTTGGAATCAACAGCACTATATTTCTTGAATATTATTTTTTAATTTATGTTGTTCAGCTTTATTTTTATAAAGAATATGAATCCTTAAATGACACTAAATTTCAACTGGTCAACTGGTTACCCACACGCCCATGTGCGCGTTTGCTAGTTTGAACCCTAGACCAATTTTCATTATTAATACTTTTTTGTAAAAAATATCAGTCTCTCTCTGAGGGCCTTTTTTAAGAAAAAAAAATTTGGGGGCTTCTCCACATAAAACCAGGCTACACGCCTTGTTCCCGCGATCCAGTCACTAACAGCGGGTCCCATGCCATGTTGGCACGCCTCGTCAGCATCGCATACGTATACAAACGAAATTTGAACCGTATTTGCACGTCCATACCAAGTTATGGAACCAGTTCGATGTATTTTGCAAGTTCAGACACTAAAGTGCACATTCATGGCAAGTTCAAATACCAGTGGTGTATTTACCTTTTTTTTTGGCGGGACATACATAGTACGTTCTGCGTGCATCGCTAGGTAGCTAGGCAACAACCGGTCAAAAACTCGCCCATAGGTAGACTTTTCCATGCCCCTCTCGACCAACCAAAACCCCCTTCCACCGGCCAGATCGAGACGTTCACGTACCCGTGACTCAGCATCATTTTTTTTTTCATGCATGATAATACATGTCTCATTTATAAGATGAAATCAAGTTACAAGGCACGTACACACCGACCTTACAGACCTGAAAAGATAGGATAAACCTATGCAAAAAACCAGCGCCTATCTCCCTCCTTTGACACCACCGAAGCGACAACCAAAGGGACGGAAGACAGATCACCTCTATACCCGAGCTCGACGCGGCTCCATCGCTGATCAGCAGCTTTACAGACCTCCAAAGTCGTTTGCCAGAAGCAAAACCATTGCCGTTGAACGAATCAGACCGGGGCAACATGTCCCCGGACACGCCATCAAGCTCCAGAACTGACATCCCCGCACGACTACAACGTCGGAGGAAGAAACCAGAACTGTCAGCCTCCAACCACAAACCCAGCACAGGATACACCATCTTCCAGCTGTGACATGCGCAAACGGCAGTCTGCACGTACTCCTGGACGACCTCCCGGGCTCCACTCCGACGTTGGAGAAAACGTCGTCGCAACGACGAAGCCCCAGAACACAAGTCCACCACGGGGAAGATGCCGCCGCCACACCATCCCCGCTTGGACACACTTTCGTCCAGATCCCTCACCGACCACAGTGTAGAACACCGCATCGGGGAAGAAACTGAAATACTTTTATTCATCGCCAAATCTGAAGAACGACGAGAAGACCAAGCTGCCGGTCTACAGGACCGAACAACATACGTTGCCATCAACTCCGAGACGCCGTGAAGGTCGCCGCCGGTGTGGGAGTGGAGTTGAGGTAGATTTATTTGCCCGGACGTCGCTCCCACCACCCCAACGGCGCCCTAAGGAGACACTAGACAAACCCTAACTACAGGCCGGCGTCGAAGCGCCGTGGTCCCCACCTCCTCGCGTGGCCGGAGTGGCCAAACGGAAGAGGCAAGGACCGGCGGCGGCCGGTGGAGTTGGCCTCAGATGCGATCGCCTCCACAATCGCTTTTCTCGTGGAGCGAAGCGGTTTTTTCCTGTGACTCAGCATCATTTGTGGTACTGCTACAGGAGCAGAATGCTGGAATGTACGTATATACATATACATTTTTTTTGTGAAAATATGCATATACATGTGTGGCTCTAGGACAGCATGGACAAACTCAAAAACCGTGTGTTGTGTGCAGGATATCGCGATATTTGTCGTCTCCATCACTACCATACACACACACACATCGTTCGTACACGCGCTCAGAGCAAGAGGAAACCGAGTAAACATGACGAACATGTTGCTCCTAAAAATATCAGAAGAATATATATCTCTTTTTCTTAACAAGTCCTTATAAACACATCCATACAAAAAAAATCAAATTATTGGGGATGCCGTAGTCTTCTTCATCTTGCATCCGTTGACGGCCTTTTTATTAGTACGTATATATGCATATCTTAGCACGATGAATTAATTGATATACTACACTAAACAGTTCCAAATTTTCCAAACGAACAATTCGAATGCTGGAAGCTAAAAAGCAGGCCGGATCTTGCATCCAATCGTGTACCGGTCAAGCGAAGAATATAGTGAACATATAGTGGATATTCGGCATGTGTGTTACTTGAAGATTCACTTGTAGTTAGTAAACTCTGCTTTATTCTTCTTAGTTGCATGTTTTGGCCTCTGGCCATGACAGATTCTGTGAACTTGTTGGCTTCATTTTCAGTGCAAAAACTTGTCTTGTCTACATTAAGTAAATGTGCATTACTTAAGGTACTACGACAAATTGACTTAGCATGGAGTCTCTAGCTAGCTAGGTCACTAGCTAGCAGACGTATGCTACAATCGTGCACGTTTAGTGAATTTTGCACATGACTCACCTGGGGCAGACAGTCAACTCCTCGGTGGAGGATGGATCCACGCAGCTGCAACCTCTGCTCTGCACTCCTCTCCTCTCCCTATAAATCTGGAGGGCATGTATGCATTGCTCACATCCCCCATCCATCCAAAGACGCAGCAGCAGCAGCTACTTGTTCATCTCATATCATCCAGGCTAGTTAGTTACCAAGTTAAGTAGCCTACTTAGCCGATCTGTAACACGCCACACTTCGCTAGCCAGCCACCATTAATTCTGAAACCGATGGCTGCTGCGCATGCCTTCTTCTCCTTCTCCTCGGCCGAGCCGGTGCTCCATTCGGCTTCACCGGTAGCTGGAAATGGTGGCCGGAGCTGCCGCAACCATGGCTTCTTCCGCCCTTCGACGGTGATATGTCCCGGGCGGGAGCCTGCGTCCCATGGGCTGTCCGATGATTTTGACTTCCAGGTATATATATCGTTATGGCCGGTGAATGCACTTAGCACACATGTTTCGAAAATCATCTCTGCACCTGAGCTCATCTGCACCCGCGCTTACGAAAAAAATCAAAACAAACACTAGAAAAATTCAAAAAATTCCAATTTTTTTTGTGCGGTAGACAATTTGATGCGTGAGGCCCGCTCCAAATTTCAAGTCATTTGGACATTTGATCAGCTCTCAACAAAAAAGACAAATTGAGAGTCTGTAAAAATGTTTACTGTTTATGTACTATTTTGGCCCGATTTGCTTTTTTTCTCATAACTGCTCAAATGTCCAAATGACTTGAAATTTGAAGCGGGCCTCACGCATCAAATTTTCTACCATACAAAAAAAATTGGAATTTTTTGAATTTGTTTTGAATTTTTTTCTAACCGGATGCAGATGAGCCTGTGCACCAAAACGCCCTACTCCACATGTTTGTCTTTTTAGTTACACCAGGGGTCGATTTCAAACCCATCAAAGCTAATGTTGAGCCTAGTTTTTTGAATCTCACCAGGCTGTCGTCATAAACGGCACCTTCCACGGAAAGAAAAATAAAAGAGATTTAGTCGTAGGAGAAACTAGTTAGTAAATCAGTCTTGTTAAGTCTCAGTCGTCTAAGACTTCATTAAGTCTTAGTCGATACTATATTCGTAAGATCTTGCATTGAGATCTGTGCAAAAAAATCGTTTTATTTTTTTCTCTCTTTCATGTTATCTTACTTGATCAGACCTGATTATATCTCTGTCGACTTAGACCGTGCCACACCCTTAGTAAATAGAAGTGAGGCTTGAACCTTGGCTAGCCCGCCACCTCATTTTCTATACCCTCAGTTTAGAAGTCATTTTAGGATGTTGTGACTACTCAGAACGGAGGAGATATAGAAAATGTGTATTTCATTCATAAATTAATGATATCTCTTTTTTGTGGTTGATAATGATATGTGTTTTGAATGAGGACAATTCTCAATCCTTACCTCTTCCAGTTATTTTTTAAAAGATGTTGACAAAATATAAACATACATTATCATGGAAGTACTTTAATAGAGAATCTAATTATTTTAAGTCTTGTAAACTATGTATTATTTTTTTAAAGAATTTTTCTCTTTGTGTGCAACAACAGGAAAGCCTAACGAATGTTCAAGCATTGCTGCATCACCATCCGACGAGTGGACGAGGCTTATTGACCACTGTTGATCACCTCAAGCGCCTCTGCATCGACCACTATTTCCAAGACGAGATAGACACCATCATGGACTCATGTGCGGATCTCATCCATGGTGACGATCTGCTTGATGCAACCCTTTCATTGAGGTTGATGAGAGAAGCTGGATATAGTGTTTCGGCAGGTTAGTAAAATACAAGCTTAGTATGTCTAAGACAGATAAATACACAAGTTTGGGAAGCTTGAGTGCAGTAATAGTCCATGAAATGAATTTTGCGCGATAACTTTGTTGGAAAAAAAATTAGAGTAGCCAAGTCTAATAGAATTTTTTAACGTTTTCTTGTGGAGTGTACAAGCACCTCCCTTGAGACGTATTCTTCTCATTATGTATGACCCTGGCTAAGAGCCCTTCTACATGACTTGGCAGACGATGTTCTTCGAAAGTTCGCACACGATAATGGTGATTTCAACCTTGGGCTGAGCAAAGACATTAGAGGGCTGCTGAGCTTGCAAGACATGTCACACCTCAACATGGGAGAATCATCACTCTACAAGGCAAATGAATTCTCAAGCAGGCATCTTAGATTTGCAATTAAGTATTTGGAGCCAAACCTTGCAAGATATGTGAGGCAGTCATTAGACCATCCCTATCATGTGAGTCTGATGCAATACAAGGCAAGGCACCATCTAAGCTACATGCAGAACTTGCCCACTAGGAACATGGCAATTGAGAATCTGGCACGTGCAGAGTTTCGGATTAAGAAGTTGCAGCATCAGAGGGAGATGCAAGAGGTTAAGAGGTATAAACATATAATCTACTACCTTTCCATGATTAATTTTGTAAAAAGTAGCAACTATGTCCACCATCTTGATAATAGAAAAACGCTAGAACTCTTGGCCAGATTTTATAAATTAGTATTTTTGATTGATAATGTATTCCCGCAATTGAAAGGGTGGTGATTTTTACTATATGAAAATTTCCCTTTCACACAGATGGTGGATGGATCTAGGATTGGCTCAAGATGTACCGGCTGCAAGGGACCAAGTTCTTAAATGGTACATGTGGCCCATGACTGTTCTAGAGGGTTTCTCCTTCTCTAGATATCGGATCGAGATCACAAAGATCATATCCATAGTCTACATTGTGGATGACATCTTTGATCTTGTCGCCACACAAGAGGAGCTCTCTCTCTTTAATGAAGCGATCAAAATGTGAGCAATGATGTTCCCATGAAAATAAGATTGATAATTGTTACTGAAGAAATGTAGTTGCATTTCTTTGTAATTAAATTGCATATTAAATTTGTCCAATCGCATATTCAAATTTCTTTAAGTTTGAGCTACAATATATGAAGATGTTTTAAGATTGGTTTGAAATGAACATTGTGCCTTTAAGATAAACATTTACATATATTAATATTTTTATAATTATTTATTGTATATTCATACAAACCAGTGCACATTGCCATCGTAGCCCATTTATAAGGTCTTAACTAGAATGGTATCTATCTCTTAATGGGATAATAAGACTCATGTGTTAGTTAAGACCTTGTGCATGATGTAAAAAATGTTGTTATAGAAGTTTCACACACATATTGCATATTTTGACAGGTGGGATCTTGAAGCTGCTGACTCGCTTCCCAACTACATGATATCATGTTATAAGGCTCTTTACACCACTACTAATGATATTGCCTATATGGTCAGAAAAGAGCATGGAGCGAACCCTATCAATCATCTCAAGAAAGCTGTATGTCTACTAGAGTAGTTCTTCATTTCTCTTTAGTTTAATTTTCCCAAGAAACTAAATATAGTAAAAGTACCAGCTAAAATATTTATGTGTACTGTAATTTCTTTTAGTATTTTATCCTGTGTATGATTACTTTTTGTTCCTTTCTTTTGCCCGTGCTCTCCCTCCCCACACCACCTCCTCCTTTTCCGATTTTTCTGATTTTCTTGACCGACTTTCATCGAGTAATCTCAACTGACCCATGTTTTATTGGCTTACCAAAAACTCATATTATTTCAGCAAGCCAGTAAGTAATAAGAATTGATACAATTATCTAAAGTGCATTTTTGGTACCTAATCACATTAACACTAAAATGGCGAGTAAACCATGGTGATTAAATTCAAAATATGTGCGCCCCTATTGCAATGCACGTGAAATTACCTAGTTGTATGCACAAAAATAATAGATGGTAAAATAACACTTAAATAATTAATCTTTTCTCCCTGTATTTTTCTTCTTACAGTGGGCAACTTTGTTTGATGGATTCATGATCGAGGGAAAATGGTTATCTACTAATAATGTCCCTACATCCGAGGACTACCTAAGAAACGGAATCATCACCTCAGGAGCACCACTTGTTTTCCTACATCTTTTATTCATGTTGGGGCATGATTTAATAGAGGGTAACAAAGACAACATTCATCGGGTCATCTCCTGCCCTGCAAAGATCATGAGGCTCTGGGATGACATGGGTAGTGCAAAGGTTAGAACACAAAAAGAATGTTATCAAATACCACATTAGGATTAACATAACAATTTATTTTACATCAAATCATTCAATTCATATCCTAGTGGGTGCGCATCCATGTTGACATTGACCAAAATAGGCATGATCTGATATTTCTGTTTTTGTCTAATGCAGGATGAATCACAAGAAGGGCTAGACGGATCATACAAAGAGTTATACCAGAGAGAAAATCCTCATGGTGATGCCGATGAGCACATGCTGGAGATGATTGCGAGCGAATGGGAGTGTCTGAACAAGGAATGCTTCTCTGGGATGAAGTCAACATTATCGCATAGCTTCATCACGGCATCACTAAACTTTGCGAGGATGGTCCGCGTCATGTATGGCTACGATGACGAGCAAAAACTCCCCATACTTGAGGATTACACCAGGATGTTGCTCTTCTAAATGATGCATTCTAGCACATTGTATATAAGTCTTAATGTAGTGCATCATTTATTTTGTAGGTTGCCATCTAGGATGTTGACTAGCATTCTACATCATTACCATATGTGTTTCAAGTATAAAGACGATAAATATACCCGAAGGCCATAAAGTGTTGCGGTGTGTGATAAGATGCATATGAATTTATGAGAATTGGGCCCTATTAAATATTTTATAATGAAATTTATAAATGTATGAGAATAGTATTGGGTGGCGCAGCTTTATGACGATGTGCATATTGTTCTCGTGCAATAGGTGGCTTAAATTCAGTTCCAGCAATGCTCTATGTACATATCAAGGCAAATGGGTCAAAAAGTCTACAAGGGCACCAATCTCATAAAGGCAAAGCAAAACACTCATTTGTGGAAGACCTTCTTTGCAAACGGGGTTGTCTATTTCCAATTTTACGACGGGGGTCATGCATAGACAAGTGAAATAAAACCTAGAGCTGGCGCCCACATAACCGACATACACAGATTTATAATTGGTAAAACTTTCTATGGTGGGTTTTTTGGCTCACCAAAGATAAAATATGATTGAGATAGAAGCAAATTGGCCTTTTCTGCCCGCTGTTACAAAGTACAAACAATCTGTAGGTCTTCCACAGGGTAAACCCTATTTTGCACCTTATGCGCCAGTTAAAGACATTTTTTTCCAACACGCACAACCCTCTCTGTGAGGTGGGCCAGCCCATTTATCATTTTTCTTTCTTTCTGTTTTTTCAAAGGTGCACACAGCGGGATCTAACTCGTGATCTGTACGTCCAGAGAGAAACGACCTAACCACTAGCACATGGCAACACTTGTGCCTAAGACCTTCTTTGTTTCTATTATGTCCTTCCCCAGTTTGCCCATACCTCGGTTTTGGGAAGTTTCAACCCACTTTTTCTTCGTTGCGGTTTTTTCCTGGAGTGTTTTTTTTGTTATTTTATTTCTTTTTATGTTTTCTTTCTTTAATATTTTTTCCTTTTTCCTTTTTATTTAATTTTACGAAATTGTTCAAATTCTATGCTTTTTTTTTCAAAAACAATGGACTTTTTTTCAAAACCAATGAACTTTTTTCAAATTATAGTTGATCTTTTTTCAAATTAGATGAACCAATTACAAATGAGATGAATTTTTTTTCAAATTAGTTGAACTTCTTTTAAATTCAATGTACATTTTATACAAAGCCAATGAACAATTTTGAAATAAGATGAAACTTTTTAAATTTTGGAGAACTTTTTGTCAAAATCATTAAATTTTTCCGTATTAGCTAAATGATGAACATTTTTTCCAAAGTAGATGAACATTTTCTAATTTGATGAACCTTTTCATATTCGATGATTTTTTTTCAAATGGATGAACTTCTAAAAACAATTGATGAACATTTTGGTATTCTATGACTTCTTTCGAATTTTTGTGATATTTTTTGAATTTGATGAACTTTTTTCCGGGAGCCTCGTTTATTAGGGATGATAGACTACTCATATCAATAAGGAATTCCTTCTTTTCCGGGAGCCGATTCGGACAGAACTCTAAAGTTAAGCGTGCTCAGCTTGGAGTAGTTTCAGGATGGGTGACCGACCGGGAAGTTGCTCTCGTGTGCGCACGAGTGAGGACAAAGTGCGCAGAAAAGACTAGAATTGATCTGTGGGGCCAGTAAGCACCTCTTGAGCATGCGTTGGTTTTCCTTTGAAGAGGAAAGGGTGATGCAGCAAAGTAACGTAAGTATTTCCCTCAGTTTTTAAGAACCAAGGTATCAATGCAGTAGGAGACTACACGCAAATCACCTACTACCTACACAAACAATCAAGAACCTTGCAACCAACGCGATAAAGGGGTTGACAATCCCTTCACGCCCACTTGCAAAAGTGAGATCTGATAAAGATAATAAGATAAATATTTTTGGTATTTTTGTTATATAGATTAGAAAATAAAGATTGCAAAATAAATAGTAAACTAGAATTATAGATCAGAAACTTATATGATGTAAAGTAGACCCGGGGGCCAAAGGTTTCACTAGTGGCTTCTCTCATGATAGCATATATTACGGTGGGTGAACAAATTACTGCCGAGCAATTGATAGAAAAGCGCATAGTTATGATGATATCTAAGGCAATGATCATGAATATAGGCATCACGTCCGTGTCAAGTAGACCGAAATGATTCTGCATCTACTACTATTACTCCACACATCGACCGCTATCCAGCATGCATCTAGAGTATTAAGTTCATAAGAATGGAGTAACGCATTAGGCAAGATGACATGATGTAGAGGGATAAACTCAAGCAATATGATATAAACCCCATCTTTTTATCCTCGATGGCGACCATGCAATACGTGTCGGTTCCCTTTCTTTCATTGAAATCGAGCACCGCAAGATTGAACCCAAAGCTAAGCACTTCTCCCATTGCAAGAATGATCAATCTAGTAGGCCAAACTAAACTGATAATTCGAAGAGACTTGCAAAGATATCAAATCATGCATATAAGAATTCAGAGAAGAGCCAAATAATATTCATAGATAATCAAGTTCATAAACCCACAATTCATTGGATCTCTGCAAACACACCGCAAAAGAGTATTACATCGAATAGATCTCCAAGAACATCGAGGATAACTTTGTATTGAGAACCAAAGAGAGAGAAGAAGCCATCTAGCTAATAACTATGGACCCGAAGGTCTGTGGTAAACTACTCACATATCATCGGAGAGGCTATGGTGTTGATGTAGAAGCCCTCCGTGATAGAATCCCCCTCCGGCAGTTCGCCAGAAAAGGCCCCAAGATGGGATCTCACGGGTACAGAAGGTTGCGGCGGTGGAAAATTGGTTTCGTGGCTCCCCCGGATGTTTTCAGCGTATAAGAGTATATATAGGCGAAAGAAGTAGGTCGGTGGAGCTACGAGGGGCCCACGAGGGTGGGTGGGGGGGCGTGCCTACCCCCTTGGGCGCGCCCTCCTGCCTCGTGGCCGCCTCGTTGCGTCTCTGACTTCCACTCCAAGTCTCCTGGATTGCGTTTGTTCCAAGAAAGATCCTCGCGAAGGTTTCATTCCGTTTGGATTCCGTTTGATATTCCTTTTCTACGAAACACCGAAATAGGCAAAAAACAGCAATTGGCAATGGGCCTCCGGTTAATAGGTTAGTCCCAAAAATAATATAAAAGAGCATATTAAAGCCCATTAAACATTCAAAACAGATAATATAATAGCATGGAACAATAAAAAATTATAGATACGTTGGAGACGTATCAACATTCCCAATCTTAAATCCTGCTCGTCCTCGAGTAGGTGAATGATAAAAAAAGAATTTTCGATGTGAAATGCTACCTAACATAATTTTCAATGTAATTCTCTTTATTGTGGCATGAATGTTCAGATCTGAAAGATTCAAGACAAAAGTTTAATATTGACATAAAAATAATAATACTTCAAGCATACTAAGCAAGCAATTATGTCTTCTCAAAATAACATAGCCAAAGAAAGCTCAACCCTACAAAATCATATAGTTTGGCCATGCTTCATTTTCGTCACACAAAATTCTGTCATCATGCACAACCCCGATGACAAGCCAAGCAATTCTTTGATACTTTAGTATTCTCAAACTTTTTCAACTTTCACGCAATACATGAGCGCGAGCCATGGAGATAGCACTATGGGTGGAATAGAATATGATGATGGAGCTTGTGTGGGGAAGACAAAAAGGGAGAAAGTCTCACATCGACGCGGATAATCAATGGGTATGGAGATGCCCATCAATTGAAGTCAATGCGAGGAGTAGGGATTGCCATGCAACGGATGCACTAGAGCTATAAATGTATGAAAGCTCAACAAAAGAAATTAAGTGGGTGTGCATCCAACTTGCTTGCTCACGAAGACCTAGGGCATTTGAGGAAGCCCATTGTTGGAATATACAAGACAAGTTCTATAATGAAAAATTCCCACTAGTATATGAAAGTGACAAAATAAGAGACTCTCTATCATGAAGATCATGGTGCTACTTTGAAGCACAAGTGTGGAAAAAGGATAGTAGCATTGCCCCTTCTGTCTTTTTCTCTCTTTTTTATTTGGCCTTTCTCCTTTTTTTGGGCCTTCTCTTTTTTTTGGCATTTCTATTTTTTTTCCTCACACGGGACAATGCTCTAATAATGATGATCATCACACTTCTATTTATTTACATCTCAAGGATTACAACTCGATACTAGAACAAAATATGACTCTATATGAGTGCCTCCGGCGGTGTACCGGGATGGGCAATGAATCAAGAGTGACATGTATGAAAAATTATGCACGGTGGCCTTGCCACAAATACGATCTCAACTACATGATCATGCAAGTCAATATGACAATGATGAAGCGTGTCACAATAAACGTAACGGTGGAAAGTTGCATGGCAATATATCTCGGAATGGCTATGGAAATGCCATAATAGGTAGGTATGGTGGCTGTTTCGAGGAAGATATAAGGAGGCTTATGTGTGATAGAGCATATCATATCACGGGGTTTGGATCCACCGGCGAAGTTTGCACCAACTCTCGAGGTGAGAAAGGGCAATGCACGGTACCGAAGAGGCTAGCAATGATGGAAGGGTGAGAGTGCGTATAATCCATGGACTCAACATTAGTCATAAAGAACTCACATACTTATTGCAAAAATCTACAGGTCATCAAAACCAAGCACAATGCGCATGCTCCTTGGGGGATAGATTGGTAGGAAAAGACCATCGCTCGTCCCCGACCGCCACTCATAAGGAGGACAATCAAAGAAACACCTCATGCTTCAAATTTGTTACACAACGGCTACGTGCATGCTACAGGACTTACAAACCTCAACACAAGTATTTCTCAAATTCACAATAACTTAACTAGCACGACTCTAATATCACCATCTTCATATCTCAAAACAATCATCAAGTATCAAACTTCTCATAATATTCAATGCACTCTATATGGAAGTTTTTATTATACCCATCTTGGATGCCTATCATATTAGGACTAATTTTATAGCCAAAGCAAATTACCATGCTATTCTAAAAGACTCTCAAAATAATATAAGTGAAGAATGAGAGATCAAATGATTTCTATAAAATAAAACCACCACCGTGCTCTAAAAGATATAAGTGAAGCACTAGAGCAAAATTATCTAGCTCAAAAGATATAAGTGAAGCACATAGAGTATTCTAATAAATTCCGATTCATGTGTGTCTCTCCCAAAAGGTGTGTACAGCAAGGATGATTGTGGTAAACTAAAAATCAAAGACTCAAATCATACAAGACGCTCCAAGCAAAACACATATCATGTGGTGAATAAAAATATAGCCTCAAGTAAAGTTACCGATAGACGAAGACGAAAGAGGGGATGCCTTCCGGGGCAACCCCAAGCTTAGGCTTTTGGTTGTCCTTGAATTTTACCTTGGGGTACCTTGGGCATCCCCAAGCTTAGGCTCTTCCCACTCCTTATTCCAAATTCCATCAAATCTTTACCCAAAAACTTGAAAAATTCAAAACACAAAACTTAAACAGAAAATCTAATGAGCTCCGTTAGTATAAGAAAACAAATCACCACTTTAAGGTACTGATACGTCTCCAACGTATCTATAATTTTTTATTGTTCCATGCTATTATATTATCTGTTTTGGATGTTTAATGGGCTTTATTATGCACTTTTTATTATTTTTGGGGCTAACCTACTAACCAAAGGCCCAGTGCAAATTGCTGTTTTTTCCCTATTTCAGTGTTTCGCAGAAAAGGAATATCAAACGGAGTCCAAACAGAATGAAACCTTCGGGAGAGTTATTTTTGGAACAAACGTGATCCAGGGGACTTGGAGTGGACGTCAAGAAAGAAGCGAGGAGGCCACGAGGCAGGGAGGCGCGCCTGCACCCCTGGGCACGCCCCCCACCCTCGTGGGCCCCTTGTGGCTCCCCTGACTGACTTCCTTGGCCTATATATACTCATATACCCCGAAAACATCCAGGAGCACCACGAAACCCTATTTCACCACCGCAACCTTCTGTACCCGTGAGATCCCATCTTGGGGCCTTTTCCGGCGCTCCGCCGGAGGGGGAATCGATCATGGAGGGCAATTACATCAACACCATAGCCTCTCCGATGATGTGTGAGTAGTTTACCTCAGACCTTTTGGTCCATAGTTATTAGCTAGATGGCTTCTTCTCTCTCTTTGGATCTCAATACAGAGTTCTCCACGATCTTCTTGGAGATCTATTCGATGTAACTCTTTTTGCGGTATGTTTGTCAAGATCCGATGAATTGTGGGTTTATGATCAAGGTTATTTATGAACAATATTTGAATCTTCTCTGAATTCTTTTATGTATGATTTGTTATCTTTGCAAGTCTCTTCGAATTATCAGTTTGGTTTGGCCTACTAGATTGATCTTTCTTGCAATGGGAGAAGTGCTTAGCTTTGGGTTCAATCATGCGGTGCTCGACCCCAGTGATAGAAGGGGAAACGACACGTATTGTATTGTTTCCATCGAGGATAAAAAGATGGGGTTTATATCATATTGCTTGAGTTTATCCCTCTACATCATGTCATCTTGCCTAATGCGTTAATCTGTTCTTATGAACTTAATACTCTAGATGCATGCTGGATAGCGGTTGATGTGTGGAGTAATAGTAGTAGATGCAGAATCGTTTCGGCCTACTTGTCACGGACGTGATGCCTATGTACATGATCATGCCTAGATATTCTCATAACTATGCACTTTTCTATTAATTGCTCGACAGTAATTTTTTTACCCACCGTAATACTTATGCTATCTTGAGAGAAGCCACTAGTGAAACCTATGGCCCCCGGGTCTATTCTCCATCATATAAGTTTCCAATCTATTTTATTTTGCGCTCTTTACTTTCAATCTATATTATAAAAATACCAAAAAAATTATCTTATCATCTCTATCAGATCTCAGTTTTGCAAGTGGCCGTGAAGGGATTGACAATCCCTTTATCGCGTTGGTTGCAAGGTTTTTATTTGTTTGTGTAGGTATGAGGCGACTTGCGTGTGGTCTCCTACTGGATTGATACCTTGGTTCTCAAAAACTGAGGGAAATAGTTACGCTACTTTGCTGCATCACCCTTTCCTCTTCAAGGGAAAAACCAACGCAGTGCTCAAGAGGTAGCAAGAAGGATTTCTGGCGCCGTTGCCGGGGAGTCTACGCATAAGTCAAGACATACCAAGTACCCATCACAAACTCTTATCCCTCGCATTACATTATTTGTCATTTGCCTCTCGTTTTCTTCTCCTCCACTTCACCCTTGCCGTTTTATTCGCCCTCTCTTTTCGTTCGCCTCTTTCTTGCTTGTTCCTTGTGGTATTTCCTGCCATTATGTCTGAAACTAGGGAGGTTATCGTTGATAAGGATAATAGTAATGACATGGGAAACTTTGATGCTTTTGATGATCCTCCTGAGGAACCCACTATCTTACATACTAAAAGTATTCGAATCGGTAGTGGTAATATTATTGGAAAAAGAGTTATTCAAGATTTCTTTACTTGTGTCGGCGCTTTGCCTACTATGGGTGGACCTATTCTCCATAGAACTAGTAGTCTTGCGGATGCTATATCTTTGCTCGTAGTTGAACTTGAAAGACAGTTTATTCATATGCATCCTTGCATACAAAGGATTTTTCTAGAATTTTCCAATATTGAGCACTCTTCTGTTAAGCGAGCAGCTACTATCTTTTTGGCACACGAGTTTAAATTTATAATGAAAGAAGCCAATGAAATTTTTGTGCATTATAGGGTGGACGCTGGTCGTCCTCCCATAGAAGCTATCCTTTTTAATCAAGAAGACTTAATGCGTTTATGATCTTTAGATCATGTCGCTTACAATGAAAACCTTAGAAATAAGGTTCCTACCGATGTTCTAGTTGATAGAATTTCTGAACTCAGTGATAATTTTGCTATTCAGAATAATGGGTTAGGTTTTTCTCTTGAACAAAGGCTCATGACTTTTTGCCAAAAGAACGCTTATAATGATGAATTGGTTGTGCAATATAAGGCGCCAAAGGAGGAACCCATACCTCCCGAGCTTGATCTTGGGGACTTTTGTCTAATTAAATTTAGCCATTTTGATTATTTTTTCTTGACACAAAGAAAGCTTGCTGCTGAACGTAGGGAATATGAGAGGAGTTTTCATGATTTGCCTTACCATTATTATAGCAATACCTAGATCTATGTTTGCCTTTATGCCTAGCTAGGGGCGTTAAACGATAGCGCTTGTTGGGAGGCAACCCAATTTTATTTTTGTTCCTTGCTTTTTGTTCTTGTTTAGTAAAAAAAATTTGATCTAGCCTATGGTTAGATGTGGTTTTATGTTTTAGTTAGTATTTGTGCCAAGTAAAACCTATAGGATCTTCTTGGATCACTACTGGAATTTGCTTATTTGCCGTCTGCCTATTCTTTGCCGTCTGCTGGCGGACGGCAAAGAAGGTCTTTGCCGTCAGCTTGCAAAAAACGGATGGCAAAGAACTGGCTGATGGCAAAGAATGTCTTTGCCATCAGCCAATTCTTTGCCGTCCGCTAGAATCTTTGCCGTCGGCTGGCGGACGGCAAAGAGAGAGGTGGGCCCCACTAATGAGCTGTTTAGAAAAAAACCTAACAGCCCCTCTCTTTGCCGTCCGCTAGCAGACGGCAAAGAAAGTGGCCAAGCTAAGGCCCGTTAGCTAGGATCTTTGCCCTCTGCTGGCGGACGGCAAAGAACCGTGCCCTAACTAAAATCCATATCGACGCCCGCCTGCGCCCCACATCTGTCCCTCTCTCTCTCTGCCCGCGCCCGAGCCGCCGCCGCCCCGCACCATCCCGCTCCCGTGCCGCCGCCGCCCCGCGCCACCCCCGCGCCACCCCCGTGCCCCAGCAGCCCCGGTGACCCCCTTCCCCGCCCCGCGCCATCCCCGTCGTCGCGCCACGCCGCCCGTGCCCGAGCCGCCGCCGCCCCACGCCACCCACGTCGCCGCAGCACCCCCTCCTCCACCCCAGCGGCCCTGGCGCCCCTCTGCTCCACCACCGCAGCCGCCCCGCCACTCCGGCGCTCCCTCCTCCACCCGGCGGCCTCGGCGCCCCTCTGCTCCACCACCGTGGCCTCCCCGCCACTCCGGCGCCCCCTCCTCCACCCGGTCGCCCCGGCGCCCCTCTCCTCCACCACCGCGGCCGCCCCACCCCTCCGGTGCCCCCTCCTCCACCCGGTGAGACCTCTTGTTTTTTCTGTTTTTGTTTCTGTATTTTAAGTTTAGTTTAGGTTTATTTTAGGTTTGGTTTAGTTTAGGTTTACTTTAGTTTAGGTTTAGAGCATAGATAGCATCTTCTCTACTATAATTGTGTATAATCTCAATTCTCACTAGTAGTCTTATTAGTTAGTACATTATGCTTTTTATGTGTCATTTAAATAATGTAGTGCCAGATTTCTCAACTCATTGGCATATAATGAATTACTATTGTTATATTATTAATAGATGATGGAACAAAAACTATTTCCCTTCAAAGTGAAAAATCTTTCAGTGAAGTAAATATTAGTGCACGAGTTATTTTATATACAAGAAAAAAAAATTGGCATGTCGTGGTAGAATTAGTATTTGTCATAAATGAATTCAAATGCATTTCCAATAGAAAATGTAATACACATATCTAGTGAACTGTAAACGAAAGTTATCCACAGACTCCTTGAAGGGGTTGTATAAAATATTATGAAACTAATAGTGAGAAGAGCAAAAGCTTTCCTCAAATTCCTTTGCATATATTCAAATTCATCAATCAGCAACACTCGAATTAGTTTAATTTGAGAAAACAACAAGGCATGCATATTGCTTATGGAATCTGTCGTAAGAGGCAAACTATACCCGTCTTTTCCTTTTCTTTTTTGCGGAAAGGCAAACTATACATTCTGATTTGCATACAAAGTAAATTGATTTTACGACACTACACCATTAGTTTCCGATTTGAGGTTTGTTTGTTTGCTTGGTGTGTGGCACCTAGAGCCACCTAAAATATGGTGCAACTATGATTTGTTGCCACAAGTATTCCAATGTGATCACACCAGAAGGAACTTTAGGTTTAGTTTTGGTTAAGAAGAAAGATGAAAAAAAGAAGAAGATAAAGAGGAGAAAGAAGAAGTGTATTTTCCCCCTATTTTTAGATTACTATGCTCTTTTTTTCAACATTTTCAGTTTTCTTTCATGTCTAAAGAAATCCCTAGTTTTGAAGGGTGCCAATTGCCATTGCCAACTAACCTACCAAAATAACTAAGTGTTGTTGATGTTGTTGAGCACAAGTGCATTGCTTTTTTTTCTCAGTTTTCTTTCATGTCTAGAAACTTGGCTCTATGTTTATAGATATGCTTCTAGCTAGATACTAATTGGTCTCTTCTGCTGCTTATTAGAGATGGGGGGAGGCCGTCACCGCTGTCTCCGCTCTGCCACACCGAAGTACGAGTTGGATGCTTTCGAGTTCTTCAGTATCATACTTGGGACTTCCTCCAAGAGGCAGGTATATAGAAGGAGAGATCTCCCCTTCACCCATCTCATTATGATAACTCTGTTGTTTGCTACATCACTCCTTGTCCCAAACTGCAGAGGCTGCCTGACACTTATATGAACATGCTGGGTGAAGATCCGCCAAATAATGTGAAGCTGCGACAGGCCGGCAGCGGGTTTCGCAGGCTGTGGGACGTGGAGTTGGTGATCAAGGAGGGCCACATGTACCTGTGTCATGGCTGGGAGAAGTTCTACCGTGCCTACGACCTGCGGCTGGGGTACTTCCTTCTCTTCAGGCACGACGACGACGCCAACATGCTCATCGTGAAGGTGTTCAACGCGACTATGTGTCGCATGCGCTACGCTAACGACGATGATGCCGGTACGTTCTGCCTCTTCTTATTCCTCTACATTTGGCTTTGTCTTGCATTGATTGTTAACGGTCATTAATTGTTGCATTTGGACAGGCAATGGGAGCAGCAGCAGCGACACTGGCTACAGCCAAAGCAGCAGCGATTCTGGCTGTAGCAAAAGCAACATCGATTCTGGCTGTAGCAAAAGCAGTAGCGATTCGGGCTGCAGCAAAGACAGCAAGGAGGATGATCCGGACTGGAGTGGGGAAGAAGAGGAGCAGAGTGGGCATCAGGCTGAGAATGACCTAGCGATGGTGGTGGCCGACCAAGGGCAGGAGATGGTGGTGGCGCACCATGGGCAAGAGATGGTGGTGGCTGAGGAAGACTACATCCCACTGCCTCCACCGCCTCGCCGCTCTTGGCGCATCAGGCTGAGGAAGGAGAAGGAGAAGAACAATGAGAACTGAACTATGTCAGGTATGTCAGATCTCCAAAATGATCTATATATAGTTAGCTCTAATATGCTTAGTTACCTATGTTAGCTCTAATATGCTTAGTTACATATGTTAGCTCTAATATGCTAAGTTATCTCTACTATGCTTAGTTTCCTATAGGTTAGGTCCAAAATTACTTAGGTTAGCACAAAATGACCAAGTTTACATAATAAGCTTATAGTCTTCTTCTTCTTCTTCTTCTTCCAAAATGACATAAGTTAGCTATAAGTTAGCTCTAATATGCTTAGTTCACTCAAAGATGGCATAATTAGCTAGGTTGGCTCTAATATGCTAAGTTATCTCTAATATGCTTAGTTTCCTATAGGTTAACTCCAAAATTACTTATGTTAGCACAGAATGACCAAGTTTACATGATAAGCTTAATTATAGTCTTCTTCTTCTTCTTATTATTATTATTCTTCTAGTCTTCTTCTACTCTTCTTCTAGTATTCTTCTAGTCTTCTTCTTCTTCTTCTTCTTCTTCTTCATTTTCTTCTAGGTTAGCTCCATTTTACTTAAGTATGCTTATTTCTTATAGTCTTCTTCTTCTTCATTTTCTTCTTCTTTTTCTAACATCTTGTTTATCATTTTGCAGATTTGATTTAATTCACGGAAGCTTGCATGGATGGAGTGCTTCTTTTCCATTTGTGCTTTTATAGATGGAGTGCTTGTTTGGATGAACTATGTTTCTTTTGTATCGATGAACTATGCATGTATGGTAGGATGACACTATCGTAATATGTATGGTTGGATGCATGTATGTGGAACTTGCTATGTATGGTTGATGGAACTATGCATGTATGATGAAATTATATGTGTTGGACATCTCATATGTTTGCTGTGAACTTGCCATGTGAAAAATATATATGTATCATCTATTTGCTGTGAAAATGGTTGGGTATAAGAAAGAACAGAAAAAGAGGCAATGCAGGCTCTTTGCCGTCTGCCACCGACGGCAACGGGCTCTTTGCCGTCCGCCACGGACGGCAAAGAAGCCACGTGGCAACCACCTGTGCTTCCTGGCAGCTGACCCATTTGGTCAGTTTGCCTACAGTGGCAGACGGCAAAGGCTTGATGCTCTTTGCCGTCAGCGGTGGACAGCAAAGGCTGCCGTTAGACGCCTAACGGACTAACAGCGAATTTATTGCCGTCGGCTTTCTTTGCCGTCTGCCGCTGATGGCAAAGGCCCCTTTGCCGTCCGCTTCAGAAAGCAGACGGCAAAGAAGCTCTTTACCGTAGCCTACTTTGCCGGAGCCTTTTGCCGTCCGCGATCCTTGCCTTTGCCGTCTGCCGTGGCAGACGGCAAAGTAGCAGATTCCTGTAGTGGATAGTAATTATTTGATCTTGCTGAAAAAGTCAGAAACTTTCTTCTCACGAAAACAATTGTAAAAAATCACCAGAACGTGATAAAATACTGATTCCAATTGCAGTTGATCAATAATCAAATGATCTAGGTCGTCCCATTTTGGTAGAAGTTTCTGAGTTACAGAAGTTTGAGTTTGATACAGATTACTACAGACTGTTCTGTTTTTGACAGATTATGTTTTTCGTGTGTTGTTTGCTTATTTTGATCAATCTATGGCTAGTATCGGAGGTTATGAACCATAAAGAAGTTGTAATACAGTAGGTTTAACACCAATATAAATAAAGAATGAGTTCATTACAGTACCTTAAAGTGGTGGTTTGTTTTATTTCGCTAACGGAGCTCATGAGATTTTCTGTTGAGTTTTTTGTTGTGAAGTTTTCAAGTTTTTGGGTAAAGATTCGATGGATTATGGAACAAGGAGTGGCAAGAGCCTAAGCTTGGGGTTGCCGATGGCACCCCAAGGTAAAATTCAAGGACAACCAAAAACCTAAGCTTGGGGATGCCCCAGAAGTCATCCCCTCTTTCGTCTTTGTCCATCGGTAACTTTACTTGATGCTATATTTTTATTCACCACATGATATGTGTTTTTCTTGGAGCGTCTTGTAAGATTTGAGTCATTGCTTTTTAGTTTACCACAATCATCCTTGCTGTACACACCTTTTGGGAGAGACACACATGAATCGGAATTTATTAGAATACTCTATGTGCTTCACTTATATCTTTTGAGTTAGATAATTTTGCTCTAGTGCTTCACTTATATCTTTTAGAGCACGGTGGTTGTTTTATTTTGTAGAAATTATTGACCTCTCATGCTTCGCTTATACTATTCTGAGAGTCCTTTAGAACAACATGGTAATTTCCTTTGGCTATAAAATTAGTCCTAATATAGGCATCCATGATAGGTATAATAAAAACTATCATATAAAGTGCATTGAATATTATGAGAAGTTTGATGCTTGATGATTGTTTTGAGATATGGAGATAGTAATATTAGAGTCATGCTAGTTGAGTAATTGTGGATTTGAGAAATACTTGTTCTGAAGTTTGTGATTCCCGTAGCATGCACGTATGGTGAACCGTTATGTGATGAAGTCGGAGCATGATTTATTTATTCATTGTCTTCCTTATGAGTGGCGGTCGAGGACGAGCGATGGTCTTTTCCTACCAATCTATCCCCCTAGGAGCATGCGCGTAGTACTTTGTTTCGATAACTAATAGATTTTTGCAATAAGTATGTGAGTTCTTTATGACTAATGTTGAGTCCATGGATTATACGGAATCTCACCCTTCCACCATTGCTAGCCTCTCTAATACCGCGCACCTTTCGCCGATATCATACACCCACCATATACCTTCCTCAAAACAGCCACCATACCTATCTATTATGGCATTTCCATAGCCATTCCGAGATATATTGCCATGCAACTTACCACCATTCCGTTTATGACACGCTTCATCATTGTCATATTGCTTTGCATGATCATGTAGTTGACGTAGTATTTGTGGCAAAGCCACCTTTATAATTCTTTCGTACATGTCACTCTTGATTCATTGCATATCCCGGTACACCGCCGGAGGCATTCACATAGAGTCATATTTTGTTCTAAGTATTGAGTTGTAAGTAAATAAAAGTGTGATGATCATCATTATTAGAGCATTGTCCCAAGTGAGGAAAGGATGATGGAGACTATGATTCCCCACAAGTCGGGATGAGACTCCGGACTAAAAATAAAAAAAGAGAGAAAGAAAAGAGGCCATAAAAAAGGAGAAGAAAGGCCCAAAAAATGAGAGAAAAAGAGAGAAGGAACAATGTTACTATCCTTTTACCACACTTGTGCTTCAAAGTAGCACCATGATCTTCATGATAGAGAGTCTCCTATGATATCACTTTCATATACTAGTGGGAATTTTACATTATAACACTTGGTTGGTATATTCCAATGATGGGCTTCCTCAAAAGGCCCTAGGTCTTCGTGAGCAAGCGAGTTGGATGCACGCCCACTTAGTTTCTTTTGTTGAGCTTTCATACACTTATAGCTCTAGTGCATCCGTTGCATGGCAATCCCTACTCACTCACATTGATATCTATTGATGGGCATCTCCATAGCCCATTGATACGCCTAGTTGATGTGAGACTATCTTCTCCTTTTTGTCTTCTCCACAACCACCCTTCTATTCCACATATAGTGCTATGTCCATGGCTCATGCTCATGTATTGCGTGAAAATTGAAAAAGTTTGAGAACGTCAAAAGTATGAAACAATTGCTTGGCTTGTCATCGGGGTTGTGCATGATTTAAATATTTTGTGTGATGAAGATAGAGCATAGCCAGACTATATGATTTGGTAGGGACAAATTTCTTTGGCCATGTTATTTTGAGAAGACATGATTGCTTTGTTAGTACGCTTGAAGTATTATTATTTTTATGTCGATATTAAACTATTATCTTAAATCTTTCAGATCTAAACATTCATGCCACAATAAAAAAATTACAATGAGAATTATGCTAGGTGGCATTCCACATCAAAAATTCTGTTTTTATCATTTACCTAGTCGAGGACGAGCAGGAATTAAGCTTGGGGATGCTTGATACGTCTCCAACGTATATATAATTTTTGATTTCTTCCATGCTATTATATTATCTATTTTGGATGTTTAATGGGCTTTATTATGCACTTTTATATTATTATTGGGACTAACCTACTAACCAAAGGCCCAGTGCAAATTGTTGTTTTTTTGCCTATTTCAGTGTTTCGCAGAAAAGGAATATCAAATGTAGTCCAAACGGTTTGAAACCTTTGGGAGAGTTATTTTTGGAACAAACAGGATCCAGGGGACTTGGAGTGGACGTCAAGAAAGAAGTGAGGAGGCCACGAGGCAGGGAGGCGCGCCCCCCACCGTCGTGGGCCCCTCGTGGCTCCCCTGACCGACTTCCTTCGCCTATATATACTCATATACCCTGAAAACATCTAGGAGCACCACAAAACCCTATTTCCACCGCCACAACCTTCTGTACCCGTGAGATCCCATCTTGGGGCCTTTTCCGGCGCTCCGCCGGAGGGGGAATCAATCACGGAGGGATTCTACATCAACACCATAGCCTCTCCGATGATGTGTGAGTAGTTTACCTCAGACCTTCGGGTCCATAGTTATTAGCTAGATGGCTTCTTCTCTCTCTTTGGATCTCAATACAAAGTTCTCCTTGATCTTCTTGGAGATCTATTCGATGTAACTCTTTTTGCGGTGTGTTTGTCGAGATCCGATGAATTGTGGGTTTATGATCAAGATTATCTATGAACAATATTTGAATCTCCTCTGAATTTTTTTATGTATGATTTGTTATCTTTGCAAGTCTCTTCGAATTATCAGTTTGGTTTGGCCTACTAGATTGATCTTTCTTGCAATGGGAGAAGTGCTTAGCTTTGGGCTCAATCATGCGGTGCTCGATCCCAGTGACAGAAGGGGTAACGACACGTATTGTATTCTTGCCATCGAGGATAAAAAGATGGGGTTTATATCATATTGCTTGAGTTTATCCCTCTACATCATGTCATCTTGCCTAATGCGTTAATCTGTTCTTATGAACTTAATACTCTAGATGCATGCTGGATAGCGGTCGATGTGTGGAGTAATAGTAGTAGATGCAGAATCGTTTCGGTCTACTTGTTGCGGACGTGATGCCTATATACATGATCATGCCTAGATATTCTCATAACTATGCACTTTTCTATCAATTGCTCGACAGTAATTTGTTTACCCACCGTAATACTTATGCTATCTTGAGAGAAGCCACTAGTGAAACCTATGGCCCCCGGGTCTATTCTCCATCATATAAGTTTCCAATCTATTTTATTTTGCGCTCTTTACTTTCAATCTATATTATAAAAATACCAAAAAAATTATCTTATCATCTCTATCAGATCTCAGTTTTGCAAGTGGCCGTGAAGGGATTGACAACCCCTTTATCGTGTTGGTTGCAAGGTTCTTATTTGTTTGTGTAGGTACGAGGTGACTTGCATGTGGTCTCCTACTGGATTGATCACTTGGTTCTCAAAAACTGAGGGAAATACTTGCGCTACTTTGCTGCATCACCCTTTCCTCTTCAAGGGAAACACCAACGCAGTGCTCAGGAGGTAGCAGGTACTGTAATGATCTCATTCTTTATTTATATTGGTGTTAAACCTACTATATTCCAACTTCTCTATGGTTCATACCCCCCGATACTAGCCATGGATTCATCAAAATAAGCAAACAACATATGAAAAACAGAATCTACCAAAAACTGAACAGTCCGTAGCAATCTGAATCAAACGTATACTTCTGTAACTCCAAAAATTCTGAAATAATTTGGTGGACGTGAGAAATTTGTCTATTAATCATCTACAAAAAGAATCAACCTAAAAGCACTCTCCAGTAAAAAAATGGCAGCTAATCTCGTGAGCGCTAAAGTTTCTTTTTTTTTACAGTAAGATCATAAAGACTTCACCCAAGTCTTCCCAAAGGCTCTACTTGGCACAAACACTAATTAAAACATAAAACCACATCTAAACAGAGGATAGATGAATTATTTATTACTAAATAGGAACAAAAAGCAAGGAACAAAAATAAAATTGGGTTGCCTCCCAACAAGCGCTATCGTTTAACGCCCCTAGCTAGTCATAAAAACAAGAATAGACCTAGGTATTGTCATCTTTGGTATGCAATCCATAAGTGGCTCTCATAATAGATTCATAAGGTAATTTTATTTTATTCCTAGGAAAGTGTTCCATGCCTTTCCGTAATGTGAATCGGAATCTAATATTACCTTCTTTCATATCAATAATTGCACCTATCGTTCTAAGGAAAGGTCTACCAAGAATAATAGGACATGTAGGATTGCAATCTATATCAAGAACAATGAAATCTACGGGCACATAATTCTTATTTGCAACAATAAGAACATCATTAATCCTTCCCATATGTTTCTTAATGGTGCAATCCGCAAGTTGCAAATTTAAAGAACAATTATCAAATTCACGGAAACCTAACACATCACACAAAGTTTTTGGAATCGTGGAAACACTAGCACCCAGATCACATAAAGCATAGCATTCATGATCTTTAATCTTAATTTTAATAGTAGGTTCCCACTCATCATAAAATTTTCTAGGGATAGAAACTTCTAATTCAAGCTTTTCTTCATAGGATTGCATTAAAGCATCAACGATGTGTTTGGTAAAAGCTTTATTTTGATCATAAGCATGAGGAGAATTTAACACGGATTGCAACAAGGAAATACAATCTATCAAAGAACAATTATCATAATTAAATTTCTTGAAATCCAAAATAGTGGGTTCATTGCTATGTAAAGTTTTGACCTCTTCAATCCCACTTTTACCAATTTTTGCATCAAGATCTGAAAACTCTGAATCATTGGGACGCCTTTTAACTAAAGTTGACTCATCTCCAGTCCCATATTTTTCAAGATTTATATTGGAAAACAAAGATTTAATAGGAGACACATCAATCACTTTTAGATCTTCATCATTATTATCATGAAAACTAGAAGAACACGCTTCACAAAGCAATCTTTTTTAGCACGCATCCTAGCGTTCTTTCTTTGCACTCATCAATGGAAATTCTCATGGCTTTGAGAGACTCATTGATATCATGCTTAGGTGGAATAGATCTAAGTTTCAAAGAATCAACATCAAGAGAAATTCTATCCACGTTCCTAGCCAACTCATCAATCTTAGGCAATTTTTCTTCAAGCAAAGCATTGAAATTCTTTTGCGAATTCATAAATTCTTTAACACTAGTCTCAAAATCAGAGGGCATCTTATTAAAATTTCCATAAGAGTTGTTGTAGCAATTACCGTAATTATTAGAGGAATTACTAGGAAAAGGCCTAGAATTAAAATTTCCTCTATATGCGTTGTTACCAAAATTGTTCCTACCAAAAAAATTCACATCCATAGATTCATTATTATCCTCAATCAAAGTGGACAAAGGCATATCATTAGGATCAGAAGAAACACTCTTATTAGCAAACAATTTCATAAGTTCATCCGTCTTTCCACTCAAAACATTAATTTCTTCAATAGCATGAACCTTTTTACTAGTGGATCTTTCGGTGTGCCATTGAGAATAATTAACCATAATATTATGTAGGTGTTTAGTAGCTTCTCCTAAAGTGATTTCCATAAAAGTGCATCCCGCGGCGGAATCTAACAGATTTCTAGAAGCAAAATTAAATCCAGCATAAATTTTTTGTATAATCATCCATAAATTCAAACTATGTGTAGGGCAATTACGTATCATTAATTTCATCCTCTCCCAAGCTTGTGCAACATGCTCATGATCAAGTTGCTTAAAATTAATAATATCATTTCTAAGAGAGATGATCTTAGCGGGATGAAAATACTTAGAGATAAAAGCATCGTTGCACTTATTCCATGAATCAATACTATTTTTAGGCAAAGAAGAGAACCAAGTTTTAGCACGATCTCTAAGCGAAAACGGAAATAGCTTCAATTTAACAATATCACTAGTGGTTGGGGTGCCACCCTGTGGCGCTGCTTGAGAGGGATCTATGCGTACGTTTTCGTCCGAGAAAATACATATAGTCCTGGTCTTCGTCTAAAAAACATCTTAGAAAAAAATCCTCACCTTCATCTTAGAAAAATAAAAATAAAAATAAATTACCACCGCAGGCAACCAGCGAGTGCCATTTCACATAACCCTTCATTTAAAAAATTACTAGAGGTCCTCACCTCCATTTAAAAATAAAAATACATTAAAAAATAATCTACACCTTCATCTAAAAAAATTCCAAAAGATATATCACCGCTGCCAACCAGTTTGCGCCACGTGGCATAGCTGGTTGGCTGCCTTTCACGCGTAGCTTAATGGGTTTAATTATCCACATCTTTCTTCTTTTGCATATCACACAAATCAACGAAGTTGTTTAGATGGGTAGTGGCATCTTCACTAGGAAGGCCAGAAAACTGATCTTTCATAACAAGATTCAACAAAGCGGTATTGATTTCATAAGATTCAGCATCGGTAGTAGGAGCAATTGGAGTGCTAATAAAATCATTATTGTTGGTATTGGAAAAGTCACATAATTTAGTATTATCTTGAGCCATCGTGACAAACAATCAATCCAACACACAAGCAAACAAGAAGCAAGCGAAAAGAGGCGAATGAAAGAGGGCGAATAAAACGGCAAAGGTGAAGTGGGGGAGAGGAAAACGAGAGGCAAATGGAAAATAATGTGATGCGAGGGATAAGAGTTTGTGATGGGTACTTGGTATGTGTTGACTTGAGCGTAGATCTCCCCGGCAACGGCGCCAGAAATCCTTCTTGCTACCTCTTGAGCATGCGTTGGTTTTTTCCCTTGAAGAGGAAAGGGTGATGCAGCAAAGTAGCGTAAGTATTTCCCTCAGTTTTTGAGAACCAAGGTATCATTCCAGTAGGAGACTACACGCAAATCGCCTACTACCTGCACAAACAATCAAGAATCTAGCAACCAAAGCGATAGAGGGGTTGTCAATCCCTTCACGGCCACTTGCAAAAGTGAGATCTGATAAAGATAATAAGATAAATATTTTTGATATTTTTGTTATATAGATTGGAAAATAAAGATTGCAAAATAAATAGTAAACTAGAATTATAGATCAGAAACTTATATGATGTAAAGTAGAACCGGGGGCCATAGGTTTCACTAGTGGCTTCTCTCATGATATCATATATTACGGTGGGTGAACAAATTACTGCCCAGCAATTGATAGAAAATCGCATAGTTATGATGATATCTAAGGCAATGATCATGAATATAGGCATCACGTCCGTGTCAAGTAGACCGAAACGATTCTTCATCTACTACTATTACTCCACACATCAACCGCTATCCAGCATGCATCTAGAGTATTAAGTTCATAAGAATGGAGTAACGCATTAGGCAAGATGACATGATGTAGAGGGATAAACTCAAGCCATATGATATAAACCCCATCTTTTTTTCCTCGATGGCAACAATACAATACGTGTCGGTTCCCTTTCTGTCACTGGGATCGAGCACCGCAAGATTGAACCCAAAGCTAAGCACTTCTCCCATTGCAAGAAAGATCAATCTAGTAGGCCAAACTAAACCGATATTTCGAAGAGACTTGCAAATATATCAAATCATGCATATAAGAATTCAGAGAAGAACCAAATAATATTCGTAGATAATCAAGTTCATAAACTCACAATTCATCGTATCTCGGCAAACACACCGCAAAAGAGTATTACATCGAATAGATCTCCAAGAACATCGAGGAGAACTTTGTATTAAGAACCAAAGAGAGAGAAGAAGCCATCTAGCTAATAACTATGGACCCGAAGGTCTGTGGTAAAGTACTCACACATCATTGAAGAGGCTATGGTGTTGATGTAGAAGCCCTCTGTGATCGAATCCCCCTCCGGCAGGTCACCGGAAAAGGCCCCAAGATGGGATCTCACGGGTACAGAAGGTTGCGGCGGTGGAAAATTGGTTTCGTGGCTCCCCTGGATGTTTTCAGGGTATAAGAGTATATATAGGCGAAAGAAGTAGGTCGGTGGAGCTACGAGGGGCCCACGAGGGTGGGGGCGCGCCTACCCCCCTGGCGCGCCCTCCTGCCTCGTGGCCGCCTCGTTGCGTCTCTGACTTCCACTCCAAGTCTCCTAGATTGCGTTTGTTCCAAGAAAGATCCTTGCGAAGGTTTCGTTCCGTTTGATATTCCTTTTCTGCGAAACACTGAAATAGGCAAAAAATAACAACTGGCACTGGGTCTCCGGTTAATAGGTTAGTCCCAAAAAAATAATATAAAAGAGACTATTAAAGCCCATTAACCATCCAAAACGGATAATATAATAGCATGGAACAATCAAAAGTTATAGACACGTTGGAGACGTATCAGGGCGTTACAAGTTGGTAACAGAGCCGACCCTCGCGGTTACCCGAATGTTTGCAGACAAGTGCGTGGTCATGTTGTTCATGACGTTTGTGACACGTCGTGGCACACGCCATGGCACATGTATCGGACTAGATGCACAGGCGTATGTGCCAAGAGGGAACGTTCCCGTGGCCCGACGAGGACGATGGTTCCTCTGAGTGAGGGTGCATGTAATAGCCTGACTTATTAGGAATGATAGACTACTCATATCAATAAGGAATTCCTTCTTTTCTGGGAGCCCATTCGGAAAAAACTCAAAAGTTAAGCATGCTCATCTTGGAGTAGTTTCAGGATGGGTGACCGACAAGGATGTTGCTACCCGGGTGCGCACGAGTGAGGGCAAAGTGCGCAGAAAAGACTAGTATTGATCTGTAGGGCAAATCTAGATCCCGCCAGAAGTAACGACCACCGGAAGGTGTGTCCGGGGCGTTACAACGATCGGCCGATCTTCTACATAGGCCGACGCACGATCGTGCGCGCGTAAGCGCCAGTACTTCCACAGACCGGCCACTGCGTCCATACCAGTCCCGGCGAAGCGTAGAGGCATTCCCTATTTGGCGCTGCAGGCGCCCGTTAGCAAATGCCCCCTCCCGCGACTGGGCCGGCCCGTTTAACTATTTTCTTCTTTCCTATTTAAATTCAAAAAAAGGTGCGATCGCACGGGTTCGAACTAGAGACTTTCTCATTCAGAGCAAAGCGTAGTAACAACTAGGCCACCTTGATTGATTGTGTAGATTCACATCGGTTTTCCTATTTATCCTCTGCAGTTAGCGGAACTTTATTCTTTTTTTTCTGGGAACTGTTTTGTTCAGATTTTTTCTCATTATTTTCTTTTTGCTAAATGCGTGAACTTTTTATTAAATTTCCGTGATGTTTTTTCAAAACCAATGAACATTTAATCAAGATTGATGAATGTTTTTTTAAATTGATGAACTTTTTTTGAAATTGATAAACGTTTTTTCAAATTCGACGAACATTTTTGCAAACTTGATGAACTTTTTTCAATGTTGATGAACTTTTTTTTTCAAAATTGATGAACTACTTTTCTAATTCATGATTTTTTTCCCAAAATCGCTGAAATTTTTTCAAAATGAATGAGCTTTTTTCATTATTGATGAACTTTTTTGAAAATAAATTTACTTTTTGTTTGAAAATCCATGAACCTTTTTCTGAATCGATGAACTTTTTTTACTAGTCTATGTTTAATTTTTGTACTTAATGAATGGTCAAATGAGATCTGTCTTCATTAGTAATCAACAAACCGGGCATGTTCTGATGGTTGGCACTTGCAGGCATTTACTTTCGCGTTCTGATTTCAAATCCCACTTCTCCTGCTTAAAGCTCAACTTTTTTCCATGCGGCTTGCTTTTTCTTTTTTGCAGGTCTCCTGTGCCGGCCCATGTGGTGTGGCGCGTGGGCGCCAGTTATGTGTTCGGGCGCTTAAGCGCCGAACAGGAGTTCCCAAGCGCAGAAGCCGATCGCCCTCACCCCCCCCCCCCCCCCCCCCCCCCCCCCCCCACCCCACCGCACCCCCAAAAAAAAGAAAAAAAAGAACGGCCCTATCCTGATCCTATGCAATCGCTAGTCCAGCGCGGGCAACTCGGCTACGTCGACTCTCGTCCAAAAAGAAAAAAACTCGGCGACGTCGACGTTTCTTCGTTTTCTTCGTCCGCGGCCATTCGATCCTTCGCTCGGGACGGCCGGACCAGAAACCAGTTTGAGATTGAAACTTGGACGTCCATCGGCGGCCATCGCTGAGGACTCAAGGATCGGTGCCCCCGTGAGGCTTTGACCATGAGTCAGTGAGTTCCCAGTCCATCCAGCAGTTTCGAAACAAAGACGAGCATCTTTTCTGTGAGGAAACAAAGACAAGCATCTACTCGATCGTTGTACTAATAAATAATTGTTCATCCAAAAATCCACTGTAGTTGTTAAGTTACCGCATACTGGTTTTGTTGCATTATGGTAATCTTGGAGGTGGCTATATGCTTTATCTACACCTACACGAATGAGTTGGAATCATCTCATGCATCTCAATTCTTATAAAGAAAGAGATGGTATTTGACTCATATGATAGGAATTTTTCCATTGAGTCTAGGCTAATGTTTTTTTTTTCCTTTAAAATGTGAAGGATTGATTGCTATCCTATATAGAAATAGGAATCCATTCCTACAAACCAAAGAGCTCCAAAGAAATTTTTCCTACAAAGTTCCTGTCCTTTATCATTCCTACACTAGTAGAAAACAGGGCTTTCGTTCGGGCATGGCAAGCCCATTAGTCCCGGTTCAGTCACGAACCGGGACCCATGGGGGCATTCGTCCCGGTTCGTGAGCCCGGGGGGCCGGCCCGGGCCTCGTGGGCATTGGTCCCGGTTCGTATGGAACCATTTGTCCCGGTTCGAGGCACGAACCGGGACTAATGGGCCTCGCTCTTGGCCCACAACCATTGGTCCTGCTTCTTGGCATGTACCGGGACAGAAGGCCCGGATTTAGTACCGGTTCTAGCCACGAACCGGGACAAATGAGCTGCCTATATATACCCCATCGCCGCAGCAGAGCACTCCACAGTGCTCTATTTTTTCTGGCCGTCGAGGGGAGGGCATTTGGGTGCTCTAGCTCACCTCCTATGCACATGAGGTGTTCGATGAAATGTCTGAGCCACACTAGTTAATCTTTCTCCTCTCGAAACTCGACTTCCGAGCTCCATTTTCCCCGAGATTTGTCTAGGTTTAGCAGTCCGTCACATCCCGTCCCCGTCTTCACCGCCGTCGATCACCCGCGCCGATCTTGTCGCCAGCACCACCGTGGTGAGCCTCTTGTTCTTATCTTCTTTTTGAAAGAAAAAAAATTCTTACTTCAGATAGATACTTGTCAATTTTGTTACTTTTATTATTCCTTCTTATTATATAGTGCGATGGTTTTGGTATCCGCCCCCGTCGGCCCTCGTCCTGTCTATGATTCGGATGTGGTATATATTATCTTTTTATAACTATTTGGTTCATTTATTGTTTATGAAAATTATGCCGACCAACATGACATAGATTTTATTTATCTAGGAGGTGGTTGAACCGGAAATTCCAACCGACCCTATTGTCGAGAGGTTAAATTTAGTTGAAGAAGAAAACAATAACTTGAAGGAAAAAATAAAAAAATTGAGGAGAAGATGATATTGGAGTTGCATGTTGCGGATGTCGTCGATGATCACAAGATCAAGATGGATGCAATGCGCTTGAAAATTAGAAAGATTAGAAAATATGCCATTCATACCGAGGCTTGGTATCATTATGCCGTTGGATCAATTGTTACCTTGGTTGCGATTATGATCGCATTTGTTTTCGCATTGAAATGTTTTACATAGTTTCAATGTATGGTTTAATTAATTAGATGCTCTGGAGAGCTATATGTTGTTAGATGACAACTATGTATGTACTTTGGTTTTAATGTGATGATGAACTTCTATTAATTTGGTCACTTAATTATCTATTCATGATGTTCTGTAATGGTTTTTGACACACTTAATTATATATAATGTACGCAGATGAACCGGCAATGGATGTACGGTGACAGACACACCTCCGAGTACATTAAGGGCGTGCATGATTTTCTCGAAGTGGCTGAGGCAAACAAGCAGAATGGTTTTATGTGTTGTCCATGCCCTACATGTGGGAATACGAAGTCTTACTCTGACCGGAAAATCCTTCACACCCACCTGCTTTATAAGGGTTTCATGCCACACTATAATGTTTGGACGAGGCACGGAGAAATAGGGGTTATGATGGAAGATGGCGAAGAAGAAGAGGACAATGACAACTATGTGCCCCCTGAATACGGTGATGCTGCAACGGGGGAAGCTGCTGAAAATCAAGAGGAACCAGATGATGTGCCCAATGATGCTGCAACGGGGGAAGCTGCTGAAGATCAAGAGGAACCAGTGCCCGATGATGATGATCTCCGCCGGGTCATTGTCGATGCAAGGACGCAATGCGAAAGTCAAAAGGAGAAGCTGAAGTTCGATCGCATGTTAGAGGATCACAAAAAAGGGTTGTACCCCAATTGCGAAGATGGCAACACAAAGCTCGGTACCGTACTGGAATTGCTGCAGTGGAAGGCAGAGAATGCTGTGCCTGACAAAGGATTTGAGAAGCTATTGAAAATATTGAAGAAGAAGCTTCCAAAGGATAACGAATTGCCCGACAGTACATACGCAGCAAAGAAGGTCGTATGCCCTCTAGGATTGGAGGTGCAGAAGATACATGCATGCCCTAATGACTGCATCCTCTACCGCGGTGCGTACAAGGATCTGAATGCATGCCCGGTATGCGGTGCATTGCGGTATAAGATCAGACGAGATGACCCTGGTGATGTTGACGGCGAGCCCCCCAGGAAGAGGGTTCCTGCGAAGGTGATGTGGTATGCTCCTATAATACCACGGTTGAAACGTCTGTTCAGAAACGAAGAGCATGCCAAGTTGATGCGATGGCACAGTGAGGACCGTAAGAAAGACGGGAAGTTGAGAGCACCCGCTGACGGGTCGCAGTGGAGAAAAATCGAGAGAAAGTACTGGGCTGAGTTTGCAGCTGACCCAAGGAACGTATGGTTTGGTTTAAGCGCGGATGTCATTAATCCTTTCGGGGAGCAGAGCAGCAATCACAGCACCTGGCCCGTGACTCTATGTATGTATAACCTTCCTCCTTGGATGTGCATGAAGCGGAAGTTCATTATGATGCTAGTTCTCATCCAAGGCCCTAAGCAACCCGGCAACGACATTGATGTGTACCTAAGGCCATTAGTTGAAGAACTTTTACAGCTGTGGAATGGAAATGGTGTACGTACGTGGGATGAGCACAAACAGGAGGAATTTAACCTGCACGCGTTGCTGTTTGTAACCATCAACGATTGGTCCGCTCTCAGTAACCTTTTAGGACAGACAAACAAGGGATACCACGCATGCACGCACTGTTTAGATGACACTGAAAGTATATACCTGGACAAATGCAGGAAGAATGTGTACCTGGGCATCATCGATTTCTTCCGACCAACCATCAATGTCGAAAGAAAAGCAAGCATTTCAAAGGTGAGGCAGATCACCGGAAGAAGCCCGCCATGCGTACCGGTAATCACGTACTTGCTATGGTCAATGATTTACACGTAATCTTTGGAAAGGGTCCCGGCGGACTAGCTGTTCCGAATGACGCTGAGGGACACGCACCCATGTGGAAGGAGAAATCTATATTTTGGGACCTACCCTACTTGAAAGACCTAGAGGTCCGCTCTTCAATCGACGTGATGCACGTGACGAAGAACATTTGCGTGAACCTGCTAGGCTTCTTGGGCGTGTATGGGAAGACAAAAGATACACCTGAGGCACGGGAGGACCTGCAACGTTTGCACGAAAAAGACGGCATGCCTCCGAAGCAGTATGAAGGTCCTGCCAGCTACGCTCTTACGAAAGAAGAGAAAGAAATCTTCTTTGAATGCCTGCTCAGTATGAAGGTCCCGACTGGCTTCTCGTCGAATATAAAGGGAATAATAAATATGCCAGAGAAAAAGTTCCAGAACCTAAAGTCTCATGACTGCCACGTGATTATGACGCAACTGCTTCCGGTTGCATTGAGGGGGCTTCTACCGGAAAACGTCCGATTAGCCATTGTGAGGCTATGTGCATTCCTCGATGCAATCTCTCAGAAGGTGATCGATCCAGAAATCATACCAAGGCTAAGGAGTGATGTGGCGCAATGTCTTGTCAGTTTCGAGCTGGTGTTCCCACCATCCTTCTTCAATATCATGACGCACGTCCTAGTTCATCTAGTCGACGAGATTGTCATTCTGGGGCCCGTATTTCTACACAATATGTTCCCCTTTGAGAGGTTCATGGGAGTCCTAAAGAAATATGTCCGTAACTGCGCTAGGCCAGAAGGAAGCATCTCCATGGGCCATCAAACAGAGGATGTCATTGGGTTTTGTGTTGACTTCATTCTTGGCCTTAAGAAGACAGGTCTCCCTAAATCGCGGTATGAGGGGAGACTGATTGGAAAAGGCACGCTAGGAGCGGACTCAATAATATGCAGGGACGGGCATTCTTGGTCTCAATCACACTACACAGTTCTACAGAACTCTACCTTGGTGACCCCGTATGTCGATGAACACAAGAACAGTCTGCGCTCCAAACAGCCGGAGCAGTGTGACGACTGGATTACATGTGAACACATCAGGACTTTCAGCAGTTGGTTGGAAACACGTCTCAGAGGTGACACCACTGTTTCTGATGAGTTGTACTCATTGTCCAGGGGACCATCTTCGACTGTATTGACTTACAAAGGATACGAGATAAATGGGAATACATTTTACACGATCACCCAAGATCAAAAGAGCACCAACCAAAACAGCGGTGTCTGCTTTGATGCAGCAACCGAGAGGGGAAAGGACACATATTATGTTTACATAATGGACATATGGGAACTTGACTACGGACATGATTTTAAGGTCCCTTTGTTTAAGTGCAAATGGGTCAATCTGTCAAGAGGCGGGGTACACGTATACCCACAGTACGTAATGACAACAGTGGATCTGAACAATCTTGGGTACACTGACGAACCGTTCATCCTAGCCAATGATGTGGCACAGGTTATCTATGTGAAGGACATGTTTACCAGACCGAGAAAAAGAAAAGATAAGGAAGCGAATACATCATACGATGAGCCAAAGCGCCACATAGTTCTTTCAGGAAAAAGGGATATTGTGGGAGTGGAGGGCAAGACAGACATGTCTGAAGATTATGAAAAGTTTCATGAAATTCCTCCCTTCAAAGTCAAGGCTGACCCAAGCATCCTGATAAACGATGAAGATTATCCATGGTTACGGCGCAGTAAGCAAATGACACAAGTGAAGAAAAAGTGAAGACTTTCTACCGCAACTATTATGATGATACCATGCCAACTTTGTAATAGACGAGTATGATACCATTGTCCGTTTTGTACACGAAGTGCATCTAGTTTTTGCCGTAACCCTCTCAATTTTCTTGCACATGCCATGTGGATGAAATGATGATACCATGCCTACTTTCAACCTTTTCAGAGTTCATTTGAAATGCTTTTCAATTTTAGGGTCTTATAGCTCAAAATAATTAGTAAATGCATGAAAAATGGTGCATGAAAAATAACAAATAAAATAAATAAGTAATTAGAAATAAAATAATATAAACTTTATTAAAATATATAAGTAGAAACAAAATAAAATAAACTTTAATAAAATTTATGAAAGTAAAATTAACAAAGTATTTTCTGTTCAAAACATTATAAGAAACCTTTAGTATTATTGAAACTAAAATCATATAAAATTGATGCAACTAAAATTATCGAAGTATTTTCGGTTCAAAATCATTAAAAGCAAAAAGAATTTTCATAAAGAACTTTTTTGATAGAAACTTTAATAGCAAAAAGAATTATCATAAAGTAAAATAAATAAGTAATTAGAAACAAAATAAAATAAAATAAATAAGTATTTTGTTGTAAGTAGAAACAAAATAAAATAAATAAAGCAAAAAAAGAAAACAAAAAACTGGGAAAAATAAAAAAATGCCACCTACTGGGCCACCACGGCCTGAATACGGCTGGAAACCCATCCATGGGCCAGGATTCAGGCCCGCAGAAGGCCCAGCAGGCCCACAAGCATAGCAGTGCAAGATTAGGCCTAGAGGCCTGCGGTTCAGAGGAGTTCAATGGAGATGGCGGGGCAGAGCTTATAAACAGGTCCTGCCGCTCCTCGGCTAGCGAGGTGGGACTAAACATCCCACCGCACCGCGGCTTTGGCAGGCGCAGGACATTGGTCCCGGTTGGTGCCACGAACTGGGACCAATGCACACCTTTAGTCCCGGTTCGTGGCACCAACCGGAACCAATGCCCCCCTTTAGTCCCAGTTGGTGCCACCAACCGGACCAAAGGCCGCCGCTTCCCGCCCTTTGGGCTGCTGAAAAGAGACCTTCGGTCCCGGTTGGTGGCACCAACCGGGACTAAAGGGGGGCATTGGTCCCGGTTGGTGCCACGAACCGGGACCAAAGCTCTGGGTATATAACCAACACTTGTGAAAATTTTCATCTTCATCTCGCAGTTGCCCCTGACGACCCCTCGACGACATCGACGCCGCCAGGCTGCCCCGACGCCGCCCGCCGCCCCCGCCGTCGCCGTCGCCCGCGCTCGTCGTCGCCGTCGCCCGCGCCCGCGCCCTCGCCTTCGCCGCGCCCTCGCCCGACGTCGTCGCAGCGCGTCGTCCCTGCCCCGACGCGCGCCGCCCCTGCCCCGCGCCCTTGCCGTCGCCGCGCCCTCGCCCGTCACCGTCGCCCGCGCCCGTCGTCGCCGTCGCCCGCGCCCTCGCCGTCGCCGCGCCCTCGCCCGACGTCGTCGCCGCGCGCCGCTCCTGCCCCGATGTATTTTTTAGATATATGTATTTTTTATGTATGTTCATGTATGTATGTATGTATTTTTTACATGTTTTTTTATGTACGTATGTATTTTTTTCAATTGTAATGATGTTTTAAAAATACATATATGCAAAAGTTAGATTTTTAGAAAAGTTTTATCTATATATGTTCTCTGAGTGTGGGTACTGTCATGAAGTTGGAGTAATTTTTGTGGTTGTAAAAGAGTTAGGAAAATTTAGAATGTGCTAAATATGTCAAAAATGTTTTTTTGTTCATAGAAAGTTTTTTGTTCATAGAAAGTTTTTTGTTCATATACAGAAAGTTTTTTATATATGACTATGGATATATGAGCAATGATGATCCATGGATGTATGCATTGATATATATGATAAACGATGTTCATAGAATATTTACCAAGTATATATGTATTTTTGTTCATAGCATTTTTTTCCATTTATATAAGTATGTGGCTATAAATGGATATATATGAGAAATGATGATCCATGGAAAAAATTTATATATGCAAAAGTTACATTTTTAGAAAAGTTTAATATATCTAGCTAGGAAAGGAAGAAGAAGAAAAAGAAGGAGAGGAAAAACGAAAATAAGAAGAGGAAGAAAGGAGAAGAAGAGGAGAGGAAGAAGAGGCAAAATAAAAAAGAAGAGGAAAAAAGAAGAAAAAGAAGAGGAGAAGAAGAAAAAATAGATATTCCTCTATTCCTTTCTTCTTCTCCTCTTTTTCTTCTTCTTTTTTTCTTCGATCTTCTCCTCTATTCCTTTCTTCTTCTCCTCTTTTTTTTCTTTTTTTTTTCTTCAATCATCTCCTCTATTAATATCTTCTTCTCCTCTTTTTATTTCTTCTTCGTCTTCTTATTTTTTATCGGATATGTCGTTGTCGATATACCCCGTGTCCCGATAACTTCAACACGAGGGGGGGGGGGTTCGACCTACCCCCTCCCCGATAACATTATTTTCCCTTGTATGTATGTCGTCGTTGTCGATATAACCCCCTCCCGGAGAACTTCGACCGTGATAACTTATACCACGGGAGCACCCTCCGGTCCTCTCGCTCGACCGAATCTCTCGAGGACACCCAAACCCTAGAAAAAAACGATGTCGGTCTGCTACCCCCTCCCGCCGCGCCCCTACCCTTGAAGCGTTGCCGAGGCCACCCCAAACCCGGAATAAGCTAGGTCTACGTTTGCACTAATATATCCACCTGCGGTCATGTTTGTGTAATAGTTGCCATGTTGTAATATTTGCAGAAACAATGGAGCACGGACGAGACGAGGAAGCAGAAGAGGTGTTGGGGGACATAATCTTAGCCGGAGGTGATATCTTGTCGTATCTTAACGACAATGATGGTCTGGAAGAACAGGGTGAAGAAGCAGGCTATGGTGATTGAAGAGTGGAGGAGGAAAGACATGATTATGATGGCTCCGGTGACCCAATGCTGGTGCAAGAAGGAGCCCGTGGTGACGGCTCCGGTGACCGAATAGAGTCCGGCCAGGTAAATATATTAGTTAAGCCTGTGCTGACTAGCTAATTGATGCATTCATTGTTTTGGTATGTACACATATTAATTAACTCTCGTCTTTCTTCTTTTTTCTAGCCCTCCGGATCGAGCACAACTTCGGTAAAGAGACGAGGCCCGAAGAGAAAGTTGCGCTCGGATGAAAGGTTTGAGATCACAACAATCGCGTGCGACGGCCAACCGATTGAACCCATCCGGACAAAGGAAGCATTTGCTGCTCAGTGCGGGGTTCTTGTTAGGGACAAGATCCCGATCAGCATCCACCAATGGTATAAGCCTAAGAAGGAAGACCCTGAGGTGTCTTATGTCAATGATATGCAGAAAGATGATCTTTGGACTGAGCTGAAGGCAAATTTCACCCTACCGCCAGAGGAGGATCCGGAGAAGCCAGTTAAAGAGCAATTAATCAAGTCTCATGCTCTTAAGAAGATGGCAGACCTATTCAGGAGGTGGAAGAATGATCTGAAAACGTTTGTCGACAAAGAAGAGACACCAGAATTCATCGGCCGGTATGAGAAGATCAGAGATCACTGGCCCGCATTTGTGGCCCACAAGACATCGGAAAAGAGTAAGAAGATGTCAGCGACAAACAAGAAGAATGCTGCGAGGAAGAAGCTTCACCATCGCACAGGGTCAGGTGGCTACCTCAACGCCCGGCCTAAGTGGGCCAAGGCTGAGAATGATCTGCTTGATAAAGGGATCGAACCAGAGACAATGAACTGGCTAGACCGTTGCCGGACTTGGTTCTTCGGGGCTGGCGGAAAATTGGACCCTGTATCAGGAAGGTGCGTTTGGATGGACGAGCTTTTGAGAATACCAGTCAAGAGGCTTCAACACTATATCGATGCAGCGCAGCAAGGGACGTTCGTTCCAGACAGAGAGAACAATGAGCTCACAATGGCCCTCGGGAATCCTGAGCACCCTGGACGGACACGAGGCACGCCAGGCTCCGTTCCGTGGAAGGCTGGTTTTCCGAACGTAGGCGGTTACAAAAGCCAGGAGAGGAGGAAAAAAGTGGACCAGACCCAAATTCAGAAGCTGCACGAAAGGGTTCAAGCGCTAGAGGAACGAGACGCCAATCGACATGCCGAAACTACCCCGCCATCTCAGCGGAGAAGCAGCGTGGCTTCCACCGAGCTGCTTCAGCCGGAGCATGTCTTGACGGCTCCTGCTAGCTACCCCGTGGATGCTATCACGGAGTCTCAACATTGCCACCTTATGACGCAATGGCAGAACTTCAAAGTCAAGGCGGCTGTTGGCTCTGTTTTACCTCCTGAACGCGGTGCAACCTACCACTGCCGGCCGATTCCAGAAGGATATGCTAGGGTGATGGTGGATGAAATAACGGAGGGATTTGAGGACCTCCGGCTTGACCACCCTACCGGTGAAGGGGAGACTCGACTGGGTTCTGCTCTGAAGACTCCATGCCTATGGCGGAAGGAGCTCATCAACCTTCCGAACTGGACACCTCCGGCGAGTAAGGGCACTCCACCTCCTCCTCCTCCTCCGGCGAGTGATCAGGGCACTCAGCCTCCTTCTCCGGCGCGTGGCGGCACTCCGCCTCCTCCTCCGGCGTGTGGCGGCACTCCGCCTCCTCCTCCGGCGAGTGATTAGGGCACTCAGCCTCCTTCTCCGGCGCGTGGCGGCACTCCGCCTCCTTCTCCGCCTGCGCCGGCGCGCCAGAGCAGCCAAACTCCTCCTTCTCCGCCTCGTCAGCAAGGGCGGAAGAGACCCGCCGCCGCTCCGGCTGCTCCGGCGCGTCGTAGTCCTTCTCCTCCGCCTCGTAAGTAAGGAAAGAAGACAGCGGCGGCCGCTCCGTCTGCTCTGCCGGCGTCTAGCAGTACAACCAGAGGCGGGAGGAATTACAGATTCGGTCCTTCTCTGAAGACTCTAGAGAAGTTACCATATGAGAGGACCGAGGAGGAAACCAGGAAGATCGTGCGAGCCGAAGTGACGAACTTCTTTGAAGGGGTGAAAGCAAATAAACATCCACCTCCAGAGGAGAAGGTAGATCCGGTGAAAGCGAAGCGCACTCTAGCTGCCCTGACAAAACCACCAAAGTCTTCGCCGAAAGGCAACTATGAGCGCATTATTGGAAAGACATTTGCCGAAGCGAAGCGGTCGGGAAGTACTGTCAGCGATGAAAGGTTAAAAGAACGACGAGCTGGGAAAAAAATTGCCCAGCTCGGCGAACAAGCGAACCAATCGTGCCCCCCGCTCAAGGTGTCTAGCGACATCGTCGCTAATGATCCGAGGATGGTGCCCGGTTATAGCAATCTTGGAGATTACCTGCCCGACGATGTACATTATGATATCTTGGAGGTGGACGAACACAAATACCATTACGGGAAGCCTCTCGTCAAAGATGAGAGATCTCTAACAACGATGATGCGAAGATTACATGATTGGTACATGAAAACCTGCAAAGAGTCTGGGGGGAGGAATACTTTGACGCTGAGAGTTAAACTGGAGCATGACCTCGTTGGAATTGAACTGTTGAATGTTCCATTTGAGGAGTTCTTCCAGTTTTTCAATCAAAAGGCCCTCGATAAATCAACGATCACTTGCTACTGTCTGTAAGTAGTACTACTTCTATCATTAAGTCTCTCTATATAGGTCAGCTCTTTCATTGCATGTATTTATAATTATCCTCACTATATTATGCAGATTGAAGATCGCCGAATTGAAGAAAAGACAAATCGGTGATATTGGGTTCATTAACACAAATCTCATAGATGCAACTGAGGTTAAATATCATGCCGAAAATACCGAGGCCAACTTGCTACGATCGTTGGTAATAAATGAAAACAAAGATATAATACTCTTTCCTTACAACTTCAAGTGAGTGTTACTGTCTTGTGCATATTCGGTTTCCCTTATTAGTCCAGGTTATAGTAATGTAACTGATGACTTATGCATGCGTGCGCAGCTTCCACTATATTCTCCTAGAGATTAAGCTTGAGCAGGGAGTAGTAACCGTCTTAGACTCGAGACGAAAAGCTCCCCAGGACTATGCGGACATGACTCAAATGCTCGACAAGTAAGTTAAATCGATCATTATCCACCATATCAGCAACTTTGTTCATTTCCTGATATCAAGTAATTGTTGTCTTTGTCTGGCAGGGTTTGGAGAAAATTCACCAAAAAAGCTCCGGGACTGCCGAAGAAGCTGCAATTTAAACACCCGAAAGTAAGTACTATAGTAGCATGTTCCGCACATCTCCTAGTGATTCAAGCGCTAGTTTCATCAATACCATTTAGCATGCTTGCTTATCAGTTTGATCGACCTCTATTTCTTGTAAAGTGGTTGTGGCAGGAACCTGGGAATAATTACTGTGAATACTACGTTTGCGAGTCCATCCGCTACACGACCTGTGAGCGGGGCTACTCTGACGAACAATATGAAGTGCGTAAGCAATAATATTCACAATTTTATTTTATTACCATCATTTGTGTTGAGTTTCATTTATTCATATATATATGTATTGACCCCCTTCTTCAAATTAGATGTTTCGGAAGCGGGATGAACTCCTAGCACCAGATCGTATGCGAGCAATTCAAGAGGAATTGGCGGCATTCTTCCTTGACCACGTGATCGCTGAAAACGGAGAATACTATGTGGACCCTGTGTTCTTACAATTTAATTAGGAGATTATATTGTAAGAGATAATTATTGTATATATGTAGCCGGTAGTGTCGGATAGATATACGAGAACTTGTTGTTCGACCAATCTCTCGGAGAAGGAGAGGTGGTCGATATCACTTCTCTCTGTATGCATATGTTCATGACGATCTTCTGTTTCCTTCATTTGATTACTAGCTAGCGTGTCTAGTCCTCTCCATACATATATAGTACGTAGCATCGACCAAGCACGGAGATAAGAGAGGACACTTCTCTCTATTAATTAGCTAGCTAACACAATATATGAAACACCTAAATTAACCCCCCAAAACCCCCAACCCCCCCCCCCCCCTTCAAAACAAAAAACAAAAACCCCAGCCCCTGAAATGCTGACGCGTGGATGCCTATTGGTCCCGGTTAGTGCCACCAACTGGGACCAAAGGCCCTCCTGCCTGGGCTCGCCGCACCGGCCACGTGGAGGCCCATCTGTCCCGGCTCATGTAAGAACCGGGACTAAAGGGTTAGGGCATTAGTAACGACCCTTTAGTCCCGGTTCAAAAACCGGGACAAAAGACCCTTACCAACCGGAACAATATGACCTTTTTCTACTAGTGCTACAACATTCCTATGAACCAAAAAAGACCTAAGTATGCACGCACAAGAAAGCAAGTATAGTGATATTACGTTGTAGAAACACGTATTTTAGTATTACATCTTAAAGAAAATACATTCGTATTACATCGCAAGCAAGCATAGTTTAAAAAAACTTCATAGAAGAGATGTTGTTGTATGTGTTAGTAGAAGAAGATAGGTTTACAACCAGAACATACAGCTAGATTTTGTCTAACTGAGAGGAAAAAGTAGACCCAAAACCTCAGCCCCCACCATATGCATCCGAAATGACTCTAACAAAGGCATGTTCCCTCATCCTCACTAACTCTCTGATCTTGAGTGTGGTGTCACTGACTCCCCTAGTCGTGGAAAAAATCTGTATGTTCCAATCTTTCCAGATTCGCCAAGTGCAGCACGAGGTGACCCCATGAAAATGCATTTTCTCCTCCTTTGGAACCTGATTTCCATCCACCAGTCATAGATGGGAGTGATGTTCTAGGAACTGGGGGAGACAACAGCTGGTATCACGACCAAAAGGCCACTGGTGGCCATACCTGCCTCGCAAAGCTGCAAGAAAAGAACATGTGATCCGCCATCTCTTGGCAAGAGCCACACGTCGGGCAAATCTGAATGCATGTCCATCTGTAGCGCAACAACTTATTGGCCATGAGGATGCGGCCGTGCCAAACCAGCCAGGATAAGGACCTCACCTTGTTCTATATATGCAACCTTCTCCCGGACAAAATGAATGTCTAACTCGATATGTTTCGTGCGACGATGCTGTACCGGGTTAGCTGACAAGTATATCGCGCTTACGTTGTCGCAATAGACGATAGTAGCAGTCGAGATGGGCCTGTGAAGCTCCTGTAATAACTAACGAACCCAGCAGGACTCTGCAACGACCGCAGCAACAGCTCTGTACCCGGCCTCTGCGCTAGATCGAGAGACTGTCGTCTGCCGTCAGGCGGACCAGGAGACGATATTATCTCCAAGATACATGCAAAATCCCGAAGTGGAGCGACATGTATCCGGGCATCCAGCCCAATCAGCATCTGAGTAGGCGGTAAGAGAATGTCTAGAAGTGCGGTGTAAAGAAAGACCATGATCGAGGTTGCCATTAAGATAGCAAAGGATGTGTTTAATGAGAGAAAAGTGAGGTTCACGAGGGTCATGCATATGAAGACAGACTTGCTGGACAGCATAAGCAATGTCCGGGCGAGTGAGAGTAGCATATTGGAGTGCACCGGCAAGGCTACGATAGAGAGAGGGATCGGGGACTGGAGGACCGGTAGAGGAACGAAGTTTGGCGTTAGTATCAATAGGGGTAGTAACCGAGGGACAGTCGCGCATGCCAGCACGAGATAAGATGTCAAGGATATATTGCCGTTGAGAGAGGTGAAGACCAGAAGCCGAACGAGTAACTGAGATACCGAGAAAGTGATGAATGGGACCAAGGTCCTTCATGGCAAACTCACGAGCCATGGAATTGCTGATGGTAGTAAGGAAAGATAAGGAGGATGCGGTGAGAACAATATCATCCACATAGAGAAGAAGATAGAACGTGGAAGGACCTTGATGGAAGATGAAAAGAGAAGCATCAGATTTTGATTCGGTGAACCCAATGGAACGAGCGAAGGATGCAAAGCGTTGGAACCAGGCACGGGGCGCCTGTTTGAGCCCATATAAGGATTTGAGGAGACGACAAACGTGAGTGGGATGACGAGGATCAACCAGATGGTTGCTGGCTATAGACTACCTCATCAAGATGACCATGAAGGAAGGCATTTTTTACATCAAGTTGGTGGATAGGCCAAGACTGTGAGATGGCTAGAGAAATAACAATATGAATAGTGGCCAGTTTGACGACAGGGCTAAATGTTTCATCGAAATCAACCGTCGGTTGTTGAGAGAAGCCACGGACAACCCAACAAGCTTTGTGACGTGAGAGAGAGCCATCGGCATTATATTTATGACGGAAGATCCACTTTCCACTCACAATATTTGCGCCAGATGGCGGAGGAACCAAGACCCATGTTTTATTTAGTGTAAGAGCATCAAACTCCTCCTGCATGGCTTGGCGCCAATTGGGGTCCCGAAGGGCTATGAGATAGTTATGAGGAAGAGGGGAAGAGGCTAGAGCCGAAAGGTTGAGGCGATCAATGGGTGGTGGAAGGCGACCGGTAGTGGCACGTGTGCGATGAAGAGGTGCAGGAGGTGGTGGCGGTGGAGCCGGGGGCGAAGATGTGGTAGGAGGGGTGGCCGGAGTGGCAGGGGCAGTAGCCAGCGTGGCAGGAGGGGTAGCCGGCGTGAGTGGTGTAGGTGGCATGGAGGGGGGGGGAGGGTCCGGCGTTGGATAGTGGGGGCTAGGGGGTGCATGCATAGCGGGTGTAGGGGGTGCATGCATCGTGGGTATAGGTGCATGCATATCAGATGTGGATGGAGAAGAGGTATGTATAATGGGTGGATCAAAAATTTCAGTGCAACGGGGTGGAGTAGGGGATGGTGATGGTTCATATGGAAAAGTGGAGTCGTCGAAAACTACGTGGCGAGAAATAATGATACGATGGGTGGTGAGATCAAGACACCGATAACCTTCGTGTCGAGAGGGATACCCAAGGAAGACACATTTTGTGCAACGTGGAGAGAGTTTGTTAGCAGATGTAGAGGTGATATTGGGATAACATAGGCAACCAAAGACACAGAGGCTGTTGTATGGTGGTGTAGTACCTAAGAGTAGAGTATATGGGGTGAGAAAATTGGTAGACAAAGTGGGACGAATATTGATGAGGAAGGTGGCATTGTGAAGAGCTTCGGCCCAAAAGGATGGTGGGAGAGAGGCTTGAATGAGAAGTGTGCGGATGACATTATTGGTGGTCCGAGTTGCTCGTTCGGCTTTGCCATTTTGTCGAGAGGTATAGGGACAAGAAAATAGAAAGGTAGCACATAAAGAGTCTAACTTGGTATTGTCGAATTCACGACCATTATCACTTTGGATGGCAACAATGGGTAGTATAATCATCAACTATCACAAGATAATATAGATAACCAGAAGTGCTGGGTACAGGCGATGTCCAAAGATCACAATGTAGTAAAGCAAAGGGTTTAACAGTATATGAAGTCGAAGGATAAAAGGGCAATCTAACATGACGTCCAAGTTGACAAGCATGACATATAGATGGTGTAACTCTAGAAGACGGAATATTCTGATGGTGGCGGAGACGCTTCATGGTGTGATAACTGGGATGACCCAAACGATGATGCGAGATGTCGAGGGAGACGGTGATGATGTGGGCTTCGGGTGGTGGTGGTGGACATACATAGTAGAGTGGTCCGGAGCTATTGCATCGAAGAATCTCGGTCCGGAGCTAGTGCCTTCACAGAAAAACCCCAAGGGTCAAATTCAATAGAAAAATAATTATCAGTTGTCAGTTGACGAACAGAGAGAAGATTCTTGATTATGTGAGGAACAACGTGGACATGATTTAAATAGAGAGGTTGAGACAGAGAGGGTAAAGTGTGGGAACCAATATGAGAGATAGGTAAGGAAGCACCATTACCAACGGTGATTGTGTGAGCATTAGAAGGGGTGTAAGTGGAGAGTATACCAGGGTTAGATGCCATGTGGGAGGATGCAACCGAGTCCATGTACCACTCTTGGTTGCCGGAGAGTTGCATGTTGTTGAGCGCGGTGATGAGAGCCGGGTCGACGTGTGCTACCTCTTGAGCACTGCGTTGGTTTTCCCTTGAAGAGGAAAGGGTGATGCAGTAAAGTAGCGTAAGTATTTCCCTCAGTTTTTTAGAACCAAGGTATCAATCCAGTAGGAGGCCACACACGAGTCCCTCGCACCTACACAAACAAATAAATCCTCGCAACCAACGCAATAAAGGGGTTGTCAATCCCTTCACGGTCACTTACGAGAGTGAGATCTAGTAGATATGATAAGATAATATTTTTGGTATTTTTATGATAAACATGCAAAGTAAAATAAAAGGCAATAAAATTAACTAAGTGTTGGAAGATTAATATGATGGAAAATAGACCCGGGGGCCATAGGTTTCACTAGTGGCTTCTCTCGAGAGCATAAGAATTACGGTGGGTGAACAAATTACTGTTGAGCAATTGACAGAATTGAGCATAGTTATGAGAATATCTAGGTATGATCATGTATATAGGCATCACGTCTGAGACAAGTAGACCGACTCCTGCCTGCATCTACTACTATTACTCCACACATCGACCGCTATCCAGCATGCATCTAGAGTATTAAGTTCATAAGAACAGAGTAACGCTTTAAGCAAGATGACATGATATAAACCCCATCTTGTTTTCCTTGATGGCAACAATACAATACGTGCCTTGCTGCCCCTACTGTCACTAGGAAAGGACACCGCAAGATTGAACCCAAAGCTAAGCACTTCTCCCATTGCAAGAAAGATCAATCTAGTAGGCCAAACCAAACTGATAATTCAAAGAGACTTGCAAAGATAACCAATCATACATAAAAGAATTCAGAGAAGATTCAAATATTGTTCATAGATAAACTTGATCATAAACCCACAATTCATCGGTCTCAACAAACACACCGCAAAAGAAGATTACATCGAATAGATCTCCACAAGAGAGGGGGAGAACATTGTATTGAGATCCAAAAAGAAAGAAGAAGCCATCTAGCTAATAACTATGGACCAGAAGGTCTGAGGTAAACTACTCACACATCATCGGAGAGCCATCTAGCTCATAACTATGTAGAAGCCCTCCGTGAGCGATGCCCCCTCCGGCGGAGCTCCGGAAAAGGCCCCAAGATGGGATCTCACGGGTACAGAAGGTTGTGGCGGTGGAATTAGGTTTTTGGCTCCGTATCTGGTAGTTTGGGGGTACGTAGGTATATATAGGAGGAAGAAGTACGTCGGTGGAGCAACATGGGGCCCACGAGGGTGGAGGACGCGCCTAGGGGGGGTAGGCGCGCCCCCTACCTCGTGCCTTCCTAATTGATGTCTTGACGTAGGGTCCAAGTCCTCTGGATCACGTTCGTTCCGAAAATCACGTTCCCGAAGGTTTCATTCCATTTGGACTCCGTTTGATATTCTTTTTCTACGAAACTCTGAAATAGGCAAAAAACAGCAATTCTGGGCTGGGCCTCCGGTTAATAGGTTAGTCCCAAAAATAATATAAAAGTGTATAATAAAGCCCAATAATGTCCAAAACAGAATATAATATAGCATGGAACAATAAGAAATTATAGATACGTTGGAGACGTATCAAGCATCCTCAAGCTTAATTCCTGCTCGTCCTCGAGTAGGTAAATGATAAAAACAGATTTTTTGATGTGGAATGCTACTTAGCATAATTTCATTGTAATTCTTCTTATTGTGGCACGAATGTTCAGTTTTAATATGATTCAGGATAAGAGTTTGATGTTGACATAAAAACAATAATACTTCAAGCATGCTAACCAAGCAATTATGTCTTATCAAAATAACATAGCCAAAGCAAGTTATCCCTACGAAATCATATAGTCTGGCTATGCTCCATCTTCCCCATACAAAATATTCATATCATGTACAACCCCGGTTTTAGCCAAGCAATTGGTTCATACTTTTTAACGCGCTTCAGCCTTTTCAATTCTTACGCAATACATGAGCGCAAGCCATGGATATAGCACTATTGTGGAATAAGGTATAATGGTAGGGGTTATGTGGGAAGACAAAAAAGGAGAAAGTCTCACATCAACGAGGCTAATCAACGGGCTATGGAGATGCCCATCAATTGATGTTAATGCAAGGAGTAGGGTTGCCATGCAACAGATGCACTAGAGCTATAAGTGTATGAAAGCTCAAAAAGAAACTAAGTGGGTGTGCATCCAACTTGCTTGCTCACGAAGACCTCGGGCATTTTCAGGAAGCCCATCATTGGAATATACAAGCCAAGTTCTATAATGAAATTTCCCACTAGTATATGAAAGTGAAAAAATAAGAGACTCTCTATTATGAAGATCACGGTGCTACTTTGAAGCACAAGTGTGGTAAAAGGATAGTAACATTGTCCCTTCTCTCTTTTTCTCTCATTTTTTTTTATTTGGGCCTTTTTTTTATGGCCTGTTTTTTTGAAGTCCGGAGTCTCATCCCAACTTGTGGGGGAATCATAGTATCCATCATCCTTTCCTCACTTGGGCAATGCTCTAATAATGATGATCATCACACTTTTATTTTACTTACAACTCATGAATTACAACTCAATACTTAGAACAAAATATGACTCTATGTGGATGCCTCCGGCGGTTTACCGGGATATGCAATGAATCAAGAGCGACATGTATGAAAGAATTATGAATGGTGGCTTTGCCACAAATACAATGTCAACTACATGATCATGCAAAGCAATATGACAATGATGGAACGTGTCATGATAAACAAAACGATGGAAAGTTGCAAGCCAATATATCTCGGAATGGCTATGGAAATGCCATAATAGGTAGGTATGGTGGCTGTTTTGAGGAAGATATAAGGAGGTTTATGTGTGATAGAGCGTATCATATCACGGGGTTTGGATGCACCGGCGAAGTTTGCACCAACTCTCAAGGTGAGAAAGGGCAATGCACGGTACCGAAGAGGCTAGAAAATTGCGGAAAGGTAAGTGTGCGTACAATCCATGGACTCACATTAGTCATAAAGAACTCATATACTTATTGCAAAAATTTATTAGCCCTCGAAGCAAAGTACTACTACGCATGCTCCTAAGGGAAGGGTTGGTAGGAGTTAACCATCGCGCGATCCTGACCGCCACACAAAAGATGAAAATCAATAAATACCTCATGATCCGACTTCATTACATAATGGTTCACCATACGTGCATGCTACGGGAATCACAAACTCCAACACAAGTATTTTTCAATTCCACAATTACTCAACTAGCCAACTATGATATTACAACCTTTATATCTCAAAACAATTATCTAGTATCAGATTTATCATGATATTTAGTTAAAGCAAATTGCCATGCTATTTTATAGGACTCTCAAAATGATATAAGTGATGCATGAGAGAACAATAGTTTCTATAAAACAAATCTACCGCCGTGCTCTAAAAGATATAAGTGAAGTACTAGAGCAAAACTATATAACTCAAAAGATATAAGTGAAGCACATAGAGTATTCTAACAATTTCCGAATCATGTGTGTCTCTCTTAAAAGGTGTGTACAGCAAGGATGATTGTGGTAAACTAAAAACAAAGACTCAAATAATACAAGACGCTCCAAGCAAAACACATATCATGTGGTGAATAAAATATAGCTCCAAGTAAAGTTACCGATGGAAGTAGACGAAAGAGGGGATGCTTACGGGGCATCCCCAAGCTTTGGCTTTTAGGTATCCTTAGATTATCTTGGTGGTTCCATGGGCATCCCCAAGATTAGGATCTTGCCACTCCTTGTTCCATAATCCATCAAATCTTTCGCCCAAAACTTGAAAACTTCACAACACAAAACTTGACAGAAAATCTCGTGAGCTCTGTTAGCGAAAGAAAACAAAACACCACTTCAAGGTACTGTAATGAACTCATTCTTTATTTATATTGGTGTTAAACCTACTGTATTCCAACTTCTCTATGGTTTATAAACTATTTTACTAGCCATAGATTCATCAAAATAAGCAAACAATACACGAAAAACAGAATCTGTCAAAAGCAGAACAGTCTTTAGTAATCTGTAACTAACGCAAACTTCTGGAACTCCACAAATTCAGCCAAAATAGGAAGACCTAGTTAATTTTTTTATTGATCAGAAGCAATTGGAATCAATATTGTATCACGTTCTGGTGATTTTTAACAATTATTTTCGTAAACAGAAAGTTTCTGGAATTTTCAGCAAGATCAAATAACTATCATCCAAGAAGATCCTATAGGTTTAACTTGGCACAAACACTAATTAAAACAAAAAAACACATCTAACCAGAGGCTAGATCAAATATTTATTCCTAAACAGAAGCAAAAAAAACTAAAAATAAAATTGGGTTGCCTCCCAACAAGCGCTATCGTTTAACGCCCCTAGCTAGGCATTGATAATTTTAATGATGCTCACATCAAAGACAAGAATTAGAGCACAAAGAGAGCATCATAAAACACGTGACAAACACATCTATGTCTAACATACTTCCTATGCATAGGCATCTTATAGGCAAACAAATTATCAAGGCAAACAAAAACTAGCATATGCAAGGAAGCGGAAAGAAACAATAGCAATCTCAACATGACGAGAGGTAATTTAGTAACATGCAAATTCCTACAACCATATTTTCCTCTCTCATAATAATTACATGTAGGATCAAAAGAAAATTCAACAATATAGCTATCACATAAAATTTTCTCTACATGATCCACATGCATGCAAAGTTGACACTCTTCCGAAATAGTGGGATTAACATTAACTAAAGTCATGCCCTCTCCAAACCCACTTTTATCAAAAAATTCATAAGATTGAATATTCTCCAAATATGTGGGATCTAAAGTTGACACTCTTCCAAACCCACTTTCAATATTATTGCAAGCAATATTATCAATCTCATATTCATCATGGGGATTAATTTTTTTTTCAAGATCATAAGAAGAATCACCCCAATCATGATCATTGCAACAAGTAGTAGACATAGCAAAACTAGCATCCCCATGCTTAGGGTTTTGCACATTATTAGCACAATTGACATCAAGAGAATTTATAGTAAAATCATGGAAATCATGCTTTTCATCGAGGGAACTATCAAGCATGGGTGCAATAGCAACGATCTCATTTTTAACATAAGGAACTATAGCAATTTCGTCTTCATAAATATTGGCATCATGGCCACAAGAAGAGCAAGAATCATGTTCATCAAGGGATATTTCAACCAAATCATCGGAATCATCATTATCTATAGATTCATGCATATCATTATTTTCTTCCAAAGCAACGGTCATTCTTTCAATAAATTCTTGGACATAGACATTATGAGCAAAGTTTTCATTGCAATATTTATGTATGACGGAATTTTCAGATTTGTTGAGAGTAAAATCATACTTTTCAATCAAAGAAGCAACTTCATGAGCACCCTTAAAAACGACAAATTCTTCAATTTGTTCGATATCATAGTAGCTATAAACACCCTTTGCATAAGAAGATGAGATTTCATTATCATTGAACTCACATAGGTAGGGAAGGTGTTTTTAGGGTTCTTAGAGCAACAAGTAAAATCACAAATTTCACAAAGATTCCAGGCATAGCATAGCAAACTATTTGTATGATACCATAAGAGCTTCCCCTTTTCAGACAAACGATGACGCACAAAATGAGCATGCTCATATAAAGATTTCCCATCAACTAGGCTAGTTGGGGTTTCAGCACGAGCGCATAAGGATCGAAGATGATCCAAGTAGAACACTTTAAGTGGATCCATATCAATAGATTTTCAGCAAGCGAAGATGAAAGCATATAGAAGGCACAAGGAAACACAAACAAAGATACATACGAGAAGAAGGCGAACGAAAAAGAGAGGGCGAATAAAATGGCAAGGGTGAAGTGGGGGAGAGGAAAACGAGAGGCAAATGGCAAATAATGTAATGCCGGAGATAAGGGTTTGTGATGGGTACTTGGTATGTTGACTTTTGCGTAGACTCCCCAGCAACGGCGCCAGAAATGGCTCGTTGTCGGGAGTCAAATCTTGACTTGACTTCGCGTAAGCCTCCCCGGCAACGGTGCCAGAAATCCTTCTTGCTACCTCTTGAGCACTGTGTTGGTTTTCCCTTGAAGAGGAAAGGGTGATGCAGTAAAGTAGCGTAAGTATTTCCCTCAGTTTTTGAGAACCAAGGTATCAATCCAGTAGGAGGCCACGCACGAGTCCCTCGCACCTACACAAACAAATAAATCCTCGCAAACAACGCAATAAAGGGGTTGTCAATCCCTTCACGGTCACTTACGAGAGTGAGATCTAGTAGATATGATAAGATAATATTTTTGGTATTTTTATGATAAACATGCAAAGTAAAATAAAAGGCAATAAAAATAACTAAGTGTTGGAAGATTAATATGATGGAAAATTGACCCAGGGGCCATAGGTTTCACTAGTGGCTTCTCTCGAGAGCATAAGCATTACGATGGGTGAACAAATTACTATTGAGCAATTGACAGAATTGAGCATAGTTATGAGAATATCTAGGTATGATCATGTATATAGGCATCACGTCTGAGACAAGTAGACCGACTCCTGCCTGCATCTACTACTATTACTCCACACATCGACCACCATCCAGCATGCATCTAGAGTATTAAGTTCATAAGAACAGACTAACGCTTTAAGCAAGATGACATGATGTAGAGGGATAAACTCATGCAATATGATATAAACCCCATCTTGTTATCCTCGATGGCAACAATACAATACGTGCCTTGCTGCCCCTACTGTCACTAGGAAAGGACACCGCAAGATTGAACCCAAAGCTAAGCACTTCTCCCATTGCAAGAAAGATCAATCTAGTAGGCCAAACCAAACTGATAATTCGAAGAGACTTGCAAAGATAACCAATCATACATAAAAGAATTCAGAGAAGATTCAAATATTGTTCATAGATAAACTTGATCATAAACCCACAATTCATCGGTATCAACAAACACACCGCAAAAGAAGATTACATCGAATAGATCTCCACAAGAGAGGGGGAGAACATTGTATTGAGATCCAAAAAGAGAGAAGAAGCCATCTAGCTAATAACTATGGACCCAAAGGTCCGAGGTAAACTACTCACACATCATCGGAGAGGCTATGGTGTTGATGTAGAAGCCCTCCGTGATCGATGCCCCCTCCGGCGGAGCTCCGAAAAAGGCCCCAAGATGGGATCTCACGGGTACAGAAGGTTGCGGCGGTGGACTTAGGTTTTTGGCTTCGTATCTGGTAGTTTGGGGGTACGTAGGTATATATAGGAGGAAGAAGTATGTCGGTGGAGCAACGTGGGGCCCACGAGGACGGAGGGCGCGCCCCCTACCTCGTGCCTTCCTGGTTGATGTCTTGACGTAGGGTCCAAGTCCTCTGGATCACGTTCGTTCCGAAAATCACGTTCCCGAAGGTTTCATTCCGTTTGGACTCCGTTTGATATTCTTTTTCTGTGAAACTCTGAAATAGGCAAAAAACAGCAATTCTGGGCTCGGCCTCCGGTTAATAGGTTAGTCCCAAAAATAATATAAAAGTGTATAATAAAGCCCAATAATGTCCACAACAGAATATAATATAGCATGGAAAAATAAAAAATTATAGATACGTTGGAGACGTATCAACGTGCTGCTGATTAAAGTTGTTGTAGGGTGTTGCATGGTTGCTCATGCTGTAGCCGGAAGGTTCTGCCGCGTGGCTGTGACCGTAGGCCGCATAGGCTAGGGTGAGGGCATGGTGGGTCGAGGACCGAGGAGCCCCGGAGCTGAGGGGAGCCAGGGGCGAGGCGACCAGGCTGGAGGAGATGCTTGGAGGTGTTGAGGCGATGATGACGGCTGATGTTGAAGATGAAGGCGAGTAGGCTGGCCGGTCCAAGGGTTGTACCTTCAGGGGTGTCACAGCGGCCTCGGCCGCCCCGGCCGCTGCCACGGCTGGTGTTGCTTCCCCCGCATCCAATAGAGAAGGATGGTGAGCCGCGGCGATCATTGTAGAAGTTGCGTACATCATTGGGAGGTGGAGCGCATTCGCCACCGGCGTTGGGAAGGACGCCCTTGCCACTGGCCCACAAGGCGGTAGTGGCAGAATTCTTGGCGTCGGTTTTCTTCTGGGCTTCTTCAAGAACGACGGTGGAGCGAGTCTGAAGGAAGGACGGGAATGGCACTTGGAACGGCAGGAACGAGCGTAGATGGGAATACTGCTCGTTGAGTCCACGAAGCAAGGTGAGCACGAGAGTTTCGTCGGTGACCGGCTGACCAACATCATCGAGAGCATCGGAGAGAGACTTGAGCTTTGCACAATAGACGGAGATCGTCATGTCCCCTTGAGCAGTATTGAAGAATTCAACGTCGAGAGCTAGGGCACGGCTCTTCTTGTTGTCGCGGAAGAGGTTAGCGATTGCATCCCAAATCTGCTTCGCCATGGAGCCGAGCTTCATGATGATGCCGAAGAGCTCGAGAGAGATCGAGCCATATATCCAAGAGAGGACAGTGAAGTCGTCGCAGCCCCAATCAGAATTTGAGGAGGTGTCCGACGGGGTGCTCTTGGAGAGAACGTGGGCCGAGAGGTCGTAGCGGCCGAGAGCAACGAGGAAGAGCTCGCGCCACTTGGCATAGTTGGAGTCCTGGAGGTCGAGGGTGATGGGGACGAAAGTCTTGATGGAGGCAGCATATGTAGAGGAAGCAGGGGGAAGGACGGCCTTTCCCCATTCATCGGCTTGGCGCTGGAGTTATTCCTCGCGAGCCTGAAGGAGGGACTCACGGTTCTTGAGTTCTTCTTCAAGTTTCTTGAGCTCATCAGCAGACTCCATGGCGAGGTGGGAGGGGTTGTGGTGTTGGAGCGATGTAGCGGCAGGGTATGGTGGAGGGAGAGGACGGCGGTTGCTGTTGCTAGGGCAAAGGAGATGCGGAGGCTGGGGTCTAGAGGAGGAGGATCGGAGTGCTCGATACCATGTAAGATTGATAAACTGGGCGGCTTGATGCCTGCCTCGGTTCAGCCCCTTCTTATGTAATATACAGGAGAGTTACAGAGTTTGGTATAAATACAATGAGACTGTAATAAGGAAACTATCTATTTGGCGGGAGTTTAACTTGCACACCAAGGTTATCATGAGCCGTCGGACAGTAGGTCTCTAACATGCTGAAACAAAATATCTCTGCACACAACATTGCTAGTGTGATAAAATTTGCAAAGTAAACTTATAACTGCAAGGTCATATACACAATCGAGTTTTTCTTGTTAATCCTTTGGAACCAAAAGTAGCAATTGCAAAATGATGGTCTAAATTTACATTGTCAGTCTACATGGTATAAAACAGCATATTATGAAAACCCCCTCTCTGTGGGTCGTCTCAAGCAGGCCAACACTAATCTAGAATAGAAGCGCATGCAGTTACTTTTTTGTCTACTCGGTACTGATGTTGCGGCTCAAGTCATCATGCTGGAAAATACATGGTTGCATCCTCATTTCATCGCATAATGCTACCAGTAGGCTGAAGTTATCATGCTAGCAAATACATGGTTGCCTCATCTCATCAGATAATGCTCTACTAGTATTAAAGCAACCCAAGACTCAAGTATGAATCCACACAAATGGACATTGAGACCAACTATCAGTCTCATTCGCCAGAAGGGATACACAAACGATGCTATCTTCCAACGTATTTTTAGAAAACAAACCAGAAAGTGCACTTCTTAGCTAGGAAAACCATTTCTTCCAGATCCTTCTCAATTTCTTGTATGAATTATTGTGATATTCCTTGACCATTCAATCATGTTTATAGCAGTGACATGTATTTACATAACAATCTGAAATGTAAGATGTTGCTCACAAGAAATATCCCTAGAGGGAGCTTTTCCTTAAAAAATATTGCAAACAATAATCTTTTTCTGACAATCTTACTGGAAATTATAATCACGATATGCAAATGACAATTATTAGGGAGTGAGAACATATACCTAGGACCTTTAGTTCTGGAAGGAAGCAATGGTGGTGGCGGCTCCCACATCCTCGGAGGTAGTGAAACCAGGACTCTGAAATTTCCTTGTTCTTTGTTCAAGGGCTTCTTGGAAGGGATGTACTTTAAGAATTAGTCAACTAAGATGCCCATAAAAACCAAGTGGAAGGAGTACAATGTACCAGGAACAAGCATTTCCATCCTGGATTTTTTGACGACTTGATGGTCAGCCATGAAATGAATCCGTTTTGCAATTGTGTCATATCACATCTTTTATCTCCCCGCTCTAAATGTTCTAATATACATGTGTGTATGATGTCTGCAACAAATGTTGGAGTTTCCACACAACGCTAAATTGGCCAAAGCAATGACTGATGGTATCATTCAGAAAAGCGTGCGGTCACATAGGAACCGTCTCAAGGCAAAATTTTACAGTAAGGTTAAAAATATTACTAAGGAGCAAGCGTTGCAGTTGAAGCCAATGTCTATTACAGATAAAGACTAGATAGATCTAGTAATACAGTGGAAAGATGAGCACTACCAGGTAATTCGTGCTTAATCTGACAGATTGAACTTTGACTATACCATGTGGTCAAAACTAAATTTATGCTTCAATCCATAGGAGATATGTGCCAAGAATAAAGCAAACCGAAGTGCTATGACGCTCCCCCATAAAACTGGCTCTAGAAGCTACATTGCTAATTATCACTGTTGGGTAAGCACTCCAGCTTCGTACATGCAAATTATCATATTTTTCATAAGTAAATGGCAATAACGTTCATCATATCCTGTTTGATGTACTAGTGTAAAGAGCAAAATAAGAAACCTACATCTGTTGAAATTTTTAAGCAACCCACACCAGAAAGAAGGATGGGGTGATGAGTGAGACTGCAGCAATAGCAATCGAAGCGTTCTGCAATTTCTTGATTTCACATGTAATGTACCAGCCAAAATATTATGTTTGTAAGACCGTACCAACAACACTTCAACCATATTGCAGAAGGAAATGAAGGATAAGCAACGTGCAACTCCAGAAGTAGGTGAAGAGCCAAAAACAGATGTGCAGATTGATGAAGAGGTTCTCAAGGGCATTGCCAAGCATAGCACGTTCTGGGAAAGCATGGGAGAGTCATCTGCCTCCAGGCAGGAGTCAACCTCTCATGAACGCATTAGAGAGCTTGAAGTGATGCTTGTAACTTAGGAGGTAGCTACGAGATCAACATCTGATAGGTATGAAGAAGAGATAAAAGCAAGAATGGCAGCGCAACAACAGTAAATCAAAGAGATGAAAGCAAAGCAGCTAGATGAAATTGTAGCTGTCAAGAAGGCACATGAAGGGAAGACTTCTCTTATGGTACAGAAGCAACAACAGCTGCAAGGAACTTTAGGTTTTCTTTTAAGGATGCAGGGCGGCTCTGACAAAATCATGTCTCGGCCTATTTCGGGGGGCTTTAACAACAGCATGTCATAGCCCACTTTCAGGGGCTTTGACAACACCATGTCGCTACCCCGATGGTAGTATTCTTCGTCCGAAAACTTATGGTCATCCCTTATTATATTTTGTAATGTGTCGTAAACTGTAGGTTTCCTTTTATGTCGTGTGTGATACTTCCTTAGTTGGCTGATCATTATCAGAATTGTGTTAAGCATGTCTGTTTTCAGTTTTAACGAAAGTCATTTGATTCTCATATATGATATTTTACAAATTTTAAAATTAAAATTTGGTTGGCAATTGCAACAATGAATAAACTATGACGGTAATAGTGACGGAAATGCGTGTCATCACCAGCTTCTAGACCAACATGTAAGTAGCCACGTCAGCATCCCATGGGCCCACATGTCAGGATCTTTGACGGGTCAAACTTGATTATCACTGACGGGCACCGTCAGTGATAAAACCCTAGCCGGGTCCAGCGGTAAGGTGCCACATCAGCATGTTATGGGCCCATACGTTAGATTCATTGGCTGGTTAAACATGTTGGGTCAGTTGTTAGTCTATACGGTGACAGTTCTATTGATATTTTTTGGCCGTCGCAGAAGATATTTTAGTCGACGGTTTTGCGTCCGTCACCTAAGATACGATCTTGCGTGACGGAGGAAGTGGCACTGTCGAGATTTTATTTTCTATGACAGTGCTTCGGTGACGGTGAGGTAACGGTCGAAAAACGTCGCCACTATATTTTCTGCGACGAAAAAGGGTTATAGGTGACACAATTGAACCGTCGCAAAATAGAGCAAAGTGTGTAGTGCGCCGGATGAGCTCTGCCGCCGCTTCAGTCGGTGGCATTGGGGGATCTTCGACGCCACAACGATTCTCTGTTCGCGTGTTTCCGCTTTATCTCCTTCCTCCTATGTGCCTCTGTTGGTGCAGTGAGGTGCATTTCTGTTCCCCCTCTATTTAATTGACTGATTCAATAAATTTATTTGTTGAAAAGTTGGAATCCACAAACTTCGCAGAGCTTGTGAAGCGGCAACCATTGATTTCCAGTTTTCCACCCAAAGTTGGTCATCAAGCTTGACATGATGTTTCGGAAGCATGGATAGGGTGGCACTATTGGTCATCGACCTAACTATTGTTCAAGTCAATGTGTTTGTGGATTAGCACTTGGGAGTCTGAGGTATTCTGACAATAATCATTTATGGGCTTCAGCATGATGTTATTTGTATCAATCTTGGCATTTTGATTTATTCAGGTTGAGATGGGTGGCTGTGAGGTAGACATCTTTACCTTTTGTTCTCTTGCCGAAGTTTCTATTGGAAAGATGTTTCTTTCACTTGACCAAGCAATTTGATTTCTCATTGCATTGTCATACTGCTAATCGTTATGCCATTGTCCTATAAGATAGTATCCGTACAGGAAAGATGCCATTCCCTTTATATGTATGTGTTTCCAATTCAATGTGGAATTCGCTGGCGGATCAATCACATCAAAGTAAATTTTGTCAAGGACTCTTGTCGTGCCCTGTTTTTCTCTTTATTTCTTCTCTTCATTCCCTGCTTTACAAATCCCATGACCTGCTGTATATATATACCACGACCCGACCGATGGCGAGAAAACTGACTAGGACGCAGGCCATGGTCAAAACTTGCACAATTAACTATCACACACATACGAGACTAGTTTTGGATTATTTCCAACATTCAAGTTATGTTTTGATGGAGATTTGAATTATCATTGCTTAGAATATCTCCTATAATGAACGATTTAAAGAATCTTGTTTTATCAAATTAATATATGGGGAGTTTTTAAAAAAAAAACCTCTTGTAGATACATGTTCCCCTCTTATAATATACTTAGGCCTTGTTTGTTTAAACCTCTCTTGGAGAGAGGATTGGAGAGGTTTGGAGGGGGTTGAGGGGGAGCTGAACTTCTAGGGGATTTAGTCTTCATCAATCTACTCCAATTATCTTCAAACAACTTCCAACCAAACAAGCCCTTAGTGGGTCTCAACAACCTTTTCACACTATAGGGGCCAAGTACAATATTTGTAATTGCTTGTTTTCATGTGTTGCTGACGAAATAATGGCATCTTTTTTTAATAGAGAGTCTTATTAATTAAAAGAGAAAACATTGTTCTTACAATCTTGCAAGACCACGCTCAACACGTAGGTTGGCACTGTCCCTTGCATAACACCATATTGCAACTCTCTACGCCCAAACTAGGCAAGACTATGGGCTAAACTATTTACTCTTCTATGTACTTTACGAACTTTAACCTCTATACTTCCTTGCTTGATGGCTTTAAATTCCCTTGCAATCACTCCGATTTCTGATCTATCCTTCCATGAGGGGTCGATTGCCTTTACCACCATGTTGCTGTCTGTCTCAATAACTAAAGGAAGGTCCGTACCCAACATCACTTTTCATAGTCCTTCTAGACAAGCAATAGCTTCTGCAAAGTCTGCTCCATTGCATCGCGGAATATAATCCCAGGCCGACAAGATAATTTTCCCATCATGACCTCGAATTGCGGCTCCCCACGCTCCGATCCACTGCTACTATCCTGCAAAAAACTTCCATCGACATTGACCTTGGCCTACCCGAGGTCAGGCTTTTGCCAAACTTTTTCCTTACTATTATTTGTTCTTTCAATCCTGGCAATTTGATCATAGGGCTTTTCCCTTTGCGATCGAGCTCAGAGTTTCCATTCTCAATCATGCGGATGTTTACAAGGTCATTTTGCAAAAACAGAGTAGAGTGGGAAATTTTTGCTTTACCTTTTGCAAAGATTGCATCATTCCTATGATGCCAAACGCGCCACCAAAATAGCATGTTTTTGTCTTAGGTATTCAGTCACTTTATCTAGTAGGACAAGAACCTAATCCCTTCCCGTGTAGCTTATTTCCGCTTAGGAGGGAGGTTCAACACGTCCTTCAACTCATGCCAAAGGGCTCTCGCAAACATACACCGATGTGCAACATGGAATCCTGTTTCGTCATCAGCACCACAGACATTACAAATCGGAGTGGGGCCAACGATACATCTAAATCTGTTGGTTTGAACTGCAAGTGATTCTGTTGCCAGCCTCCACGTAAAAATACGCACTTTTGGGGGATATTTGTTTTCCAGATAGTGCTCCAAATACTGCGGTCCCCTGAGATATTGTGGTTGGGGTCCAATAATTTCAGAATTCATTTCATCCATGGCTAGTCTATACGCGCTACGGACGGTAAATATTCCACTCTTTTCTGGCTGCCAAGCAATATAGTTTGGGAGTCGAATACTCAAGATATCATTAGCATCTTGTTGTGCAAAAATAAGCCGGATGCTATCCTCCTTCCAAGAGTGAGTCTCTTGGTTAATCAGATCCGCTACTCACCGGATTCAGGAATTTGTGGTATTTATATAAACTTTCATATTTCACCTCGGGATCCAATTGTCTCTCCAGATGCGAATGCTTTTTCCGTTGCAGATGCGTCATATGCATCCTTTCTTAAGGAGTTCTAAATCATGCATGATACCTTGCCAACCCGGCGACGCATTGTGAATAAACGCCGTATGAAGTAGATCTGCCCCATGATAGTATTTTTCCTTAAGTACTCTCGCACACAAACTGTCAGGATATGCAATAAGACGCCAAGCTTGCCTAGCGAGGAGAGCCCGATTAAAAACTCTAAGGTCCTTGAAACCCATACCTCCCTGGTTTATGTGTCATGTGAGTTTGTCCGAACTCAACCAGTGAATATGTCGGCGATCATTATCATCTCCCCACCAGAAGTCTCTGGTCATGTGCATGAGCTCCTCACACAGGGATGCCAAAAACTTAAAAACACTCACCGCAAAGGTGGGGATTGCCTGAGCCACAGATTTAATTAGTGTCTCCTTGGCACCATTGGATGGTAAATGGTAAGTTTAAGTCAACCAAGGATAAAGCAAGGGAAAGAATGAAACGATGGCATCTTAAGTGGCCCTACAATTTAATTTCCCCTTCTCTAGTTACCTCTTCACCAACTTGTTTCCACTAACCAATCTATTATATGTGTAAGCAACATGACATCGGCTTGGAGCGAATAGCAAGTGTGTTTAGGCATTATGACAATTTAGCTTTTGGTCATTTGAAATATTCTCAGAATATACCTAGATTTACAATCATACAGCATCTAGTTAGTCTTTCTGACCTTCCATAACTTTCATGTGATGTTGCATCATTAAGTTCTGTAAGGGCAACAGTAATTATAGGTTGAAAAGAAGGCAAGTGCTATGTCTGTCGTCAAGAATGACTTAATTCATGACCCTCTTTTGCTTGAGAAGGAGCTGATTGCCATAAATCATGCAAGAGAAGGAATTTTCTATTGGCAACAATTTATCCAAAATCTCCTATTTCCTTTAGCACAAGACAAATACTCATGCAATGTAAATTCGCCAGAGGAAATTTCTTCGACTCACAAAGGTTAAACCAGAGGAGATTCAGAGGCCCAAAGTAAACAACAACTGTACAATCAATCAGAACACAGACTGTGCAGCGAAGTGCGCTTTTGCTTCTAGAGTAAGCCTGAATATGGCTCCACTGCAGCCAGTCCAAGGGATGATAGCTATGTCACTGACCGAACTGCAGCCAATCTCAGAAGTAATTCCTTGAACCAACAGGCTCTCCAGACAGTAACATAGCTGAGGCAGCGACTCTTGTTATGTCCAGCCAAATAATACTTTTCACACGTACTACATAGCTAGTCGGATACTTCATGCATGACGACCATGCATGTATATATATCACGATACTTCTCCACACACGGTCTCTCATGTCTGTACGTGAGACGGCGACCATCGAATAAACGTACGAGATCCACAAGTGCAGTGCCAGCTAGCCAATAGCTAAAAGGTAAAATTGTCATTGGATGTCAATGTCATGGAGAACATTTGTGTTTTCCAGGAAATATCCCTTCGGACTATCTAGCTAGCGACCCCGTGATATATTTGTCTCGAAGGAAGTTCTTACCGTCTCCGCTCTCCGTATCAAGGATGCATATAACCAACGCACTTATCACAAAACTTTAATACGTACGGTCACAACAAATGTAGCCAGATTAGAAAAGTGCGGCAGGCTACACTGAGAAGATATCAACAGTATGAAGTCCAGTGGCAGCACGCAATCCAAACCAGAACATAAATTCCCTAGTAAGCCACTTGAGTTTCTTGGTGCAAAGTGCCAACTGATACAGAATAGTAGCAAACACATGCACGCAAAATGTATTTCACCGCGTAGGGTGTAGATTAAGTTATTTTCAAACCATAGTTTATTATGTCCTTGCATTTCGAATATACAAATACTTACATACAAGCTGACTCACAACAAAAAATCAGCATCAGAAACGCAAGATACAAGTCATAACCAAGGTTTTGGATTCCGAATGGACAAATTTTCTCGTGGGGGGCCATACTCTCAGTTATGACGGTTACCGAGAAATACCGAACATATTTTGAATGAAATTTATAATTGAATTTTGAATTCAAATTCTTCTAAACTAGATATTGAAATAACTTGAACGAATATCAATCATAAAAGAGGTATTAGCTCAGTGGAAAGTCTACTACGTGCGTGCTAAGAGGTGTGAGGTTGCTTGTACGACTCTTCGGGTCATTATTTTTTTTTTACTTTTCCTACTTACGTGTTCTGAAAAATAAACAAAGAAAAAGTGCGAGAACACGAATCCAACCAGCTACCTCTCGAGTCACAAAATAGTAGGTTACCACCACACCACAACTAAGAATTTTGATGTAACTGAGAGCTACAGTGTTTTACTATACTTGGAGTGTTTAAATTTGGAAAATTGTAATTTTCGATTTTTTTTCTCGGGATGGGCATTTCTCATGGGGCGGCGAGAAACGTGGATACCGCCCGGTATCCAAATTTATCGGGCGGTACCCAAAACCTTGGTCATAACCATGTAAAACCGCACCAAAAAATGGCGTTATTTACATTTTATGTCGTTTTATTACATTTCTGATTTTAGGGCACATAAGTATACATTTTCTTATGTTCTTTTTGACTTCCAACGTATGCAATGACGTATAAGTAGAAAGGGTGTGGAAAAGTAACAATTAATTCCTCGTCGTTAACGTTGGTACTGAATAGCATGAACCTACTGCTGTTTGTTTCCTCATAGTCAAAGGTCACTCTCCTCTATATGTTTGTTTCCTTGTATATGGAAAATCGGTCTTTGATATGAGATTCTCTTTCTTTTGGTGGCATGCTCTTATGAGATATCGATGGGAACTTTTTGTGGTGTAAGTTGATTCTATATTTGTACCACCATTTTATAATGCTGAGAGAGCTGAAATACTACCCACGTGGATGTCTTCTATGCATAGTCTGCTTTCTAGAAGACTGTAAAAGATGCATCCACGTTATAATTTTTTTGCGGGTGATATGGAGAGTCTAAACATAACTGAGTGTTTTTCTAAATCTGTCAGAAAGTTACATACAGACTGATAAATAGCTAGAAATACAAATTTGTGTCGAGGAAAAACTTCTCTATAGATTGTGAAATGGTATATTCACTTAATTAAGTGGGTTGAGAGAGCGGGGATTCGGTGTCCATGCTCAGCTGCACCCGCGATGAACAAAAAACACACACACACACAAAAAGAACTAGAATTGAAAAATTCCGATTTTTTTTGCATGGAAGATAATTTGGTTCGCGAGGTGCGCTCCAAATTTCAGACCATCTGGACATCTGAGTATCTCTTAGAAAAAAAGACAAATTTAGGGTATGTGAAAAAGTTTACTGTTCATTTATTTTTCTGACCCAATTTGTATTTCTTTTGCTGAGAGCTACTCATATGTCCAAATGATCCGAAATTTGGAGCGCACCTCCCGCACCAAGTTATCTTGCATTTGAACAATCATTTTTTTAAATTGTTTCAGTATTTTTGTGAATTTCCTTTTCACCGGGTTCACTGGGCTTAGAAATGGATATTCGCCCTTCTGTAGGTGTGACGCCTCTCCTCTAAAAAAATCCCTCCTGTAGGTTGCTGGTATTGAAGCAGTGCCGAGGGTTACACTGGATCTAGAGCTTTGACTCATTTTGCAGTGAGTCGAGTCTCCACCCTTTTTGTCCCTTTTCTACTTTTTCGGTCTATCTTCCGTTCAACATCAAATTTACGTGGATGAACAGTACTCTTTGTATGTAACAAACCAAAAGTAAATAATAACAATTTGACCCAAGAATTCGAGAAAGCGCCACTTACACACGAGACAATGCCAGCTGTACCAGTCGTTGTACACACATGTTACATTTGGTGGGGTAAATGTTTTTTGACCGCTCTATTAGTAGCTAGCTACTGTGCATGCATGGTTCAGCTGGGGGTCAAAGTTGATAATGGCAGCAGTGGTTCAGTACGTAGGTTATAATATGTGGCGTACGTACATTGTTGTGAGCTTGACAGGCAGCAACCAATCGAAAACTGGTCAATCGGCAGACCTTTCCATGGGCCCCTCTACCAGCCAGACCCTTTTGTCCAGGTGCCAGACCGAGACGTTCACGTGGCAGGATGTACAAATATAGGTATATAGAGTACTTACGTGTGTGGCTCTTGCCAGTTGTGCAGGGAGAAACCGTGTGCACAAATATAGGTATTTGTCTCGTAACGACGACCAGACTTGACATCAGAGTCCCGAGTTAGCAAGGTGCATGGTGCATGCATGGTGCACTCTCCAGACAAAGTATGGATGGTACACTAGCCCTAGACGAAAAACAAAACCTGATTAGCGCATGCATGACGTTTAGTAAATTTTCCACACGGCTCGCCACTCGGTGGAGGATCGACGCGGCTGCAACCTCGCCTCCTCTCCTCACCCTATAAATCTGGAGGGCATGCATGCATTGCTGGTATCCCCCATCCATCCCAAGACATAGCAGCAGCAGCCTGCAACGTACTTTTGTTCATCCCATATCATCCACGCTACAACATCAGCCGATCAGTAGCAAATCACATTAGTCAAGCACGTGATGGCTGCTGCGCATGTATGCTTCTCCTTATCCTCCTTCGCGCCATTGCTCCATTCGGCTTTGCCGGTGGCCAGAAATGGTGGCCAGAGTGGCCGAAACCGTGGGTTATTTCGCCCTTCGCCAGTGATATATCCGGGGCGGGAGCCTGTGTCCCATGAGCTGTCCGATGATTTTGACTTCCAGGTATATATTTTTACGGTACAAACATATATAGACCGCAACATTAGCATGTACTTTGAATGCAATTAGCATGAATGATTGTGTGCCTTTTTCTGGCTAATTATACTGCCTTCGTCCCTAAATTCATGTTGTATAAACCAAGTCAAAAATTTAATCCGTCCACAAGAATCTTTTAACCACAGTCTGGCAATTCATGGATTGCCTTTTCAAGATAACTTCGAATAATTACTTCTATTCAGGAACCAGCGAGACATAGAAAATGTGTGTCCCATTAATTAATGATGTTTCTGGAATGAGCACAATTTCAATCTCTATGTTTTATTGTTAATTTCTGAACTATGTTAATAAAATATAAACCTACATTATATGCACTATTTTCCTATGATATCGCCTATTGTTGAATGCAAATAATATATGATATATATTGCACTTATCTAGACTTTGTATTCTTTTTAAAAAGAAGTTTGCTCTATGTGCAATACCAGGAAAGCCTATTGAATGTTCAAGCGTTGCTTCATCAACATCCGAAGAGCAACAAAGGAATGTTGAGCATGGTTGATCACCTCAAACGCCTCTGCATTGACCACTATTTCCAGGATGAAATCGATAACATAATGGACTCGTCTGTGGATCTCCTCCATAGTGATGATCTACTTGACGCAACCCTTTCCTTAAGGCTGATGAGAGAAGTTGGATATTATGTTTTGGCAGGTCAGTAAATTACTAGTTTAGTGTGTTGGGTTAGATAAACACACGAGTTTGGAAACTTGAGTGCAATTTGGTCAATGATGATTTTATGTGATAATTTTGCTAATAATAAATTAGCCTTAGAGTAACCAAGTTTAATAATAAAAAAGAACAGTCCCTTGTGTAGCATAGAAGCACCTCTCATGAGACGTATTATTTTCATTATGTATGACATGCACCTAAGACCCCTTCTTGTTGGTGTATGGCAGATGATGTTCTTCAGAAGTTCACAAACGATAATGGTGATTTCAACCTTAGGCATAGCAAAGACCTTAGAGGGTTGCTGAGCTTGCATGACATGTCACACCTCAACATGGGAGAAGCTTCACTCTACAAGGCAAATGAATTCTCAAGCAAGCACCTAAAATTTGCACTTCAGTATTTGGAGCCAAACCTTGCGAGATATGTGATGAAGTCACTAGACCATCCCTACCATGTGAGTCTGAGGCAATACAAGGCTAGGCATCATTTGAGTTACCTCCAGAACTTGCCTACTAGGCACACTGCAATTGAGAAGCTGGCACTTGCAGAATTCCAGATGAAGAAGTTGCAACATCAGAGTGAAATGCAAGAGATTAAGAGGTATCAATATAATAAAATACACTCTTTCCATTATTAGTTGTTGCGGACATTGACCCACCTGCATATTGATAAGAGAGAACTCACTTGGAATTAATAGATTAACATTTTTTTTGCTCATGTATTCGCACAATTAAAGGTGTGGTGATTTTTTACTATGAAAACTTCATTTTCACATAGATGGTGGGTGGATTTGGGATTGTCTCAAGAAATTCCAGCTGCAAGGGACCAAGTTCTGAAATGGTACATGTGGTCCATGACTATCCTCGAGGGTTTCTCCTTCTCAAGATATCGGGTTGAGGCCACAAAAGTTATCTCAATGGTCTACATTGTGGATGACATCTTTGATCTTGTCGCCACACAAGAGGAGCTCTGTCTCTTTAATGAGGCGATCAAAATGTGAGCATTGATGTTCCCGTAATAACAACAACATTGCATTTTTGGAATGAAGTATAATTACTTTTGTTTGTGAATGAATGACATCTTAGATATGTCTAACTGCACATTAAAAATTCCATAATTTTGACACATCATGTATACAGAGGTATTAGGATTGGTTTGACATAAACATTAGGCCTTTGCGAGAAATATCTTGATATACTAATAGTTTTATAATTATTCATATATATTCATACAAAAAGAGAAAGCATTGCATATTCAAGACTGCTTATGCCCAGAATGGCATATTTTTGCTAATGGTATAATCAAACTCATGTGTTAGTCGCGACCTTATACATAAACATATAATATAAAAATATTGTTATAAAAGTTTCACGCTCAAAGTGCATATTTTGACAGGTGGGATCTTGCAGCTGCTGAGTCATTGCCGAGTTACATGATATCATGTTACAAGGCTCTTTACACCATCACAAATGATATCGCTGATATGGTCAGAAAAGAGCATGGATTGAACCCTATCAATCATCTCAAGCAAGCAGTATGTCTACTCGAATGGTTTTTCATTTTCTTTAGTTTAATTTGTCTAAGCAACCAATAAATATATTAATAGTACCACCTCACATATTTCTATGTACTATATAACTTGTGATTAATTGTAATGAAATAAAATATAAGAAAATAACAGTGGAAAAATTAATATTGCATTCATGCCTTTTTTCTTGCAGTGGGCAACTTTGTTTGATGGATTCATGATCGAGGGAAAATGGCTATCTACTAATCAGGTTCCTACATCGGAGGACTACCTAAGAAATGGTGTCATCACTTCAGGAGCACCACTTTTATTTATGCATCTTTTATTCATGCTTGGGCATGATTTAACGGATGACAACAACGACCACATCCTTAGGGTCATCTCTTGCCCTGCAAAGATCATGAGGCTCTGGGATGACATGGGGAGTGCAAAGGTCAGAACACACCGAGAAGTTTGTGCAGAAGACTATATGATTAGTAATACTAATTATTTACATGAGTTATTTCGTACCATATCCTGGTGGGTGTGCATTCAAGTTGACATTGACAACATTAGGCATGATCTGAAAAGAAATTATGTGTCCCATGCAGGATGAGTTGCAGGAAGGGCTCGACGGATCATACAAGGATTTGTACCAGAGAGAAAACCCTCATGCTGATGCGGAGAAGCACATGTTGGATATGATAGCGGGTGAATGGGAGGATCTAAACAGGGAATGCTTCTCTCAGACAAAGTCCACACTACCACCTAGCTTCATGGGGGCGTCTCTCAACTTTGCAAGGATGGTCAGCATCATGTATGGCTATGACGACGAGCAGAAGCTCCCCGCCCTGGAGGATTACACTAGGATGTTGCTCTTTTGAATAATGCATGCTACCGTTGTGTATGTAAGTCTTATATATGTAGCACACCAATTTTGTAGGGTTGCCCTGTTGAAACGTGGACTTGTATGATGCACCATTAGCTAATGTGAAACTGCTCCACAAACGATACTTGTGCCCGAGCTGTGCACGACATGCAAATCCAGCAGCTAGTGCCCTTCTCACTCATATGCATGTCCAGCAGTATTCAATCTTCGTCTGTGAATCGTTCAAAATTTGTCCTGTGCATAGCACTACTCTAGCGAATGTGTTCCTACTTCCTAGTGGTTATATAATGAATATACTTGTCAAAAGCCATGACCCGCCTGCAAGGTCATGCACGTGTTGCAATGTATGTGATGCATGTGCAGTTTTGCACTCTAGGAAATAGATTTTGTATTCAAAATTCACTAGAGTGCAAATTTGTTATACCATTTGGCATCAGCTGGCAATTACGCGTTACATCCTTCAAGCAAACGTGGATGTATTGTCTAATTGTTTGAACATAAACTTTATTTCTTATGTGCCCTGATTTAGACTATGCACACAACTTATATGTAAAACAATAACCATACAGAAATACGAGGTGTATAGGATCCTAATCCGCCTCTATCTCGTGTCTTTTTTTGAATGTTAGCATTACTACTAAATTCATTGAACAGGAGAAGAAGACTGGTCCAGTTTATGAGGGAAACCGGACCCAAAAACCATACAAACAACGCCTTTCGGCAAACAACACACATCCACACAAGCCACAGATCCCTCTGACCGGATCCACCTCTAGGACGATGCCCCCAAGAGGGTATGCGACGCCGGATAGCGCCGCCATCCTCGGAGCATGGCAGGAAAGGCAAGGTGGGAGCAACTACATCAATGCCTCCAGCGAGGGAGCGACGCCAGAAGGCGCCGCCATCGACGACTCCGACCACAACCGGAGTATGACTTCCGTCGGCCGGCTCACCTACACAGTTCGAGCCCTAGATCTGATCAGCTTACACAACAAGCCACTACCCCTGCCTCAACGGTAATCTGCACATCCCCGACAAGCTCGACATGCTTCCAACCTTGCATCTGCGTCCCCCACTGGGCGGAGGATGCAACCTGCAGCGGCGCTATTCTTCTCCCATCGGAAGGGTGCAACCAAGCACGACGCCATTCATCTCCTCGAGGATGCAACGCCTGCGGGCCATTCATCTCCCGACGAAGGATGCAACAACCGCAGCAACGCCATTCATCTCCCTCCAGCCACCACCATCTCATCCTCCCACCTACAGCAGCGTCAAGCTTTCCGAACCACCGTCAGCAGGATGCAACACCAAGCGAGGGCGTCATTCCTCTCCCACAGCTTCTGCTGCGACCGGCAACAATGCAGACGCTCGCGTCCAACATACAGCAGATCTGCGCAGGGAAGGGCGCCTGAGCAACACATGCACGCGCCGCCCTGGATCTGACTGCAGCCATGCTTCGATGTGCCCACGCACTGCTCCCTCGCCCTGTCGCACGGACCGGCTGCGTCCTCGCATAGCGCCCAGTTCCAGTCGCGCGGACAGGCCGCGCCGCCCCAGATCTGGCGCGTCAGCAACGACGCCAACACCTCACGGATCCGGCGCCCATCTCGCGCCTGAGGCGTGCGCACGTCACCGCGCCCGACTGGCACGCCGGCCAGCCACCAGCCACACGCCGCGAGCCGCCGCTGCAGCAAGCTTCCCGCCACGCGCCGCCCTGGACCACCACATCGCGCACACAAGCCCACGTGCCGCCATGGCCCCGCCCCGTGCCATCCTTGGCAGCCGCCTCGCCAAGCCTGCAGACAAGATATAAGAAAGGGCCCCACCGCCATCTTCACAGGAGCCGGCGCGGGCTTTACTGGCAGCTTCTCCGGCGGCGACGAGCCAAGGGGAGGGTGGCGGCGCCGATCTAGGGTTTCCCCCGTGTTGACAGGGAGAGCGACGCGGGGGACGATGTTGGGAAACATTGCATGGAAAACAAAAAAAATCTACGCACACGCAAGATCTATCCATGGAGATGCATAGCAACGAGGGGGGAGAGTGTGTCTACGTACCCTCGTAGATCGTAGGTGGAAGAGTTTTACAACGCGGTTGATGTAGTCGAACTTCTTCGCGTTCCAACCGATCGAGCACCAAACGTACGACACCTCCGCGTTCAGCACACGTTCATCTCGATGACGTCCTCCGCCTTCTTGATCCGGCAAGACGGCGAGGTAGTGGATGAGTTCCGGCAGCACGACGGCGTGGTGGCGGTGATAGTGAAGCTATCTCCGCATGGGTTCGCCTAAGCACTACGGAAATATGACCGGGGGAGTAAACGGTGGAGGGGGGCACCGCACACGGCTAAGATAATGTTGTTTTGTGCTAGGCGCCCCCCCCTCCCCATATATATATATATATATATATATATATATATATATATATATATATATATATATATATATATATATATATATGTATATATATATATATATATATATGTGGGAGGGAGAGGGGAGAGGCCAAGGGGCGCCCCAAGTAGGTCTGAATCCTACTTGGGCTCCTGCCCTTGGCCGCCCCCCCCCCCCCTGCATATTTGTCGGAGGGGGGAAGGAAAGGGGGGACAGGAAGGAAGGGGGAGGATGAATCCCCCCTTCCTTTCCCCACTAGTGCAGCTGTCATGGGGGGGGGGGGGCGTGCCAGCCCCTTGTGGGCTGGTGTGCTCCCCTCTTATGGCCTAATTGGCCCACTAACCTCCCGGAGGTGTCCGGTACTCCGATGATCACCCGGTACACTCCAAAACACTTTCGGTGTCCGAATACTATCGTCCTATATATCAATCTTTACCTCTCGACCACTTTGAGACACCTTGTCATGTCCGTGATCACATCCGGGACTCCGAAAACATTCGGTCACCATATCATATAACTCATATAACACTATATCGTCAACGAACGTTAAGCGTGCGGACCCTACGAGTTCGAGAACTATGTAGACATGACCGAGACACCTATCCGGTCAGTAACCAATAGCGGAACCTGGATGCCCATCTTGGCTCCTACATATTCTGCGAAGATCTTTATCGGTCGAACCATTATGACAACATACGTAATTCCCTTTGTCCATCGGTATGTTACTTGCCTGAGATTCGATCATCGGTATCTTCATACCTAGTCCAATCTCGTTACCATGCGCGTCGGTGGGCACTGACCGGGCACCCCTTAAATAATGGTATCCACATCCAGAGACCTCAATTACTGTAACGCCCGGATAATTAGGCTACAGTAAAACTCTCCTAATGATGCCATGTCATCTCTGTTTACTGTTGCTAAACTCTCGTTAGTTCAGAACCCGTTCAAAAGTCAAATTCAAAATATGTCAAACAACAAAAGTTTTCCTGGTAGTACAAAGATGTACCAAGACATCCGTCAGAGATTCTGGTGGTCTAATATGAAGCAAGACATTGCTCGTTATGTTGGTGAGTGTGACGTTTGCCGTCGTATCAAAGCAGAACATCAAAGGCTTGCTCGAACTCTGCAACCTATCTCTATTCCTGAATGGAAATGGGACCATGTTGAGATGGACTTCGTCACTGGATTTCCCAAATCGCAGAAAGGTAATGATGCTATTCTTGTCGTCATTGACCGGCTTTCTAAAGTTGCACATTTTCTGGCAGTCAAAGAAACGATCACTGCTAGTCAGCTTGCAACTCTCTACATGTCCAGAATTGTTTCACTTCACGGTATTCCACTGGTTATCAGTTTGGACCGTGGCAGCTTATTCACTTCAAGATTCTGGGCAAGTTTCCAAGAAGCTATGGGAACTCATTTGTCATTCAGTACTGCGTTTCATCCTCAGTCGCAAGGGCAAGTTGAGCGTGTCAACCAAGTTCTCGAAGACATGCTTCGAGCTTGTGTTATTTCCTTCGGCAAGAAATGGGAGGAATCTCTCCCGTATGCTGAGTTCTCTTATAATAATAGCTATCAAGCTAGTCTGAAGATGGCCCCCTTCGAAGTGTTATATGGACGAAAGTGCCGAACCCCTCTGAACTGGTCAGAAACTGGGGAACGTCCACTCTTTGGTCCGGATATTATCGAACATGCCGAAGAACAAGTCCGCATTATTCGCGAGAATCTCAAGACTACTCAGTCGCGTCAGAAGAGTCAGTATGACCGTAAACATAAAGACATGGTCTATCAACCTGGCGAAAAGGCCTATCTTCGAGTTACACCAATGAAGGGTGCTCACCGCTTTGGGATCAACGGTAAGCTAGCTCCTCACTATATTGGCCCATTCACTATTCTGGAAAGGTGTGGAAAAGTGGCATATCAACTAGAGCTTCCGCCAAACCTTTCTCAGGTTCACGATGTGTTCCACGTGTCACAGCTCCGCCGATGCTTCAAGGACCCAATCCGAGCAGTGGATCATGAAGTGCTCGAATTGCAACAGGACCTCTCCTATAAAGAGCATCCGGTCCGCATTCTCGACCAAGTTGAACGCCGCACACGTCAGAAGGCGATCAAGTTCCTCAAAGTCCAGTGGTCGCACCATTCTCAAGATGAAGCCACCTGGGAACGCGAGGATCGCCTACGTGATGAATACCCCGCACTGTTTCCTTCTACCTCCTAAATCTCGGGACGAGATTTCTTGTAGTGGAGGAGATTTGTAACGCCCGGATAATTAGGCTACAGTAAAACTCTCCTAATGATGCCATGTCATCTCTGTTTACTGTTGCTAAACTCTCGTTAGTTCAAAACCCGTTCAAAAGTCAAATTCAAAATATGTCAAACAACAAAAGTTTTCAAAAGTTGAAACAAAAATGTTCGGGCAGTGCCAAAATTGGCATAGGTAATTATGGTGTAGAAGACAAAATTTTATAAAATACTTAAATGCCCTAAATTAAATAAAACAAAAAAGGAAAAGAAAAGAAAATACAAAGGCAGAAGACAAAAGAACCAAAAGAGAAAAGGAACCCCCCTGGACCAGACGGCCCAGCTCGCAGCCAGGCCGGCCCACCTGGCCCATCCGGCCGACCCAGCCCGTTTCCCCGGTCGCTCTCTCCCCTTTCCTGTTCCCCCGACCAGGGTCGGAACAGGGGCGCGTCCCCGCCGGACCCCCCTCGCTAGCGTCGAGGAGGGGATAAGATCGCCACGCACTCGCCTCCTCGATCCCATCTCCCACTCGCCCCCGCTCGCCCTCTCGGTCCCTGCGCCTCCCTCTCCCCTCAGATCCATCCCACCGCATTCGAGCGCCGCCATGGCCTCGCCGCCGTAAAACTCGCGGCCACCGCGGCCTCCGCACCTCTCCGACGTGTCCGCTCGCTCCACCTCCCTCGACTACGCCTCCCCGACGAGCCGCAGGATGCCGGGCGCCCACGAACGCTGCCCCGGCCTCGTCTTCTTCCTCGGATCCCCGGCGCGTCTCCGACGAGCGCCGTCAACTCTGCTGCTACTAAACTCCCAAGGGCCATCTTGCGTGCCGCACGGTGAGCTCCCCCATCTCCCGCCCATCTCCGTTAGCTCCCTCCCGCACCGTAGCTGGCTCGTCACCGTTGCCGTGAGCACGTCGCCGCGGATCGCCTCGCCGCCATGGCCATGCTCTCCGTCATGCTCGCGTGAGCATGGCATCGTGTTCCTGGTGCTTCCAGGAACCCAACACGCACGCGCACACGCCTTCCCGTGCCCCCTAGCGCTGGATCCACTGACGCCCGAACTCTGGCGTCCGCTCCGCTGCTCGCCACCGCTGTCTCCGGCTGTTTCCGGCCAAACCCCCTCCACCGTTCGACGCGCCTCGACGCGCTCGTCTGTTCGGTCCCAAACACGCCTCGTTCGAACGCCCCGTAGCGCGATCCCCGTCCGCGCCTGAACTGCCGTCCGCCGCGCTCGTCGCCGGCGACCATTCTGGCCACCCCCGCCGTCGTGCTCCCCTCCATCGGACGTGGCGTGAAGAGGCTGTTCCAGAGAGCCTGCCCGCGCCCGATTTGGTGCCCCATAGGCGAATCCCGACACTCGCCGGCGTTCGGCCGCTGCGCGTGAGCTCGCCGGAGCTACTCCGGCGGCTCCGCTGAGCTGGCACACAGGGCCCCCCTGGGTCACTGCCTGTGGGCCTAGGGGCCCCAACTGGCCACGTTGACCGAAGTCAACTGCGCTGATGTGGCAGCTACTGCCACTGACATGCGGGCCCGCGTCATTTAAAACACTTTTGTAAATAAATAAAATGCTAATTATTTAATTAATTAATTTAATTAACTAAATAGTCACTGACTACTCGGCTCCACCCACTAATTAACCCATTTAGTTAGTCTAAACCCCCCTGTTAGTGCCCCAGGCAATGACATGTAGGTCCCACTGGACCCACCTGTCTGGTTTGACTGGTCAACCGACCAGTTGACGTGCTGACATCACTCTGATGTCATGCCTGCGTCATCATTCACTGTTCTGGATAATGTTGGATTTAAATAAATAATTAAAATCAGAAAATGATTAAATCTTTAGAAAATCATATAAAATAATCCGTAACTCGGATGAAAATACTTTCTACATGAAAGTTGCTCAGAACAACGAGACGAATCCGGATACGCAGCCCATTCGCCCGCCACACATCCCTAACATATCGAACTCGCAACTTTCCGACGTGTCCGCTCGCTCCACCTCCCTCGACTACGCCTCCCCGACGAGCCGCAGGATGCCGGGCGCCCACGAACGCTGCCCCGGCCTCGTCTTCTTCCTCGGATCCCCGGCGCGTCTCCGACGAACGCCGTCAACTCTGCTGCTACTAAACTCCCAAGGGCCATCTTGCGTGCCGCACGGTGAGCTCCCCCATCTCCCGCCCATCTCCGTTAGCTCCCTCCCGCAGCGTAGCTGGCTCGTCACCGTTGCCGTGAGCACGTCGCCGCGGATCGCCTCGCCGCCATGGCCATGCTCTCCGTCATGCTCGCGTGAGCATGGCATCGTGTTCCTGGTGCTTCCAGGAACCCAACACGCACGCGCACACGCCTTCCCGTGCCCCCTAGCGCTGGATCCACTGACGCCCGAACTCTGGCGTCCGCTCCGCTGCTCGCCACCGCTGTCTCCGGCTGTTTCCGGCCAAACCCCCTCCACCGTTCGACGCGCCTCGACGCGCTCGTCTGTTCGGTCCCAAACACGCCTCGTTCGAACGCCCCGTAGCGCGATCCCCGTCCGCGCCTGAACTGCCGTCCGCCGCGCTCGTCGCCGGCGACCATTCTGGCCACCCCCGCCGTCGTGCTCCCCTCCATCGGACGTGGCGTGAAGAGGCTGTTCCAGAGAGCCTGCCCGCGCCCGATTTGGTGCCCCATAGGCGAATCCCGACACTCGCCGGCGTTCGGCCGCTGCGCGTGAGCTCGCCGGAGCTACTCCGGCGGCTCCGCTGAGCTGGCACACAGGGCCCCCCTGGGTCACTGCCTGTGGGCCTAGGGGCCCCAACTGGCCACGTTGACCGAAGTCAACTGCGCTGATGTGGCAGCTACTGCCACTGACATGCGGGCCCGCGTCATTTAAAACACTTTTGTAAATAAATAAAATGCTAATTATTTAATTAATTAATTTAATTAACTAAATAGTCACTGACTACTCGGCTCCACCCACTAATTAACCCATTTAGTTAGTCTAAACCCCCCTGTTAGTGCCCCAGGCAATGACATGTAGGTCCCACTGGACCCACCTGTCTGGTTTGACTGGTCAACCGACCAGTTGACGTGCTGACATCACTCTGATGTCATGCCTGCGTCATCATTCACTGTTCTGGATAATGTTGGATTTAAATAAATAATTAAAATCAGAAAATGATTAAATCTTTAGAAAATCATATAAAATAATCCGTAACTCGGATGAAAATACTTTCTACATGAAAGTTGCTCAGAACAACGAGACGAATCCGGATACGCAGCCCATTCGCCCGCCACACATCCCTAACATATCGAACTCGCAACTTTCCCCCGGTTCATCTGTCCGAAGACGCGAAACACCCGGAATACTTTCCCTGCCTTCCTACTACTGTCCTTGCTACTACTGTTGTTACCTTTACCTGCAATCCTACATGCTTAGTATAGGATGCTAGTATTCCATCTGTGGCCCTACCTTCTTGTCCGTCTGCCTTGCTATACTATCGGGTCGTGATCACTCAGGAGGTGATCACGGGTATATACTTATATACATGTATGATACGTGTGGTGACTAAAGACGGGTCGGCTCGTAGGAGTACCCGCGAGTGGATCTTTGTGGCGGGGCGACAGGGCACGTTGAGACCGCCTAGGTGAGAGGAGGGCCTGGCCCTGGTCGGTTGTAACGCCCGGTTAACTAAGCTACAGTAATCCCACGCTAATGGTGCCACGTCACCATGGTTACTGTTGCTAATCTACCGTTAGGTCAAACCCTTTCAAAATTCAAATTCAAATTAATTTCAACAATAAAAGTTTTTCAAAATTTAAAACAAAAATGTTCGGGAGGTGCCATATTTTGCATAACTAAATATGGTGTAATAAACACATTTTTATAAAATGCCTAGATAATTTAAAATGATTTAAAACAGAAAAGAAAATAAATAAGAAGAAAAGAAAATACAAAAGGGAAAACAAAAAAAAAGAAAAAGAAAGAAGAGAAACCCCCCCGGGCTTCGGCCCAGCTGACCACAGGCCCAACTGGGCCAAGCCACCAGCCCACGCGGCCCACCCCGCGCACCATAACCTCCCCACTCCCCCCCACTCCCCACCGACACCCCCACACTCCCCCCCCCGCAAAATATCTGACCCTCTCTCCCCGATTGGATCTGATCGGGGGAGGAGGTCGCTGCCCCCTCGCCAGGACGCCGCCGCCGCCCGGAGCGCTCCCCCCGCCGGCCTGCTTCTCCTCTCCGCCGTCGTCCCCGTCATCCACCTCACGCCCCGCTGCCCCGTTCCCTACCGGCCCCGTGAGCACGCGCCGATCCTCCTCTCTTCCTCCCCCGCTCGCCTTCTGGCCGCCCCGCTCGCCTGTCGCGTCGCTCGCCCGCGCCCAGCGCCGCTGCCGGCCGCGCCCTCCGCACGGCGCTGCTCCGGCCGCCGCACCTGATACTGCGGCCCCGAGCGCCTCCAGTCGCCGCGCCCATGGTCCCCTCGCGCACCCGCGCCCGTGCCGCCTTCTCCGGCCTCGTCCAGGCCACCTCCGCCTCCGCCAGACCGCGACCGTCGAGCCTCGACCTCCCACTGTGCCTCCTCTCCTGCACGCGCCTGCGCCCGGCGCCCGCTGCGTGTCGCCCCGCGGGGCTCCCCACCCTGCCGCTCCTTCTCCGTGCGTCGCGCCGTCGCCTCTCCCCCTCCTGTGCCATGTCCGCCGCGGCCACCGCCCGGTTGGCCGCACCTGTCGCCGCCCGCCGGAGAGCGCCGGCCCCGTTGCCTCGGGTCCGCCCCGATGGGCGCCTCACGCGCAACGGCGCCCGCTGCCCAGCGCCCGCTCGGGTGACACCCGCACCCGTGCGCCCGTTAGGCCCCCTGGGCATATGACACGGGGGCCCCACCCCACAAAACGGTTTTATATTAAAAAAAATAAAATAAAAATATATATATATATATATTAAAAAAAATTAATTAATTAAAGAATTTATTAACTTAATTAATTTTGATTAATTAAACTAATCAAATAACTAAACTAATTAAACTATTAGTTAATTAATTAATCAGTCAATCACAGTGGGGCCCACCCCTAATTAATCCTGATTAGGTTAATTAATATGTTTAATTAATATGTGTCACTAAGCAGTGGGACCCACTGGTCAGGTTGACCAGTCAACCCCTGTTGACCATTGACGCCAGCGTGACATCATGCTGATGTCATAATCCCAATTTCGAATAAAATTAAATAATTAATTAAAATTCAAAAAATGATTAAATCTTTAGAAAATCATATAAATTATCCGTAGCTCGGATGAAAATACTTTATACATGAAAGTTGCTCAGAACGACGAGACGAATCCGGTTACGCAGCCCGTTCGTCCGCCACGCATCCCTAGCATAGCAAACACGCAACTTTACCCCTCCGGTTCATCTGTCCGAAAACGCGAAACACCAGGAATACTTTCCCGGATGTTTCCCCCCCTTTCCCAGTACCACCTCCTACCGTGTTAGGGCACACCTACCACCGCGCATTGACATGTCTTCCATCGTCATGCTTATGTTTGCATTATATTTATTGTTTCTTCCCCCTCTTTTCCGGTAGACTACGAGACCGACGCCGCTGCTGGTGCCCCGACCGACTACGCTGTTGACGACCCCTCCTTCTTGCCAGAGCAATTAGGCAAGCCCCCCCCCCTTGATCACCAGATATCGCCTACTCTACTCTCTACTGCTTGCATTAGAGTAGTGTAGCATGTTACTGCTTTCGGTTAATCCTATTCTGTTGCATAGCCTGTCATTGTTGCTACAATTGTTACCCTTACCTGCTATCCTACTGTAGTATAGGATGCTAGTGTTCCATCAGTGGCCCTACACTCTTGTCCGTCTGCCATGCTATACTACTGGGCCGTGATCACTTCGGGAGGTGATCACGGGTATATACTATATACTTTATATACATGACACATGTGGTGACTAAAGTCGGGTCGGCTCGTTGAGTACCCGCAAGTGATTCTGATGAGGGGGCTGAAAGGACAGGTGGCTCCATCCCGGTAGAGGTGGGCCTGGGTTCCTGACGGCCCCTGACTGTTACTTTGTGGTGGAGCGACAGGGCAGGTTGAGACCACCTAGGAGAGAGGTGGGCCTGGCCCTGGTCGGCGTTCGCGGATACTTAACACGCTTAACGAGATCTTGGTATTTGATCTGAGTCTGGCCATTTGGTCTATACGCACTAACCAGCTACGCGGGGAACAGTTATGGGTACTCGACGTCATGGTATTAGCCGAAGCTCTTCTTGACGTCAGCGATGGAGCGGCGCGTGCCGGATTGGACTGGAACGCCTGCTAGGCTAGGTCTGCTTCCGGCCGCCCTCGCAACGTGCAGGTGTGCAATGGGCGATGGGCCCAGACCCCTGCGCCATAGGATTTAGACCGGCGTGCTGGCCTCTCTGTTGAGCCTAGGTGGGCCGCGACGTGTTGTTCTTCCGAGGCTGGGCATGGCCCAGAAAAGTGTGTCCGGCCAAATGGGATCGAGCGTGTTGGGTTATGTGGTGCACCCCTGCAGGGAAGTTTATCTATTCGAATAGTCATGTCCCTCGGTAAAAGGACTACCCGGAGTTGTACCTTGAGCTTATGACAACTAGAACCGGATACTTAATAAAACACACCCTTCCAAGTGCCAAATATAACCCGGTGATCGCCCTCTAATAGGGCGACGAGGAGGGGATCGCCGGGTAGGATTATGCTATGCGATACTACTTGGTGAACTTACCATCTACTCTCTTCTACATGCTGCAAGATGGAGGTGGCCAGAAGCGTAGTCTTCGACAGGATTAGCTGTCCCCCTCTTGTTCTGGCATTCTGCAGTTCAGTCCACTGATATGGCCCTTTACACATATACCCATGCATATGTAGTGTAGCTCTTTGCTTGCGAGTACTTTGGATGAGTACTCACGGTTGCTTTTCTCCCTCTTTTCCCCTTTCTATACCGGATTGTCGCAACCAGATGCTGGAGTCCAGGAGCTAGAGATCCCGAGGATGATTCTACACGGAGTTCGGCTTCGAGGAGTAGTTAGGAGGTCCTAGGCAGGAGACCTTGCCTTTTCGATCGTTGCTATTTTGTGCTAGCCTTCTTAAGGCAAGCTTGTTTAACTTATGTCTGTGCTCAGATATTGTTGCTTCCGCTGACTCGTCTATGATCGAACACTTGTATTCGAGCCCTCGAGGCCCCTGGCTTGTATTTTGATGCTTGTATGACCTATTTATGTTGTAGAGTTGTGTTGTGATATCTTCCCATGAGTCCCTGATCTTGATCGTACACATTTGCGTGCATGATTAGTGTACGATTGAATCGGGGGCGTCACAAGTTGGTATCAGAGCCGACTGCCTGTAGGAATCCCCCTTCCACACTCCTTGGCCGAAGTCGAGTCTAGACATTGCAAAAACTTTTACTAACATGGCTGTGTGTCTTATGGGCCCACGTCGCCATTGGGTGGTACTAGGATCTTTTACTCCTCGACCTTTACTCTGGGACTCTGAACTCTCTTCTACTCGGGTTAAACGAATTTACTAACTCAAACACTAGGTTCCCGTGACCACATTTACCCCAAAGTTGGATAAGCCATAGTTATTTCTTAGAATAGTATTTTGAACAATTCGCACACTGTCATTTGACTCCTTTGAAACATCTTTGCTTTCAGATGGAACCCACGAGGCAGGTCGTGCGCCACACGACGGCCATTGGTGCCTCAGGATCACCTGCTGTGCTAGCTGAGATGATGACCTATCTGGGTTATCGCTGGCACCCTGAGTACACCGTCTACGAGGAGTACCAGGACTTTAACCAGGAGCAGTATCGTGCCATCGTCCACCTCTACTCTCGGGAGTATGACTCCACTACTGTGCTGCACACCGCTCATGGTGTTGGAGTGACCATCGATATGGCTGTCCACGATGCTGCTTATGCTGCTCTGACGCGTCTTCGTGGAGAGTATCGGGAGTTTGACACCTCCCCTTTCAGGCACATTGCTATCGCATCTGATGTTGGTGTGGAGGGATACTACACTGCTGCCTACTCCACTGTCACCCGAGAGCCCTTCTACCATCAGAACCTGGTTCTGCATGCTGATGGGCTGGATCGAGCTAACCGAGCTCTTCGCCACGAGTTGTACACCACCCGTCAGCACCTTTACCGTGCTCTGACGCTGTTGCACCCCTTTGTCCGATCTAGAGAGCTGCCCCGTTCTGCGATCTACCCAGCCAGGACTGTGATGCCCCAGGGTGTCGGCTGACCAGATGTGGGAGGCTACTCTCCCGCACTTGGTCCTCTTCTGCCACTTGAGTGTCAGGTTCTGCACCAGAGTATCCGCGGACCCCAGGTGGCTGACGTGGAGTTCCCGATGCGACACTACCAGCTTTCAGGCTACACCTACCTCCACAGTACCTCTTGGGACTGATGTAGGCTTACTTGTTAGTGTTAGATGCACTCGCCACAAGCCTGTGTGCCGCCTATGGTGTTTTTAGTCTATGAACTGAACTCTGTGTACTGAACTCTATGCATGACCCCTTTTGTAAGTTATGCCGACTACTATGTAGTAGCTACCGTGCTCCTTTCATTATGCATGTTTCATCATGAATGATTCTTGTCTTTGCAAATTTCTCAATGCTGAACAACCCCTGTTATATATTAGCAGGATGGTTAGACCAGGTGGTCGTGGTAGTGGTGGCAACGCCCCACCACCGCTTGAGTACATGGCTGGTATGATCCAACAGTTCGAACTGAATCGCCAATTCATGGAAAATATGATGGCTCAGTTTCCTCGCCCCAATA